>NC_052149.1:122574728-122874728 GCF_902713615.1 Scyliorhinus canicula | reverse complement strand
ATCTCACATCATTTTAGTCAGCTTGGGAGTCTAGGAGAAGGTTGTTGTATATCTGTCCACAGGCTTGACAAGGAGCATTGAGGCCAGTAGGAATCAGTCTGTTCCTGATCTGGAGTCACTAAGCAGAAATCACGAGTGGGGCCCATGTTTCAAATGAAAGGTCATCAGGAATTAAAGCTGTCAGATCTGACTGGCACAGCTAAATGAAGGGATTGCCGGAGAATCCTTGCAGAGAGAAAACAAGCTCGAAGATAAGTATAAGTGCCAGGCTGGGAAACTGAGGAGAGGCAAAGTGAATTATTGAGAGCTGTGGCACATCTTGATTTGGACTCAAAGAGAAGTGAAGGAACCCTCAAGATCTTGTGATACGTAAGGGAACTCTTGGTTGCAAGTAGACTAGAACGGGGACTGTCTGGTGGGAATTTTCAGTTTTAAATAATAAGGTTGCCAAATTTTAACATTCTTTCAATGGGATGTGGGCATCGCTGGGAAGACCAGCATTTGTTGCCCATCCCTAATTGCCCTTGAACTGAGTGACTGGCTCAGCTATTTCAGAGGGCAGTTAAGACTCAACCACATTGCTGTGGGTCTGGAGTCACATGGTGGCCAGACCAAGTAACAACTGCAGATTTCTTCCCTAAAGGGACATTCGTGAAACAATAGCTGCAACCGTAGTCTCTCAGTCACCATTACTGAAACCGGCTTTTCAATTCCAAATTTTATTAATTGAATTTAAATTCATGGTGGGATTTCTACCCATGGCCCCAGAGCATTAGCCGTGCTCTCTCGATTACTAGGCTAGTGACTACCACTACACCATCACCCTCCCTCTAATGTTAGCTAGCAGTACTTGCTTTGCTTAATTCTTGACGGTAGTACAGTAGCACAGTGGTTAGCACTGTGGTTTCACAGCGCCAGGATCCCAGGTTCGATTCCCAGCTGGGTCGCTGACATTGCGGAGTCTGCACGTTCTCCCTGTGTCTGCGTGGGATTCCTCCGGGTGCTCCGGTTTCCTCCCATAAGTCCCGAAAGACGTGCTGTTAGGTAATATGGACATTCTGAATTCTCCCTCTGTGTACCCGAACAGGCACCGGAATGTGGCAACTAGGGGCTTTTCACAGTAACTTCATTGCAGTGTTAATGTAAGCCTAATTGTGACAATAAAGATTATTCTTATTATTATTGAACGGTAAATATTTTAATTTAAAACATGAAATCTTGTGGCATAATTTCTTTCAGTCACTTACTGGATGTTTGGATTTTTAGTGAAAATTAATGGTCTCCTTGGAGATCATAATAAGAAAGTGTTTGATAAAGTACTGTCCAATGGACCTGTTGTCAAATATGGGCAGTGTGGATAGGAAATTAGCAAAGGGACAGGTGGTGGGGAATGGATGTACTTCAGACTGGAGGGAAGTACACAGTGGTGATCCAGGGGTTCGTATTAGAACCATGGGTCTTTTTCATTAACTATTAAGTGTCAGGATAAGGGGCCGATCATTCAGGGCTAAGATGAAGAGAAATTCCTTCACTTAAAGGGTTGTGAATCTTTAGAACTCTCGACCCCAGAGGGTTTCAGATGCTCCATCGTTGAATATATTTCAGGCTGGGATTGATAGATTGTTGGTCTCTCGGGGAATTAAGGGATACGGAGAGTGGTCAGGAAAATTGATTTGAAGACCAAGGTCAGTCATGATCGTATTGAATGACGGAACAGCTTGATGGGCCGAATGGTCTACTCCTGCCTATTTCTTATGTTCCTAACGATCTAGTAAGGGTATACTTTAAAAGTTTAAAGCTCATAAATGCTGTAAACCATGAGGAGGATAGTAACAGACTTCAAGAGGACAAAAACAGGCTGAGGAAATGAGCAAACGCATGGCAGATGAAACTTAACACTGAGAAGTGTGAAGCGATAGATTTTGGAAGGAAGGAGGGGCGACAGGATCAGGGATATAACCTGAATGCGGCACCCAGTCCTGAGCTTTATAAAAAGCGACTTTGAGTAGAAAAGCAAGGAAATTATGTTACATTCTGTCAAATTCCTCAGCTGGAAAAATGAATTCAATCCAGGATATTGCACTTTAGGATTGTGCAGAGAGTACAGAAGCTGAGAGTAGAGCAGAAAAGGTTAAGGGGAGATTTACTGTTCAGAATTCTGAAGTCTTTTGACAGAATAACTCGGTGAAACTATTCCTTCTTGTTCATCCTTCAAGGTGAAGATGTTCACCATTTGGGGTGTTTGGTTGGGATCTGGTGGGTGTGGAGTGACTGCTGAGACCGATCTGTGCTCGGAAGGTTCTGCTACAAATAGGACAGGATACTGCAGACGGCTGAGTTGTGGACCGGTTACTGGGTTGGGATTTCCTCTCCTTTGTGTTTCTCTCTGCCTCTGATGTGCGCTTGTTGTCGAAGGCGGCCACATTTTACTGCTTTTATTTAGCTGCACCAGTAGTACAGTGGTTAGCACTGGTCCCAGGTTCGATTCCCGGCTTGGGTCACTGTCTGTGCGGAGTCTGCACATTCTCTCTGTGTCTGCGTGGGTTTCCTCTGGGTGCTCCGGTTTCCTCCCACAAGTCCCAAAAGACGCGCTGTTAGGTGAATTGGACATTCTGAATTCTCCCTCTGTGTACCCGGACAGGCACCGCAATGTGGTGACCAGGGGCCTTTCACAGTAACTTAATTGCAGTGTTAATGTAAGCCTACTTGTGACAATTAAGATTATTGAAAGATTATTTTTAATTTAAAAGCAGCATCGATACTGGGCAAGTTTCTCCCAGGACTGGGAAATCCATGTCAAAACTCCAAAGTGAAAATTCAGAGAGACCTTGCAGTGTTTTCTCAGACCACCATGAGAATGGACCCCAGACTCATGACATGACCAGATAGCCTTGCCCAAAAGCCTTGTTGGACTTGTGGAAGAGCGATGAGCTGCCAAACGACATATGTGACAAGGTTTGTCCTCATAGCTCACTGCATCAGGGTATGGATGGGCTGCCCAAAACACACAAAGGCAATTTCCTTTTATGCTCTATCTTAGCTGTGAGCATATCTGCACAGCATGAGTTTGCCGAATGGCTCAGCGAATTGTTACAACCCGTCTTCAGCAGGTTTTCCACATTCACGGTGAAGGATTCCTTTCCATTTGTGAAGAGCACACAGGACTTGCACATCAATAGAAATGTGCTGTGTCCATGTGCTCATTTGCCATTGCTCGACTGTTCAGCAATGTTTCACTTGAGGGAGCTGTAGATATTTACGGTGCAGGCGATTGGGACTGCCACCATTGTGTGAATCAGTATTCATTGAACTTATGGACTCAGCAAGTTGAATTCAGTTTTAACAACACCATGTATGCCAAATAGGGGGTTTGCCTTGGGATCCCCTCTAGGCCCGACACTCACAAAGATCTTTGTTGATTTCCGTGAGAAACATGACTCCTGTGGATGACACCTAACCTCCGGCTTCTCACATATTTCCAATATCTGAATGATACATTTGCTGTATGCCAATCCTCAGCAGCACGTCATAATTTCCTTACATGTCTTAATGGGCTCCATCCTGTACCCAAATTCACCTTTGAAATGGAGGAGGCAAATGACCTTCCTTTCCTTGACATATTAGTTGTTAAATTTGCTCGGGGCCTCTCTACCGCAAGCCTATCTTCACTGGTCAATGCACGTATTGGGATTTGCACATACGCTACAATATTGGTCTTATCGGCAAACTTGTAAATAGGGCGAAGCCACCACCAAAGAAGAACCAGGCAACGTGCCACATTGACTATCGTCCAGTGGCCTTGACATCAATCATAATGAATTGCTTCGAGAGGTTAGTCATGAGGCACATCATCTCCATGCTCCCAGAATGCCTTAATCCAATGCAATTTGCACACCGCTGCAACCGGTTCACAGCAGACACCATCTCCCTGGCCTGCACTCATCCCTAGAGCATCCCGACAACAAGGACTCCTACATCAGACTCCTATTTATTGACTACAGCTCCGCCTTCAATATCATAATCCCGGCCAAGCTCATATCAAAGCTCCAAAACCTTGGACTTAGCTCCCCACTCTGTAACTGGATCCTCGACTTTCCGACCGATAGATCACAATCAGTAAGGATAAACAACAACACTTCCTCCACGATAGTCCTCAATGAAATGAAAATCGCTTATTGTCACGAGCAGGCTTCAAATGAAGTTACTGTGAAAAGCCCTCAGTCGCCACATTCCGGCGCCTGTTCGGGGAGGCTGTTACGGGAATCGAACCGTGCTGCTGGCCTGCTTGGTCTGCTTTCAAAGCCAGCGATTTAGCCCTGTGCTAAACAGCCCCTATAGCGTCCTGCGAGGCTGCGTACTTAGCCCCTACTGTACTCCTTATAGACACACAGCTGTGTGGCAAAATTTGGCTCCAATTCCATCTCCAAATTTGCTGATTGCACAACTGTAGTGGGTCGGATATCGAACAACGATAAGTCAAAATACAGGAAGGAGATAGAGAACCTAGTGGAGTGGTGTGATGACAACAATCTCTCCCTCAATGTCAGTAAAGCTGAAGAGCTGGTCATTCACTTCAGGAAGCAAATTATCGTACACAGCCCTGTCAGCATCAATGGTGCCGAGGTGGAGATGGTTGACAGCTTCATATTCCTCGGTGTGCACATCACCAACAATCTCGCCTGGTCCACCCATGTTGACGCTATGACCAAGAAAGCACAACGTCGCCAACACTTCCTCAGGAAACTAAGGAAATTCGGCATGTCCACATTGACTCTTACCAACTTTTACAGGTGCACCATAGAAAGCATCCTATCTGGCTGCATCACAGCCTGGTATGGCACCTGCTTGGCCCAAGACCGTAAGAAACTACAGAGTCATGAACACAGCCCAGTCCATCACACAAACCCTCGCCTCCCATCCATTGACTCTATCTACACCTCCTGTTGCCCTGGGAATGCGGGCAACATAATCAAAGACCCCTCCCACTGGCTTACTCACTCTTCAAACTTCTTCCCTCAGGCAGGAGATACAAAAGTTTCAGAACACGCACTAACAGATTCAAAAACAGTTTCTTCCCCACTGTTACCAGATTCCTGAATGACTCTCTTATGGACTGATCTAATCTCTTCACACCTCTTTTCCTGAGTAGTACAACACTCCTGTATGCTTCACCTGATGCCTGTGTCTATGTATTTACATTGTGTATTTTATGTTTGCCCTATGTATTTTCTTTTCACGTCTGGAACGATCTTTCTGAACGGTTTGCAGAACACTATTTTTCACTGTACCTCGGTTCACATAAAAATAAACCCAAATCTAAAGCTAAAAAGCCATTTGCTAACCATGCAGGTTTAATGCTGCATTAGGGACTCATCAAAGACATCCTGCAGGATTACCGCCACCCCGATCAGATCATTTCACATTGTATATCTCGTAAACTCATGTGTGGGCCTAATGCTGCCACTTTCAGCCCTGCAAAATGCCCAGTCTCCCTTAGATTACCCTGAGAGGGATAGGTCTTTCAAAAAATTGATCAACAGGTGAAGCTAGCTATTTCATTCCACTACCATGCAGTGACAACACGCGTGGTAATTGCCACTAAAAGGAAGCTGCTAAAAACTTCCTATGACACAAATGAGCTTTCTGAATTTGAGTGCCGGTGATGCTAGCTATGTAGGCCGCATGTCCCAAAGACTGACAGGTCACATCAAACAGCATGTCCCAGCTGCTGTTCACAACAGGCAAGTTACAGACCATACTCAACTGACCCGTGCTTGCAAAACTCAAAACACAGTGTCCAACAGTAGATGTGATTCTGCGATTGGACAACATTTGCTAAAAAATTCTCAGAATGATAAAAATTGCACCGACAACCAATTTAAGATTGTCAGTGGGCTTGCAGTGTGGCACATTTGCATGTATTTTAAGCTACATATATTAATACACAGGGACATATTCTTTGCAAACAGAAAGAACATGTACCACATTGCACCTGTTTCAGCTAAACACAATAAGTGACAGCCATTCACTGATTCATTCCTCAGGGCAATGCCCTGACTAATCAGAGCCAAACTGCCTGGTTTAAATTTTTTAACAATGCTTGGCAGTTAACTGTCAGTCACCATTAACCGGTGCACTCTCCACAGCAATGCCCCTACCAATCAGAGTCCACTTTCTAACCCATCAGTACTCTCTTTTCTTATGGCATAAAGTTGCTGTTTTCTCTGACATCGGCATTCTTGTGATTGTCCTGATGAGTGCAAGGTGAAAAACTTTGACAAAATATCTTTTTTCAGCAATGTTCAGATTAACAGGATATTGTATGGATAAATTAAAGTGTCCTCCATTATAATAATAATCTTTATTGTCACAAGTAGGCTTATATTAACACTGCAATGAAGATATTGTAAAAAGCCCCTAGTTGCCACACTCCAGCGCCTGTTCGGGTACACAGAAGGAGAATTCTGAATGTCCAAATTACCTAACAGCACGACTTGTGGGAGGAAACCGGAGCACCCGGAGGGAATCCACGCAGACACAGGGAGAATGTGCAGACTCTGCACAGACAGTGACCCAAGCCGGGAATCGAACCTGGGACCCTGGCGCTGTGAAGCCATAGTGCTAACCACTATGCTACCATTCTGTAAAAGGAAAAAAATACTAACATTTATTCTGTGCCTTTAACAACATTGGAAGTTCTTTAAAGCCAATGATATGCCTTCAATGTGTAGGCACTGTTGAGACGTAGGACACTGGACATACAATGTGTACATAGAGAGGTTCCACACACTCCAATGTGTTAGTCAGCAGATCATCTCTTCCAGCGATATTGACTGAAGCATCAATATTGGCCAGGGCAACAGGTAGAACTCTTCTTCAAATAGGTGTCATGAAATATATATATTTTTCATGTTTTTATTGGTTTTCACATTTTATGTTTCACACTTCAGTTGATAAGTTACATTACATGTTGCATACCCGTGCAAAAGAGGGAAAAATTAAAATGGCAAAAAAAAAAGAAAGAAAACAAAAAATGACAGGGTGAAGAAGACAAAAGGGAGGTTAAAGACAAACAGAAATCATCACATATATTTACGGGCAATAATAATAATCGCTTATTGTCACAAGTAGGCTTCAATGAAGTTACTGTGAAAAGCCCCCATTCCGGTACCTGTTCAGGGAGGCTGGTACAGAAATTGAACCCGCGCTGCTGGTCTTGTTCTGCATTAGAAGCCAGCTGTTTAGCCCACTGTACTAAACCAGCCACTTGTCTCCCGTCCCGCATTGATCATGGTCACCTTTTAGCTGATCTGCCTCTGCTACATTCCTCAGTGTGGCCTGAAATCATATTTACAGGTGTGTCTTTATCATTTACTTTGGTTTCCAGCGTGCCCACGGGCCCTCGGGCCTACCCCCTGCGGTTTTGTCCCTTGTCTCTCTCATCTATTTTGCGTGCTTTCTCTTCCTCCCCCACATCTCCTCCCTCCCTCTTATCAAAGAATTTACAGTGCAAAAGGAGGCCATTCGGCCCATCGAGTCTGCACCGGCCCTTACAACGAGCACCTTACTCAAGCCCTCGTCTCTACCCTATCCCTGTAACCCTGTAATCCCCACTTAACCTTTTGGATACTAAGGGGCAATTTAGCATGGTCAATCCACCTAACCCGCATATCTTTGGACTGTGGGAAGAAACCGGAGCACCCGGAGGAAACACACGCAGACACGCGGAGAACGTGCAGACTCCGCACAGACAGTGACCCAGCCGGGAATCAAACCTGGGACCCTGGAGATGTGAAGCCCCAGTGCTAACCATTGTGCTTCCCATTTGTCCCCTTTGTCCCATGGCTTGTTCCCCCCCCTCGGTCTACATTCCACCCCCCCTCCGCCGCTCTGCTATTTGCTGGCTACGAACAGATTCTGGAAGAAGTTGGTGAGCGGCTTCCATGTCCTGTGAAAGCCCTCTCCCGACCCCCGGATAGTAAATTGTATTTTCTCCAGTCTGTGAAATTCAGCCAGTTCAGAGAGCCAGTCTGTAGCTTTGGATGATGCTGCCGATCGCCAGCCGAGCAGGGTTCCCCGGCGGGCGTTTACCGAGACAAAAGCTAGGGCGTTGGCCCTCTTCCCCATAAAACCTAAAATCCTTTTGGGAATGGCTCCATCCTCACTCCCACAATCTTGGACATCGCCTCAAAGAAGGTCGCTCAGAAACCGATAAATCTGGGGCAGGCCCAGAACATGTGGGTGTGGTTGACCGGGCCCCCTGGCACCTTTCGCATTTATCCTCCACAACCGGGATGGACCTGCTCATTCGGGCTCCGGTTAGGTGGGCTCTGTGCACCACCTTTAGCTGCGTTAGGGTCGGCTCTGCACATGGGGAGGTGGAATTTACCCTGTGCAGTTCCTCGATCCAGAGTCCTCCCTCCAGTTCCATGCCTGGTTTCTCCTCCCATTTTTCTCATGTCTCATCCAGGGGTGAGCGTACCTCCTCCAACAGTCGCTGAGCAAGTCCCCACAGTTCCCCCTCCCTAGGTTACCTGCATCCAGCAGTTCCTCTACTAACGAATGTCCTGATATCTGGGAGTACGTCGTCGTTTCCTTACGGAAACCAGTATGTGTATTAGTTTGTTTCCTTTTGATAGTTTGAACCTCTCCATGAGTTCCTCCAGGGTCACTACTCTATCGCTATCGTCCGTGTACTAGTCCCTAACAGTCAGTGTCCCCTTGTCCTTGCCTTTTGATAATGGCGTCCATTATTGTGGGAGAGAACCTGTGGTTGTTACCAACGGGGGCCATAGTGGACATTTTGATTAGTCTGAAGTGTTGGATCATCTGATATCACATTCGGAGCGTGGCTACTACCACTGGGCTTCTTGAGTACTTGGTCTGGAGATAAGGGTACGGTTATGACCAGGGCTTGGAGGGCTATCCCTATGCCGGAACTTTCTATCATCTACACCCATTCTGCTCCCGGTTCCTTCATCCATCCCCTCACTCTTTCTGTTGTGGCCACCCAGGGTGGAACTGTAGTGGTGGGAGGGCCAGGCCCGCCATGTTTCTTTTCCTTTGTAGGACCTTTTTTGCCAACCTGAGGTTCTTACCCCACCCCCTCACAAATGCCGTGATTAGTTTATCTACTGTGTGAAAGAAGGCCTTGGGGATGTAGATTGGGAGGGATCTGAACAGGAAGAGGAATCTGGGCAGTACGTTCATTTTGATCGTCTGCACTCTCCCAGCCAGGGAGAGTGGGAGTGGGCCCCACCTCCGCAGGTCCCTTTAGACTTCCTCCCTGAGACTCATCACGTTCCATTTGTGGATCCGTGCCCAGTCAGGGGCTATTTGGACCCCCAGGTAGCGGAATTTGATTTGGGGTTGTTTGAACGGTAGTCCATCCAGCTCTTTCTCTCTCTCCCCCCAACCCCACTCTCCCTGTGGGTTCACCGGAAAGGTTTCACTTTTGCTCAGATTGAGCTTGTATCGTGACAAGGCTCCAAACTCCTTTGGGAGTTTCATTATCCCTTCCATGCTGGCCCTGGGGTTCGAGATGTAGAGGAGCAGATTATGCTCTCCATGACTTCCCCCAGTTCTATTGGTGCTTCCAGGCCCCATCGCCTGTCATCCCCCACACCCAGCATGTCCAGTCTGCCGAGGAATTGCTTCATCCCGGAGTCCCCCTCGGTAGGTGAAGGCCTTGCTGCTCCTTTCCGGCGTGGTGACTAGCCTGCTGTTGTTGTCCCTAACCTGGGCTATCTCCCTCATGGCTGCCTCCTTCCTCAGCTGGTGAGCCAGCAGACGGCTAACTTTATCTCCATTTTCATAAAAGGTCTCCTGTGTTTGTGCACTGCTTTCCCTATGGAGAGCAGGTCTAAGTCCATTTATAGCTTCTTCCTGTCCATCAGTAGTCCCACGGTGGGGGCCGTGGAGTAACGTCTCTGTTGAAGTGTGTGAAGTTGACCAGCTGCTGCCTAGCTGCCCTCTCTTTCTTATCTTTGCGCACTTTGTAAGTGATAATTTCCCCACTTATCTTTAGACTTCATATTGAACGTAGAATTCACCGTCTTCAGCGCCTCCCAGAACGTGGAGGGTGAGACCTCCCAATTCTGGTTGTTGGTTACGTACCCGTCTATGGCCTGTGATATCCGTTCACAGAATGCCTTGTCGACCAGGAGGGCCATGTCTAACCTCCATGGGGCGAGTCGTGCCCGACCCGTTACCAACCTCAAATCCCAGCAGTGTGTAGTGTGGTCAGAGATTACGATTGCGGAGTACTCCGCTTCTACTACCCCTGGAAGCACCGGTTTCTCCACTACTTGGGGAGACGGTGGCATAGTGGTATTGTCACTGGGCTAGTAAACCAGAAACCCAGGGTGATGTTCTGGAGCCCTGGGTTCGAATCCCGCCACTGTGGCGGTGAAATTTGAATCCGAAAAAAATCTGCAAATAAAAGTCTAATGATGACCATAAAACCATAGCTGATTGCTGTAAAAAACCCATCTGGCTCACTGAGGAAACTGTCATCCTTACCTGGTCTGGCCTACATGTGACTCCAGATCCACAGCAATGAGGCTGACTCTTAACTGCCCCCTCAGCAATTAGGGATGGGCAATAATTGCTGGCTCAGCCAGTGACGCCTATGTGGCATAAATTAATTTTAAAAAACCAGTTGATCCTGGTGTAGACCATGCGTGCCGAGGTGTATGAGACTCCATAGGTCCACTGCCACCATCTGTTCCATGAATACGCCCAGTTCCTTCGCCATGTTTGAGTTTGTTCCACGATTTGGGGTTTGATTTGTCTGTCCGTGGATCCTGTACGCAGTTAAAGTTGGTGTGTGTCTATGTCGGGGATTCTTGCCATGGTCTTTTTCAACAATTTTACGTTCATCCCAGTTGGGAGCGTACAGGTTTATAAGGACCATTGGTGCTTATAACCATGACTTACCGTCTTGGTCCGTAACCGTCCATGTCACTGCAAATGCCGCCATTTTATTGAGCAGTATGGACACCCCCATCCCTTGTCCCGTAGCACGAATGGCACGTCTTTCCCACACAGCTCTTTCTTACCCGCAGTCCTTCCTTCTCCCTCAGGTGGGTTTCCTGAAGGAAGACCTATGTCGGTTTCCATACTTTTCAGGTGGACAAAGATTCGGGATTTATTCACTGGGCCTTTAAGTCGCCTAAAGTTCTAGGTGATTATTCTGATGGTGGTTTCAGTCTCCCCACCCCTCGACACGGGATAAACCATATTTACCTGGTGGATCCGCCCCTCCACTCCGCCGTTTCCCTTTGTTACGGGCCGTCCACAATTGCCACAGTTACAGTACTGACCATGAGGCCGGGCCCCTGCACTCCGAAGTTTCCCATTTTTGGGGGTCCTCCAAAGTGGCTGCTTGCAATACCTTTGTGTTCCGTGCTGCCATGTGTGATCTGTCGTAGCCAGCCTAGTGTCCTTCCCTCCTTGTCCCTCACGTTTCCCCCTGGGTCTGTCTGCCCTGCCATCTAGCACCCACCCTCATCCCTGCGAGCAACCCCCCCCCCCCCCGCAGCCTTCTCCCCCCTATTTACACCCCCATTAGCCCCCCTGATGTACCATCAATTGAACGCGAGACGAGTTGCTGTACAAAAGTATGGCTTTAATCAGCTAGATGTTAGCCCTGCGGTCGATTACAGTAAATGGACGACCGCCGGGTGTACTGGGTATTTATACCCCGCCCTGGAGGCAGGGTTAACTCAGCCTCTCAACCAATCGGGGAGCCATCACATGACTGGTCTCAACCAACCAGTCGAGAGGCACATGACCGACAGGGCCAATGGTAAGCCGGTGTTCTGCACCAATGGCAGGCAGCTATGCTAATCATACCACCACATTCACCCCTTGCGGAGAAAGAAGCCGGGGGGGGGGGGTGTCAATGAGAGCTGGGGGGGGGGGGGGAGAACTGGTGGTATGAGTAGTAATGAGAGAAGGAAAAAAAAATGTATCCTTGGCTTCCCACTGGCCCAGACATTTAACAACAGTACACACTGTCCATACAAGGTCCATGGTGTTGTTGAAAGTTAAATAGACTCGATCAGCCTTTTCGTTGCCCGTGACGTCCTGGCATTGGAGTTGGTGACGCTGGTTCAGCCGATGGTGGTGGTTCAGCTGATGTCCTGGAGTCCGGGAGTGATAGTCCTTGAACTGTCTCCATAACCCGGGCTGGTGGTGGAGACGCCATGGATGGGGGAGGGGTGGCCTGGGTGGGGCGCTGGGGGAAAAAAAGAACAGGGAGGGGGTCTGTGGTGAAGGGGGGGAGGGCCGCACGCCGGTGGGTGCCAGGTCCCGGAGGGAGACCGTGTCCTGCCGACCGTCGGGGTACTCCACGTATGCATACTGCGGGTTAGCGTGGAGTAACTGGACTTGTTCCACCAACGGGTCGGACTTGTGCACCCGCACATGCTTCCGGAGCAAGATGGGTCCGTGGGCGGCCAGCCACGTTGGGAGAGGGGATCCGGAGGACGACTTCCTGGGGAAAACCAGAAGGCGTTCATGAGGTGTCTGATTTGTTGCGGTACAGAGGAGTGAGCGGATAGAATGTAGGGCATCGGGGATCACCTCTTGCCATCGGGAAATAGGGAGATCTCTGGACCGGAGGGCCAGTAGTATGGTCTTCCAGATGGTACCATTCTCCCGCTCGACCTGTCCGTTACCCCGGGGGTTATAGCTGGTCGTCCTGCTAGAGGCAATGCCCCTGTTGAGCAGGAATTGACGCAGCTCGTCGCTCATAAATGAGGACCCCCGATCCGCCACCGTAAGATCTTGTCATTCTTAATCTTGCCCCTGTGCATTATCGAACATGAAGGCCACTGACCGTTGGTCTGTGAGGAGGGTAAACTTCCTGCCGGCCAAATAGTGCCTCCAATGTCGCACGCAATGTCGTATGCGGGGTAGCCGAACAGGGAGAAGATGGAGAGGAGGGCCTTAATGACGGTCGATGTGGTCATGTCGGGGCAGGGAATGGCGAAAGGGAAGCGGGAGTATTCGTCCATTACCGCCAGGAAGTAAATGTTGCGGTTGTTAGAGGGAAGGGGCCCCTTGAAGTCAATGCTGAAACGTTCAAAGGGGCGGGATGCTTTGATCAGATGCGCGCACTCGGGGCGGTAGAAGTGCGGTTTGCACTCTGCGCAGATGTGGCAGTCACGGGTTACTGTCCTGACTTCCTCAATGGAGAAAGGCAGGTTGCGGGCCTTAATGAAATGGTAGGAACGGGTCACCCCTGGATGGCAGAGGTCCGCATGGAGGGAGCGGAGGCGGTCTATCTGCACGCTGGCGCAGGTACCGCGGGACAGGGCATCAGGAGGCTCATTGTGCTTCCCAGGACGATACAAGATATCATAGTTGTACGTGGACAACTTGATCCGCCACCGTAAGATCTTGTCATTCTTAATCTTGCCCCTGTGCATTATCAAACATGAAGGCTACTGACCGTTGGTCTGTGAGGAGGGTAAACCTCCTGCTGGCCAAATAGTGCCTCCAATGTCGCACAGCTTCGACTATGGCCTGGGCTTCCTTTTCCACAGAGGGGTGGCGGAGTTCGGAAGCCTGGAGGGTTCTGGAGAAGAAGGCCACGGGTCTGCCCGCTTGGTTCAGGGTGGCCGCCAGAGCTACTTCTGATGCATCGCTCTCGAACTGGAAGGGGAGGGACTCGTCAATGGCGTGCATCGTGGCGATGTCCGCTTTGCGATGTCCGCTTTGATGCGGCTAAAGGCCTGGCAGGCCTCCGACGACGGCGGGAAGGTCGTGGACTGAATGAGGGGACGGGCCTTGTTGGCGTAATTGGGAACCCATTGGGCGTAGTAAGCGAAGAAACCCAGGCAGCGTTTGAGGGATTTGAGGGTATTGGGGAGAGGGAGTTCCATCAGGGGGCGCATGCGTTCAGGGTCGGGGCTTATCACTCCGTTACGCACTACGTAGCCGAGGATGGCTAGACGGTCGGTGCTAAACACGCACTTATCCTTATTGTATGTGAGGTTAAGGAGTTTTGCGGTTTGGAGAAATTTTCGGAGGTTGGTGTCATGGTCCTGCTGGTCGTGGCCGCAGATGGTGACATTATCGAGGTACGGGAAGGTAGCCCGTAATCCATACTTGTCGACCATTCGGTCCATCTCCCGTTGGAAGACCGAGACCCCATTTGTGACACCGAATGGAACCCTGAGGAAGTGGTAGAGGCGCCCATCAGCCTCGAACGCGGTGTACTTGCGGTCACTCGTGCGGATGGGGAGCGGGTGATAGGCGGACTTGAGGTCCACAGTGGAGAAGACTTTGTATGTCGCAATCTCGTTTACCATGGCGGAAATACGGGGGAGAGGATACGCGTCCAGTTGCGTAAACCGGTTGATGGTCTGGCTGTGTCGATGACCATCCGGTTTTTCTCCCCAGTCCGGACCACCAGCACTTGGGCTCGCCAGGGACTGTTGCTGGCCTCGATGACCCCTTCCTTCAGCAACCTCTGGACCTCGGACCTGATGAAGGTCCGGTCCTGGGCGCTGTACCGTCTGCTCCGTGTCGCGACGGGTTTGCAATCGGGGGTGAGATTAGCAAACAAGGAGGGGGGGGGTCCACTTTGAGGGACGCAAGGCTGCAGACAGTGAGGGGGGGTATAGGGCCGCCGAATTGGAAGGTCAAGCTCTGCAGGTTACACTGGAAGTCCAGTCCTAGGAGTGCCGGTGCGCAAAGGTCAGGGAGGACAAGGAGTTTATAATTTTTAAAAACCTTCCCTTGGACCGTGAGGTCCGCGATGCAGCACCCGGTGATGTGGACGGAGTGCGAACCTGAGGCTAAACCGATTTTGTGTTTTACAGGATGGACAGGGAGCGCACAACGTCTTACCGTGGCAGGGTGTACGAAGCTTTCCGTGCTCCCGGAGTCCAGCAGGCAGCCCGCCTCGTGGCCGTTGAGGTGGATCAGTGTCGTTGTTTTGACGAGCGTGCGTGGCCGTGACTGGTCGAGCTGAATGGCCGCGAGCCGTGGAGAAGATCCATCGTCGCAGTTGTCGTCGGCCGAGTAGGTGCTAGCAGGACCTTGTGTAGCAGTCCAGGATAGCGGTGCCCAGGATCCGCAAGTGGAGTCGGGGCCCCAAGATGGCGGCGCCCAGGACCCGCACGTGGCGTCCGGGGCCCAAGATGGCGGCACCCACGGGATCCTCATGGTTGCTGGGGGTGGGGTTAGCGGTGCCGGCGGGCCGATCGGAGCGACTGAGAGCGGGGGCAGGGAGGCGCGCAGGCCGGGCGCAGGGGCCCGGTGGCGGGGGGGAGGGATTGGCACGGTGCGCTGGAAGAGCCCGGAAGGGGCCGGAGGAGGAGGAGAGGCGCGCAGGCCGGGCACAGGGGCCCGGAGGTGGGGGGGGTAGAGATTGGCGCGGTGCGCTGGAAGGGCCTGGAAAGGCCCGGAGGGGGGGATCCCCGGTCGCTGCGTGGTACAGCAGCGACCGATTTGGCCTGGCAGACCGACGAAAAATGGCCCTTCTTCCCGCAGCTCTTACAGAGGGCGGAGCGGGCCGGGCAGTGCGGGCGAGGGTGTTTAGCGAACCCACAGAAATAGCAGCGGGGCCCCGCGGACTTGTCGGGGCGTCCCGTGGCGCAGCCCTGAGGGGGGTCAGGAGCGGCGGATGGCGGTGGGGTAGCGTGCCAGGAGGCCCAGGGTGCTGCAGCGCGGCTGGGGACATAGGCGCGGGCGTTTAAATCGGCGACCTCCAGGGAGGTGGACAGAGTCCGTGCCTCAGTTAGGCTGAGGTCGTCTTTTTCCAGCATCCGCTGGCGGATAGCGGGGGCAGCATCCCAGCCATGTAAGCATCTCTAATCAAAAGTTCCATGTGCTACGTGGCTGAAACTTGGAGGCGGGAGCAATTCCTCCCCAGGACAGCGAGGGCCTGGTAAAAATCGCCTAATGACTCACCGGGGAGCTGTTGTCTGGTAGCCAGCAGATGTCGGGCGAACACTCTGTTTACCGGTTTAAGAAACTGTCCTTTCAGCTTATCCATGGCCGCGTCGTAATCTTTTTCCTCCCCTATCATCGCGTAGGCCGCCATGCCCACGCTGGAGTGGAGGATATGAAGCTTCTGGGCCATGGTGGGGGGGCTGCTTGCGGACGCCAGGTAACCATCGAAACACGCCAGCCAATGTTTGAAGATTTCCGATGCGTTCTGAGTTTGTTGGCTGAAGCGGAGGCATTCGGGCTTGATCCGGTGCTCCATCTTCAAAATTCTAGCTGATTAAATTGATGTACCATCAATTGAACACGAGACGAGTTGCTGTACAAAAATATGGCTTTAATCAGCTAGATGTTAGCCCTGCGGTCGATTACAGTAAATGGACGACCGCCGGATGTACTGGGTATTTATACCCCGCCCTGGAGGCAGGGTTAACTCGGCCTCTCGACCAATCGGGGAGCCGTCACATGATCGACCAGGGCCAATGGTAAGCCGGTGTTCTGCACCAATGGCAGGCAGCTATGCTAATCATACCACCACACCCCCCATCTGTAGCATTCTCCCCCTCTATTGCCAGGCACCCTCTCCCCGATGGGAGATGTGTCGCGGCCCCTCCACCGCACACGTACTTTCTTTTTTATTTTTAAAAATCTTTTTATTGGCCTTTCCCATATTTATATACAGTTGGATATATACACATCACATTTTTCTCACCCGTGCTAATTTCCTTTATTATACAGAGAGGTTTAGTCTGTCCTTCATTTAACTGACCCTATGTGCATTTCATTGCCCTCTGGATCGGTCTATGGTTCCTCCCCCTTCCCAGTTGTCCCCCCCCTCCCTGCCCCCCCCCCCCCCCCCGGCGTTGGCAGTGCTTTTCTTTTATTTTCCGGACAGAACGGAATCATCTCTCATGCTTTCCCCGCCTTCCTTCCACCTCCTTCTCCGGGTTGCGCAGTCTTTTGGTACCCATTTGTCCTCCACCTCCGGGAAGAACCTGCTCATTCGGGTTCTGGTGAGGTGCGTTCTGTGCACCACTTGGAGCTGCATTAGGCTGAGCCTTGTGCAGGAGGAGGTGGAGTTCACCCTGCTCAGTGCTTCGCTCCAGAGCCCCCATCCCACCTCTGTCCCCAGTTCATCCTCCCATTTTTGTCTGGTCCCATCCAGTGGTGTTCGGGCTCTGTCCAGTAGCTGTCCGTATATTGTCCCTCATAGCCCCCCCTTCTCGCTGCTTGTGCCTATCAGGTCCTCTAGTAGTGTGCTTTCTGTGGCCCCGGGGTACCCCACTGTCTCTTTGCGGAGGAAGTGTTTTATTTGGAGGTGTCTCAATTCCTGTCCTTTTGCTAGTTTCCACTTCCCTGTCAGTTCGTCCAGTGTCGCCAGTCTGTGCCCTATGTAGAAGTCCCCGACCGTCAGTGTGCCTCCGTCCCACCTCCATCCTTTGAAGGTGGTATCTAGCATGGCTGGGGGGAATCTGTGATTGCCACAGATGGGGGCCATAAGGGACATTTTGGTTATCCCAAAGTGCTGTCTCAACTGGGTCCACGTTCTCAGCGTGGCCGCTAACACTGGGCTCGTTGTGTACCTTGTTGAGGAGGATGGGAGTGCTGCTGTGGCCATGGCCCGGAGGGTTGTTCCTTTACAGGATGCCTCCTCCATTTGTACCCAATCTGTGTCGGGTTCTTGTACCCATCCCGTCAATTCTTCTGCCGTTGCTGCCCAGTGGTAGTTTTGTAGGTTCGGTAGAGCCAAGCCCCTCTGACTTTCCCTCTTTGCAGTGTCGGTTTGGGAATTCTCGGGTTCTTGCCTCCCACACAAATGCCATGATTAGCCTGTCTATGTTTTGGAAAAAGGCCTTGGGGATGAAGATTGGGATGGATCTAAACAGGACGAGAAATCTTGGCAGTACGTTCATCTTGATCGTCTTCACTCTTCCTACCAGGGAGAGTGGGAGTGAGCCCCACCGTTGAAGGTCTTTTCTTACTTCCTCCATCAGGCTGGTCAGGTTCCACTTGTGGATCTGTGTCCAGCCTCTGGCTATCTGGATCCCCAGGTAGCGCAATCTGTTCTGGGCTGTTTTAAATGGGAGCCCCTCCAGCCCTTTTGGGTTCACTGGGAATGTCTCGGTTTTGCCCAGGTTAAGTTTGTAGCCCGAGAAGATTCCAAACTCTTTCAGTATTTGCAGTATTGCCTTCAGTCCCTCCTGTGGCTTTGAGACACAGAGGAGCAGGTCATCTACATAGAGTGAGACTCTGTGCTCCCGGTCTCCTCTCCGGATTCCCTTCCAGCTTTTCGCGTCCCACAGGGCTATCGCCAGGGGTTCGATCGCTAGAGCGAACAAGAGTGGGGACAGAGGGCAGCTGGAAGTATTTAGAGCTGGTGGTATTAGTTTGGATGCTCACTTTGGGAGCGTTGTACAGGAGCCTCACCCAGGCGGTGAATCCCGCTCCTAGCCCAAACTGTTCCAGTACCTCGAGGAGGTATTTCCATTCGACTCTGTCGAAGACCTTTTCTGCATTCAGGGAGACGATCACCTCTGGTTTTCTCTCCCCGGAGGGGGTCATTATTACGTTCAGCAGCCACCTGATGTTCGCTGTGAGCTGCCTACCCTTGACAAAGCCTGTTTGGTCCTCTGCGACCACCTCTGGTACGCAGCCCCCTCGCCTTTTGGTCAGGACCTTTGCGAGTATTTTCGCATCCACGTCCAGTAGTGAAATGGGTCTGTATGATCCACATTCCGTCAGGTCTTTATCTTTTTTGGGTATC
The DNA here is from genome assembly GCF_902713615.1 of Scyliorhinus canicula. Lineage (NCBI taxonomy): Eukaryota > Metazoa > Chordata > Chondrichthyes > Carcharhiniformes > Scyliorhinidae > Scyliorhinus > Scyliorhinus canicula. The sequence goes on along the minus strand of NC_052149.1, from coordinate 122,856,001 downwards.
AGTGAAATTGTGGCCTGCGCTAGCTTTGGGGTCATGGTGCCCCTTGCCAGTGAGTCTGCGAATATGTCCCTTAAGTGTGGGGTCAGGACTGGTGTACATGTACTTTCTAGCGCCAGCTCACCCACTAGTTTGTTGCCCCTCCCAGGGGCGATCTACACCGCCCCTCGACCGATGTGTGTCTGTTCCCCCTTCCTCCTCCTCACCCCCTCTTGTGACCTGCTGTTCTCACCCCCTCCTGTCTGAAACTTAACAATAGAATTTAAAGGTGGTTCAGTCCCGCACAATCTGACTCTCCATGTTTCATAATTCGATATGTTGAGGTATCTGGTTCATTGCTGGCGATGCTACCTCCCTTACCCATGCTTGTGGACGAATTCATCTGCATCTGCCGGTGCGGTGAAATAGTATTCCCTGTCCTGGAACGTCACCCAGAGCTTGACCGGGCACAGCATTCCAAACCACACATTGTTTTTATAAAGGGCTGCTTTGGCTTTGTTAAATTCTGCCTGGCGTTTGGGCAGGTCTGCACCAATATCCTCGTACACCCTGATAGTGACCCACCCAATAGCAGGGCCTTGTGTGTCTTCCAGGTTTAAGATCCTTTCCCAGTCTTGGGCTTTAGCTGGATTGACCTGTGGGCTCTGTCCACTTCTGGAGGTTTGGGGAAGCTTTCCCCTCAAACCAGGTTGCCCAGCCTTTAGGGCATGTACTCCGTAAGGTTTCTGCCCTCGGTTCCCTCTGGGAAGCCCACAATGCAAAGCTCCTGGTGGTGCAACCGATTTTCTTTCACTTCGACCTTCCCCCTTAGTGTCTCCTGCGTCACCACCAACCTTGCCATTTCCGTCTCCAGTGATGCGATCGGATCACTCTGGTAGTTCGCGGCCTTCTCCAGCTCTCTGATAGTCGCCTCCTCCATCTCCAGCTGCCGTTCCATCTTTTCCAACGCCGTCCCAGCGCATCGGCTACTGCTGTTGCCATCATTTCCATTTTGATGGCATCCTTGAGTTCTTGGAGTTCCTGCGTTAGGAATTCCCTCCATTGTTCATCGGGGGGGGGGGGGGGGGGGAGGCCTGCATACGATCCAGCGGTCTTTCCCACTTAGGTGTGGCCGGGACCTCGTCGCCTGTGTGTTTGCCATTGTATCAGTCTTCCTCTCAAGGCTCTTACTGCCTTTGCCATCTCTTCGGCCCAGAGGGTTGCTGTTGCTTGGCATGTCTTGGTGGTGTTGGAGGTGGTTGAGGAGTTTTCCTCCTGGACTAAACAGGCTACTTTGGGTGTTTTACACACCTGAACGGTAAGGGATTCTGACTTTACAACCACACATCTGTATTCCTGTCCCTTCCTGAAGGTGCTGGCTTTCACTGGGGTACAGTTCCATGGACTCCACTCCCCCCTCTCCTGAAGGTGCTGACTCCCCACTGGGATACAGTTCCATGGACTCCACTCCTCTCCGCTCCCAAAGGTGCTGACTCCCCACTGGGGTACAGTTCCATGGACTCCACTCCTCTCCGCTCCCAAAGGTGCTGACTCCCCACGGGGGTACAGTTCCATGGACTCCACTCCCCCCTCTCCTGAAGGTGCTGACTCCCCACTGGGATACAGTTCCATGGACTCCACTCCTCTCCGCTCCCAAAGGTGCTGACTCTCACTGGGGTACAGTTCCATGGACACCACTCCCCTCCTCTCCCAAAGGTGCTGACTCTCACTGGGATACAGTTCCATGGCTCTCACTCCCCTCATGAAGGTGCTCATTCTCTCCAAACAAGGTACTTTGCTAATGTTATAAATCCCAGTGAGTCTTGCCAGGAGATTTGAGAACAGAGGGTGCCTGGCCTATTCATCCCATTATCAGCCAAGGTGCACATACAGGTTTGTTGCTGCGAAAATGATCAGTAATTGATAGCCTATCAGGGGAAAGCAGCAGCAGCCAGAGCAGTGGCACCATGCCTGGCTCTGATGTTTAGCAGGGAGGGTCAAAGCGCAGAACAGCAATAGTCATAGGGGACTCTATAGTCAGGGGCACAGATAGGCGCTTCTGTGGATGTGAAAGAGACTCTAGGATGGTATGTTGCCTCCCTGGTGTCAGGGTCCAGGATGTCTCCGAACGGGTGGCGGGCATCCTGAAGGGGGAGGGCAAACAGGCAGAGGTCGTGGTACATACTGGTACTACGACGTAGGCAGGAAGGGGCATGAGGTCCTGGAAGGGGCATGAGGTCCTGCAGAAGGAGTTCAGGGAGCTAGGCAGAAAGTTAAAAGACAGGACCTTAGGGGTTGTAATCTCGGGATTACTCCCTGTGCCACGTTCCAGTGAGGCTAGAAATAGGAAGATAGAGCAACTAAACACATGGCTAAACAGCTGGTGTAGGAGGGAGGGTTTCAGTTATCTGGACCACTGGGAGCTCTTCCGGGGCAGATGTGACCTGTATAAGGACGGGTTGCATCGAAACTGGAGAGGCATAAATATCCTGGCCGCGGGGTTTAAACTAGTATGGCAGGGGGGTGGGTACCGGAGCAATAGGTCAGAAGGTGAAAGCATTGAGGGAGAACTAGGGAATAGGGCCAGTATGGCTCTGAGGCAGAGCAGACAGGGAGATGTTGCTGAACACAGCGGGTCTGGTGGCCTAAAGTTCATACATTTTAATGCAAGAAGTATTACGGGTAAGGCAGATGAACTTAGAGCTTGGATTAGTACTTGGAACTATGATTCTGTTACCATTACAGAGACCTGGTTGAGGGAAGGACAGGATTGGCAGCTAAACGTTCCAGGATTCAGGGGCAGAAGTCTCCGCCCCCCCCCCCCCCCCCCCCCCCCGCAGGGTCGGAGAATCGCCCGGAGCCGGCGTAAAATCCGCCCCCGCCGTGGCCGGAATTCTCCTCCACCCGGGAATCGGCGGGGGCGGGAATTGCGCTGCGCCAGACGGCTGGCCCCCCCTGCTCCGGTTGGCGGGGCCCCGCTGTGATTCTCCGGCCCACGATGGGCCGAAGTCCCGCCGCTGTCAGGCCTTTCTTGCCGACGTGGTTTAAACCACCTCTGGTGCCAGCGGGGGCAAGTGGCGCGAGCGGGCCCCGGGGTCCTGTGGGGGGTGGGGTGATCTGACCCCGGGGGGGTGCCCCCACGGTGGCCAGGCCCGCGATCGGGGCCCACCGATCGGTGGGCGGGCGGACCTGTGCCGTGCGGGCACTCTTTTTCTTCCGCCGCCGCCACGAGCTCCACCATGGTGGAGGCGGAAGAGACCCCCTCCACCGCGCATGCGCTGGGGTGATATCAGCGGCCACTGGCGCTCCGGTGCATGCGCGGACTCATGCCGACCGGCGAAGGCCTTTCGGCCAGCCGTGGCACCGGTCGGCGGGGCGCCAAAGGCCGTCTGCGGTCGGTCGGCGGGGAGCCAACCACTCCGGAGCGGGCCTAGCCCCATTCTCCGCACCTTTGGGGAGGCCCGACTCCGGAGTGGTTCTCGCCACTCCGGTGCGCCGGGACCCCCCGTTCCGCCGGGTAGGGGAGAATCCCGGCCCAGATGTTTCAGGCGGGATAGAGGGGGATGTAAAAGGGGTGGCGGATTTGCGCTCCTGGTTAGGGAGAATATCACAGCTATACCACGGCAGGACACCTCAGAGGGCAGCGAGGCTATATGCGTAGAGATCAGGAATAAGAAGGGTTGGAGGTGTACTACAGGCCTCCCAACAGCCAGCGGGAGATAGAGGAGCAGATAGGTAGACAGATTTTGGAAACGAGTAAAACAACAGGGTTATTGTGATGGGAGACTTTAACTTCCCCAATATTGACTGGGACTCACTTAGTGCTAGGGGCTTAGATGGGGCAGAGTTTGTAAGGAGCATCCAGAAGGGCTTCTTAATACAATATGTGGACAGTCCAACTAGGGAAGGGGCTATACTGGACCTGGTATTGGGGAATGAGCCCGGCCAGGTGGTAGAAGTGTCAGTTGGGGAGCATTTCAGGAACAGTGACCACAATTCAGTAAGTTTTAAAGTGCTGGTGGACAAGGATAAGAGTGGACCTAGGGTGAATGTGCTAAATTGGGGGAAGGCTAATTATAACAATATTAGTCAGGAACTGAAGAACCTAGATTGGGGATGGATGTTTGAGGGTAAATCAACATCTGACATGTGGGAGGCTTTCATATTTCAGTTGAAAGGAATTCAGGACCGGCATGTTCCTGTGAGGAAAAAGGATAAATACGGCAAATTTCGGGAATCTTGGATAACGAGAGATATTGTAGGCCTCGTCAAAAAGAAAAAGGAGGCTTTTGTCAGGTCTAGAAAGCTGGGAACAGAGAAAGCCTGTGTGAAATATAAGGAAAGTAGGAAGAAATTTAAGCAAGGAGCCAGGAGCGCTAGAAGAGGTCACGAAAAGTCATTGGCAAATAGGGTTAAGGAAAATCCCAAGGCTTTTTACACATTCATAAAAAGCAAGAGGGTAGCCAGGGAAAAGGTTGGCCCACTGATGGATAGGCAAGGGAATCTATGTGTGGAGCCAGAGGAAATGGGTGAGGTACTAAATGAATACTTTGCATCAGTATTCATCAAAGAGAAGGAATTGGTGGATGTTGAGTCTGGAGAAGGGTGTGTAGATAGCCTGGGTCATATTGAGATCCAAAACGACGAGGTGTTGGGTGTCTTGAAAAATATTAAGGTAGATAAGTCCCCAGGGCCTGATGGGATCTACCCCAGAATACTGAAGGAGGCTCGAGAGGAAATTGCTGAGGCCTTGACAGAAATCTTTGGATCCTCACTGTCTTCAGGTGATGTCCTGGAGGACTGGAGAGTAGCCAATGTTGTTCCTTTGTTTAAGAAGGGTAGCAAGGATAATCCTGGGAACTACAGGCCAGTGAGCCTTACGTCAGTGGTAGGGAAATTGCTGGAGAGAATTCTCCGAGACAGGATCTACTCCCATTTGGAAGCAAGTGGCCTTATTAGCGAGAGACAGCACGGTTTTGTGAAGGGGAGGTCATTGCTCACTAACTTGGTAGTTTTTTTCCGAAGAGGTCACAAAGATGATTGATGCAGGGAGGGCAGTGGATTGTGTCTATATGGACTTCAGTAAGGCCTTTGACAAGGTCCCTCATGGTAGACAGGTAAAAAGGTGAAGTCACACGGGATCAGGGGTGAGCTGGCAAGGTGGATACAGAACTGGCTAGGTCATAGAAGGCAGAGAGTAGTAATGGAAGGGTGCTTTTCTGATTGGAGGGCTGTGACTAGTGGTGTTCCGCAGGGATCAGCGCTAGGACCTTTGCTGTTCATTGTATATATCAATGATTTGGAGGAAAATGTAACTGGTCTGATTAGTAAGTTTGCAGACGGCACAAAGGTTGGTGGAATTGCGGATAGCGATGAGGACTGTCAGAGGGTACAGCAGGATTTAGATCGTTTGGAGACTTGTGCAGAGAGATGGCAGATAGAGTTTAATCCGGACAAGTACGGCAGCATTGTGGATAGCACAATCGCTTCACAGCTCCAGGGTCCCAGGTTCGATTCCGGCTTGGGTCACTGTCTGAGCGGAGTCTGCACATCCTCCCCGTGTTTGCGTGGGTTTCCTCCGGGTGCTCCGGTTTCCTCCCACAGTCCAAAGATGTGCAGGGTAGGTGGATTGGCCATGATAAATTGCCCTTAGTGTCCAAAATTGCCCCTAGTGTTGGGTGGGGTTACTGGGTTATGGGGATAGGGTGGAGTTGTTGACCTTGGGTAGGGTGCTCTTTCCAAGAGCCGGTGCAGACTCGATGGGCTGAATGGCCTCCTTCTGCACTGTAAATTCTATGATAAATGCGAGGTAATGCATTTTGGAAGGTCTAATGCAGGTAGAGAATATACAGTGAATGGTAGAACCCTCAAGAGTATTGAAAGTCAGAGAGATCTGGGTGTACAGGTCCACAGGTCACTGAAAGGGGCAACACAGGTGGAGAAGGTGGTCAAGAAGGCATACGGCATGCTTGCCTTAATTGGCCGGGGCATTGAGTATAAGAATTGGCAAGTCATGTTGCAGCTGTATAGAACCTTAGTTAGGCCACACTTGAAGTATCGTGTTCAATTCTGGTCGCCTCACTACCAGAGGGATGCGGAGGCTTTAGAGAGGGTGCAGAAGAGATTTACCAGCATGTTGCCTGGTATGAAGGGCATTAGCTATGAGGAGCAGTTGAATAAACTCGGTTTGTTCTCACTGGAACGACGGAGGTTGAGGGGCGACCTGATAGAGGTCTACAAATTATGAGGGGCATAGACAGAGTGGATAGTCAGAGGCTTTTCCCCAGGGTAGAGGGGTCAATTACTAGGGGGCACAGGTTTAAGGTGCGAGGGGCACGGTTTAGAGGAGATGTACGAGGCAAGTTTTTTGAACAGAGGGTAGTGGGTGCCTGGAACTCGCTGCCGGAGGTGGTGGTGGAAGCAGGCACGATAGTGACATTTAAGGGGCATCTGGACAAATACATGAATAGGATGGGAATAGAGGGATTATGGACCCAGGAAGTGTAGAAGGTTTTAGTTTTGACGGGCAGCATGGTCGGCACGAGCTTGGAGGGCCAAAGGGCCTGTTCCTATGCTGTACTTTTTTTTGTTCTTTGTTTGTTCTTTGGGTGGGTGGCACAGTGATTGCCTATCGTCTGTAGAACCTGCTGGACCAACTTGCTTTTGGACTGCATGTTTCTCCATGCCCAGGACATGCCAAACTGTTTCACAGCCAATGAAATGCTTTTGAAGTGCACACTCTGTAGCGGCGGCAGCCAATTTGCACATAGAAAGATCCCACAAACCGCGACAAGACAAATGACCGGGCGATGTGCGTCAGTGATGTTGGTCGGGGACCGACGACCCATTCCGGGTGGCAGGGAGTTAAAAAACTCTTGTTCGTCAGCGTAATCATGCCATGGCATCTCATATGCCACCTGAGAGGGGCGGTACCACCTCAGCTTAATGTCTGGTCCGAGGAGATCGTTCCTCTGGCCGTGCAGTGCTCCTTCAGTGCTGCACTTGGATTGTCGGCTGGAATTCTGTGCCTAAGTTTCTGGCTGGGACTTCAGTCCATAATTCTGATGCAGTGGGGAGGATGCTGCTCGTTAGCTGCAGCCTCCTGATTTCCCACAGCGGGTCTGGTGCAGTGAAGCAGTGTATGAGGCCTCAGTGTTAACAGACACAATAGTATGAAAAATATCCTCAGAATGAATCCACTGGTGTTGCACTCAAACCTTTGGACCACTGATATCCAGCAGGGGGCACTACTGACCACACAATACCAATAGGACACCCTATGATTATTGACTTCGGTTCATAGATCTCAGCAAGGATTCCAAACAATACCTGCTGATTCCTTATGTATTCTCACAAGACTGGCGTTGATTGCCTTTCACCACAGACACGGTGGGAGAATCTTGCCAGTTAAAATTCAGTCCCGTAGTGTGGGAATGGAGTCACGTATCGGCCAGACCAAGTGAATATCAGATTCAGGATAAAAAAGGACATTAGCACAGCCAGTTTGGTTTTTAAAGAAAACTATGGCAGCTTCAAAGCAAATTTTACTGATCTTGGCTTTTTGGACAGCAGTGGTTCAAGAAGGCAGCTCACCACCACCTTCTCAAGGGCAATTAGCAATGGGCAATAAATGCTGGCCTAGCCAGTGATGTCCCCACATCCCATAAAACAGAGTTTTTTCAAAGTTCGGGTCATGGCCCACGAGGGGGTCGGCGGTAGGTGTCAGGAGGGTCACGGTGTTCCTGAGGTGGTCCCGATCGCAGGGGAAGCGTCCAATGGCCGATATCGACTTTTAAATTGAGAATGGAAAGGAAATGAGGCTGTGTGGAATCTTCCGGCCAGAAGTGGCAGTAGTGAGCACGTACACTTGACATTAAGTGGCCTTCATGTACTTGCTTTTGCCGCCAAATAACGGAGCAGAGCTGCTTCTATTTTCTAGCTGCTAGCAAAAACGTTGTGAAGATAGATCGTTTTCTTACAGGTAAGAGATGGCCAGAGACACAAATTCGATTCGAGAAGATGGCGCCGGAGCGAGGCGACTCTCTGCGAGCTCTCCCCAACAGATCCACTTTTTACTTAACTTATACTCGTTTTAATCTTTTAAAATTTAATTCTAAGACTAACATTCTTACTAACCTCTCTCTTTTATCTTTTCTTGCAGGCTTGAACATCCTCCGAGGCCCGTGGAGACCTTTTGACCCGACCCGACCTGACCTCCATGACCTGGAAGTGGATCAGGCCCAAACCGGAAGTGAAGCCCCGACCTCGATTCGGAGCCGACCCGGACCTTGGAGCTCTCAACCCGGCCTAACAACTGACGCCAGCCCCCGGATCGCCCGGCCCAGTCCCCGGAGCTCCCGCCCCGACCCCGACGACGAGACCCGGCGCAACTTGACCCCGAAATCATCCGATGTCGGTGCTTATGTAGTTACATTGTATACCTTGTGTTTCCCTATTATGTATTTTCTTTTGTTCCCTTTTCTTCCCATGTACTCAATGATCTGTTGAGCTGATCGCAGAAAAATACTTTTCACTGTACCTCGGTACACGTGACAATAAACAAAATCCAATCCAATCCAATTCAATCCAAACAGGCAGTTTACCTACCGGACAGGATCTCATAACAGAATCTGCTGGAGTAAGATAATCAGGAGAGTCCAAGGCAGGTCAGAGCAGTGCTAATGTTAGCTCTCTGCAGAGCTCCAGGGCCTCTGGTTAACGGCCTACAAAGAAGAACTTTAACTCGGGAACAATGCAGTACAAAGATGATTTCTTTAGATATGGTTTCGTCAGCTATTCCAGTGCAAATACGGATGCAAAGCCCATGTGTGTTGTATGCAGGGAAGTACTGGCAAATGAGAAGAGAAGTTTCAGATTATGAAATGAAAATGAAAATCGCTTATTGTCACGGGTAGGCTTCAATGAAGTTACTGTGAAAAGCCCCTAGTCGCCACATTCTGGCGCCTGTCCGGGGAGGCTGGTACGGGAATCGAACCGTGCTGCTGGCCTGCTTGGTCTGCTTTAAAAGCCAGCGATTTAGCCGAGTGAGCTAAACCAGCCCAGATTATGAAAGAGAAGTGGGTGAAAAATTATTTTTTAGACCCCAGAGTCAGTTATTAACTTACAGTTGACTCTAAATGAAAAGACTAATCTGCTGTACCTGACCTGTGATACCACATTAAAAGCACGCCAAAAGTCCATGAGGCCAACAGTATTCTGGATCTCTTAGGAGTAGCCAGTGCTGAGGAAAAGACGCATTTTGTTGCTATTGCCCTTCACCACAGCACGGCCTTCATGAATAACCTCAGCTGATACAGGGCTGCTGGCCTTGCTCTGTATCAGGAACCAGCCACCCAGCCAACTGAGCTAAATCAGCTGCCAGTTTTATTTTATGCAACTGAACTATATACAGTTCTCCATGACAAGGTCTTACACCGCTGAAGCCATGAACATTCTCCCTCTCCTCTGCTAGTTGTGTGTTCTCTTACCTCATCATTATGGGAGGTGCTATCAAACAGTCCCACACGTGAACCCTCACAAACCCTAATGCTACAAAAACAATTTTGGCTCGCTATTGTTTCCAGCCAAACAGATTCTCCATCTTGATTTTCTTTTTATTCGTCCAATGGATGTGGGCGTCGCTGGCTTGTCCCAGCATTCATTGCCCATCCCTAGTTGCCGTTGAGAATTTTGGTGGTGATGGTAACTTTGACTTCTTGAACCCTTCCATTTACTATCCTAATCCCATCCTTTATTGTCAGGGTTGCACCTATTTTCCCATTTTGCAAATCTCTTCTAAAAGTCGTGCCCCCGAATATTTCATTCCCAACCTTGCATCCACATCAACCCTAATGACGATTTGATCACCAATTCAATTCAATCTACACTATTAATTCCTCTATTTTCTTGCAGATCTATTGTGCGTTCAAATGTTCTGCTTTTAGCTTTCTTTTATATCTGTTTCCCAGGTGTCATTCACACCTTAGTACCTTTGTTGAGCTCTCTATTCCTTCTCTGATGATTTTTTAACCAAATTGTTACTCGGCCGCACAGCCTTGACATGTCTCTTATTGGACAACAACAACTGGATCTCCCTCTCCCAATCCAAGTTCTTCCACTGCTGTGTAGAGATGTCCTTAACCCTGGTGCTGAGCATGGACACAAATCTCAGTAGTTGCTGCAGAGAACAGTATCTGCCCCCAAACTGTACCCGACCTTCACCTCCCCTTCCCCCACTGCTCTCTTTATTTGAATGGCCTCTGTATCAAGGTGCCTTGGGCAGCCAGCCTTCAGACTTTGCCCTTATCGACCCAGGCAGCAAGGACCCGGTTACCTGTTGAATAAGGACAAAGGTTAAGGTTCGTCCAGCACCTCACTTACCTGCCCAACTCGTGATACGACCAGCCCGAGGTGGGCTTTCTCCGAATGTTGCTGATCGAGGCGAGACCCCTCAATTTCTCATCATGTGGCTGGGGTGCCCCTAAAATTGATACAAGTCTGGGTCAGGGGAGATGATCTACTCCGTTTATTTATTCAACACATCCTTTACTGGCAGCAACAAAGGTTTAATCTAACATAGTTTCTGTAGTGATATGCATGTACACATCAATGTATATAGTTTTCTATCAGTGTGCATAGTCATCAGTACAGGTGGTGGTGTTAGGGATCCATAACGTGACTCGGACACTCGGCGGTAAGTCAAGAGTCTTACAAGTAGACAGTCGCACTTAGAGCAGCTCCAGGAGAATTCACTGAATTAATTTAGTAGCCATCGGACTTCCGGTTGCGGCTATGCGGAGCTAAGCCGCACGTTCGGCAGCTCCCGCTATTTAAGGACTTTTGGGCCGATTTGAGGGCCCCAAACGGTGCTGTTTCGATGAATCCCAGTGGGGGAAGGTGTCCAGAGGAGCATTCCCCATAATTTATGGTGCTCACCCGGAGTGGGGCAAAGGAAAAAGCTGCAGCAGCTCCCCAAGAAAAGCGGGGGAAGAAAGACAAAATGTCGGCCGGCGGAACACCCGAGGACTGGTGGAAGTGGGCGCAGGAGCAGCAGGCCTCTCTTCTGCGCTGTTTTGCGGAGCTGAAGGCTGAGCTGCTGGACTCCCTGAATGCGACTACCAACAGGCTGCTTGAGACCCAGGCGGCCCAGGAGGCGTCCATTCGGGAGTTGCAGCAGCAGGCCGCTGAGCGGGAGGAGGAGGCCGTGGTCCTCGTGGGGAAAGTGGAGCTGCACGAGGCACTTCACAAAAAGTGGCAAGACCGCTTGGAGGAGCTGGACGTTCGCACGAGGCGAAAGAATTTGAGGATCCTGGGCCTGGCGGAGGGGCTGGAGGGGTCGGATCTCCCGGTGTATGTGACCACAATGTTGAGCTCGTTGATGGGGGCGGGGTCCTTCCATTTGCCCCTGGAGCTTGAGGGAGCTCACAGAGTGCTGGCCAGGAGGCCTAAGGCAAATGAGCCCCCGAGGGCGGTGCTGGTGCGGTTCCATCGATTCAGCGACCGGGAGTGTGTGCTGCGCTGGGCCAAGAAAGAGAGGAGCAGTAAATGGGAGAATTCGGTGGTGCAAATTTACCAGGACTGGAGTGCGGAGGTAGCAAAGCGGCGGGCCGGGTTCAACCGGACGAAGGTGGTGCTGCATGCCAAGCAGGTCAGATTTGGAATGCTGCAGCCTGCGCGCCTGTGGGTGACATACAAGGACCGGCACCACTACTTTGAGTCCCCGGAGGAGGCGTGGGCCTTTGTACAGGCGGAGAAGCTGGACTCGAACTAGGGTCTGGGGACACACTATGGCCGTTGCTGTTTTCGCTGTTGCTGTTCTTTAACTTTGACATGTGTATTTTTTATGCCAAGGAGGTGTGGCAAGAGGGCGATGACCCCATGTTGGGAGGAGATGGGTTTTGGCGGGAGCTGCCGGGTCAGCAGAAGTCAGCTGACTCACGGAAGTACCATGGAGGGTGCGTCGCGGCTAGGAGGGGTGGGGGGGGGGGGGGGGATACCGGGTTGCTGCTGGAATTAGCCAGGAAGAAGCTGGTGTGGGCCGGGGGGGTAGAGGAGAAGCGTTATCGTCATGGGGAATGGGTCGGGCGGGGCGCGCTGGCCTGGGGCGAGCAGTCGACAAGCTATGGCTAGCCGGCGGGGGAGGGGTTGCCCTCTTATCCGGCTGATTACCTGGAACGTGAGGGGGCTGAATGGGCCGGTTAAGAGAATTAGGGTATTTTTTCATCTGAAGGGGTAGAAGGCGGACGTGGCTATGCTCCAGGAGACCCACCTGAAGGTGGCGGACCAGGTTCGTCTGAGGAAGGGGTGGGTGGGGCAGGTTTTTCACTCAGGATTGGACGTGAAGAACCGGGGGGTGGCGATTCTGGTGGGGAAGAGGGTGGCGTTCGAGGCGGCTGAGGTGGTGTCGGACAAGGAGGGCAGATACATTATGGTGAAGGGTAGGCTGCAGGGAGAGAAGGTGGTGCTGGTTAATGTATATGCTCCGAATTGGGATGATGCTGGCTTCATGAGGCGCTTGTTGGGCCGCATTCCGGACCTGGAGGCAGGGGGCCTGATCATGGGGGGAGACTTTAACACAGTGCTGGAACCCCCACTGGACCGGTCCAGTTCAAGGACGGGTAGGAGACCGACGGTGGCCAAAGTGCTGAGGGGGTTTATGGACCAGATGGGAGGGGTGGATCCCTGGAGGTTTGGGAGACCGAGAGCGCGGGAGTATTCCTTTTTCTCCCATGTCCATAGGGTTTATTCACGAATAGATTTTTTCGTCCTGAGCAGGGGATTGATCCCGAGGGTGCAGGATGCCGAGTATTCGGCCATAGCGACTTCAGACCATGCTCCGCACTGGGTTGATCTGGAGATGGGGGAGGCGCGGGACCAGCGCCCGCTCTGGCACCTGGATGTGGGGATGCTGGCTGATGAGGAGGTGTGTAGGAGGGTCCGGGGAAGTATTGAGGGGTATCTTGATACCAATGACACGGGGGAGGTCCGGGTGGGGATGGTCTGGGAGGCTCTGAAAGCAGTGATCCGGGGGGAGCTGATCTCCATCCGGGCCCATAGGGAAAGGAGGGAGAGGAAGGAGAGGGAAAGACTGGTGGGGGAGCTCCTGGGTGTGGACAGGAGATACGCGGAGGCACCGGAGGAGGGGTTGCTGGGGGAACGGCGTAGTTTGCAGGCCAAATTTGACTTGTTGACCACTAGAAAGGCGGAGACACAGTGGAGGAGGGCGCAGGGCGCGGTATATGAGTATGGGGAGAAGGCGAGCAGGATGTTGGCGCACCAGCTCCGTAGGCGAGATGCTGCTAGGGAAATTGGTGGAGTGACGGATGGGGGTGGGAATGTAGTGCAGAAGGGGACAGAAGTAAATGGGGTCTTTAGGGACTTCTATGAGGAACTGTACCGGTCGGCACCTCCGATGGGGAGGGGGGGATGGAGAGCTTCATGAACAGGCTATGTTTCCCAAGGGTTCAAGAGGAGCTGGTAGAGGGGCTGGGGGCGCCGATAGAGTTGGAGGAGCTAGTCGGGGGGATCGGACAAATGCAGTCAGGCAAGGCCCCAGGGCCGGACGGGTTCCCGGTGGAATTTTATAAAAAGTATGCGGATCTGGTGGGCCCCCTGTTGGTGCGAGCTTTCAATGTGGCATGGGAGGGCGGGGGCTTTGCCCCCGACAATGTCACGGGCACTGATCTCTCTGATCCTAAAGCGGGATAAGGACCCCTTGCAGTGTGGATCATACAGGCCTATCTCGCTCCTCAATGTAGACGCTAAGTTGCTGGCGAAGATCCTGGCCACCAGGATAGAGGATTGTGTGCCAGGGGTGATACACAAAGATCAGACAGGATTTGTCAAGGGACGGCAGCTCAACACGAATGTGCGGAGACTGCTCAACGTTATCATGATGCCGGCAGTGGAGGGGGAGGCGGAGATAGTGGTGGCGCTGGATGCAGAGAAAGCGTTTGATAGAGTTGAGTGGGGGTACCTGTGGGAGGTGCTGGAGCGGTTTGGATTTGGGGAGGGATTCATCAAATGGGTGAGGCTGCTCTACGCGGCTCCGATGGCGAGTGTAGTTACAAATGGAAGGAGATCGGAGTACTTTAGGCTCTACCGTGGGACCAGGCAGGTGTGCCCCCTGTCCCCCTTGCTCTTTGCACTGGCGATAGAACCTCTGGCTATGGCGTTGAGGGAGTCAGGGAGATGGAGGGGTCTGGTGCGGGGTGGGGAGGAACATCGGGTATCGTTGTATGCGGACGACCTGCTGTTGTATGTGGCGGACCCAGAAGGGGGAATGCCGGGGGTGATGGAGCTGTTAGCGGAATTTGGGGGCTTCTCGGGCTATAAGTTAAATTTAGGCAAGAGCGAGGTAGATCAGGAGGTTCCCAGGAGATCAGGAGGAGGGAATTGGGAGGCTCCCGTTTAAGAGGGCAGTGAAGAGTTTCAGATATCTGGGGGTGCAGGTGGCCAGGAGTTGGGGGACTCTCCATAAGCTTAATTTTACCAGGCTGGTGGAGCAGATGGAGGAGGAATTTAAAAGGTGGGATATGGTGCCGCTATCGCTGGCGGGTAGAGTGCAGTCCGTCAAAATGACGGTTCTCCCAAGGTTCTTGTTCCTCTTCCAGTGTTTGCCCATCTTTATCCCTAGGGCCTTTTTTAGAAGGGTGACCAGCAGCATCATGAGCTTTGTTTGGGCGCATGGGACCCCGAGGGTGAAAAGGGTCTTCTTGGAGCGTGGTAGAGATGGGGGGGGGGGGGGGGCTGGCGTTACCCAATCTCTCGGGGTACTACTGGGCAGCCAATGTGTCGATGGTGCGCAAGTGGGTGATGGAGGGGGAGGGGGCAGCGTGGAAATGGATGGAGAGGGCGTTCTGTTGAGATACAAGCCTGGGGGCCGTGGCCGCTCCCTCCTACGAGGTATACCACGAGTCCGGTGGTAGCGGCTACCCTCAAGATTTGGGGGCAGTGGAGGCGACATAGGGGAGAAGTGGGGGGCTCGATGGAGGCTCCGTTAAAGGGGAACCATAGGTTCGTCCCAGGGAACATTGATGGGGGATTTCAGGGTTGGCACAGAGCGGGCATCAGACAGCTGAGGGACCTGTTTATTGATGGGAGGTTTGCGAGCCTGGGGGAGTTGGAGGAGAAATTTGGGCTCCCCCCGGGAAACATGTTCAGGTATCTGCAGGTAAAGGCATTTGCTAGACGGCAGGTGGAGGGATTCTCTTTGCTTCCCGCGAGGGGGGTGAGTGACAGGGTGCTTTCGGGGGTCTGGGTCGGAGAGGGGAAGATATCTGATATCTACAAGGTTATGCAGGAGGGTGAGGAGGCATCAGTAGAGGAGCTGAAAACTAAGTGGGAGGGGGAACTGGGGGAACGGATCGAAGACAGGACATGGGCTGATGCCCTGGAGAGGGTTAATTCTTCCTCCTCGTGTGCGCGGCTTAGCCTCATCCAATTCAAGGTGCTGCACCGGGCCCACATGACTGGGACGAGGATGAGTAGGTTCTTTGGGGGTGAAGACAGGTGTGTCAGGTGTTTGGGGAGTCCAGCGAACCATGCCCATATGTTCTGGGCATGCCCGGCACTGGAGGAGTTCTGGAAGGGGGTGGCGAGGACGGTGTCGAGGGTGGTAGGATTCAGGGTCAAGCCAGGCTGGGGACTCGTGATTTTTGGGGTTGGGGTGGAGCCGGGAGTGCAGGAGGTGAAAGAGGTCGGTGTGCTGGCCTTTGCGTCCCTAGTAGCCCGGCGAAGGATTTTGCTACAATGGAAGGATGCAAGGCCCCCAAGCGTGGAGACCTGGATCAATGACATGGCGGGTTTTATTAAGCTAGAGAAGGTCAAATTCGCCCTGGGAAGGGGGAGGGAAGGGGGAGGGAAAAGGGAGGGGGGTGACGATGACTATGTTTGTTTATTTAATTTTTATTTATTTTTATGTTCTTTTGTTGGGGTTGGGGGGGAGGGGGGGGATATGATACATGCGTTGAGGCGGTCTGGGGGTGTTACAGTTGTTATGGGTTATTTTGTTGCATTTCATTGTTTGTTGTTATATTTTGTATTTTCTGTAAAAAATTCCAATAAAAATTATTTTAAAAAAAAATAATTTAGTAGCCATCGTCTGTATTATTGTACATTAGTTACCTTTTCCATGTGTTGTTCACAAATCATCTTTATGGTTAAGCAACTATATGTTCTTTCTACATCAATACACAGTTATATCACAGAACACAACAATTTCCTTTCCCTTGGTTCCCTCTCCCAAACCCAGTAGTTCTGTTTAAACAGGAGCCAATTTAATCTGGCTTCCTTGAGTTAAGATTGAGTGAGGACAAATGGTAAATCGCATTGACACAGATTAGAAGAATTGAGTTCAATGGGAAGTAAATATTAAAAACGTTATACAGAATTGCCCTCGAGTCCGAGGAGTCGATGGTGACACGTTGCGGATGATACGATTGTTTTCAGTATGGTTGTCTTCTGCTGGCAAACAGTTGATTCTTCGCTTCAGGTGTCCTCTAGTTCGATAGTTTGGTCGAGATTTCAGTTCTTTTTCCAGCTGCAATCCTTCAATCGAGGTTCACATTCAAAAAGTTTTAGATATCCCTGCAAAAGTTGGTTACGTTTGCAGGGGCCCTGCCTCGGTTATCGTATTCTCTTCAGTATGGCAACGTTCAACGGCTTTACTCACACCACACACACACATAGACCGACAGATGGACGGTAAAGCACAGGCTGGTAGCAAGCAGGTTTTAAACCCCTAGATACAGGTAGTCTGAGAGGACTGGAATGTACTAGGCCATTATACCCAGAAGATGAGAGGGCCATTATGTCCCTGTGTCCTTCCCGGAGATGCTAATCAGCCTTTGGATGGGTTTACCATGTCTGTAAGCACAGAAAGGGGTTCCATTGTTCCTTAGGGAAATCTCCTGCAGACATACCTTTTTTTTTTAAATTTAGAGTAGCCAATTATTTTTTTCCAATTAAGTGGCAATTTAGCGTGGCCAATCCACCTAACCTGCACATCTTTGGGTTGTGGGGGTGAAACCCACGCAGACATGGGGAGAATGTGCAAACTCCACACGGACAGTGACCCAGGGCCGGGATTCGAACCCGGGTCCTCAGCGCCGCAGTCCCAGTGCTAACCACTGCGCCACATGCTGCCCTTCCTGCAGACATACCTGACAATATCCTGTAGACCTTCCTGTGAATCTCCTGCAGACATTTCCTGTCAGTCCCTGCAGACATTCCTGACAATCCCCTGCAGATATTCCTGTCAATGGCTGCTTGTACATTCTCAGTCATCTTCGGTGTCATTACCCATTAAAAAAAATATACAACTCCGGTCATTTTTCAAATCCAATTTTTCCTTGTCTAATTCCAGGGACTCTCTCCATAATCACAACACTCGCAACTATGCTACCCTGTCCCTGACCACGACCCAACTGAAAGAATCAAACTCCTTCAGCCCATCAAATCTGCACCAACACATGAAAAACACCTGACCTATCTACCTAATCACATTTGCCAGCACTTGGTCCACAGTCTTGAATGTTATGACATGCCAAGTCCCTCATCCAGGTACTTATTAAAGGAAGTGAGTCAACCCGCCTCTACCATCCTCTCAGGCATTGCATTCCAGATCGTCACCACCCTCTGGGTGAAAAAGTTTCCTTCTGGTCTCTGATGCTGTACAATGTCCGAGCCTCCAGCGCAGCAACACTGAGCTGAACTCCGCCAAGGTGAAGACACCTATTGCCAAGGGGGTTGTCCAGAATTGCAATGCTCTCCACAAACTCCTGTGTACTGCAATTGTGATACACCAGCTGAACCGCCAAGTCAGAAGGTTTGTGGCTGCAGCCATTATTCACTGTCTGATCAGCGCCATTGCAGATACTACAGCAACCACCCCGAGCAGGTCTGTTGTCACTTTGGGTTGCGTCAGGGTTGGCTGGTCCAAAAGCAATTTTATTAACCAACGTTTATAGACCATGGCAATGGAGGTGGACCACAGGAGGGAACAATCTCACTCAAGATTCAAACAGTTATTCAGTTAATTAATGCTTAACTAGTTTTTTTAAAATTTAGAGTACCCAATTATTTTTTTCCAATTAAGGGTCAATTTAGCGTGGCCAATCCACCAGCTCTGCACATAAGAACATAAGAACTAGGAGCACAGCACTAGCACAGGACTTTCTCCTTCACGCTGTACCCACAGAAACACAGTTACTACTCTTGGCGGCTCACTCTCCATTGGTACAGGCCTCCACGATCGATGTGCCCGATCCAGTTCATATCGGGAGGCATCGTCCCCCTCCCCCAATAGCTTCGCCAACATCGTGGCAAAATACTCCGTCGGCCTCAGGTCTTCCACCCCTTCGGGCAGACCCACAACCCTCAGATTCTGTCGCCTGGTTCTGTTTTCCAGGTCTTCCATTTTGGCTTGCAGACCCTTGTTGATCTCTATCACCTTCCGCAACTCCTTCCCCATCGAGGTGAGTTGATCACTGTGCTGCGATAATGGCTCTTCCACTTCATAAGAACATAAGAACTAGGAGCAGGAGTAGGCCATCTGGCCCCTCGAGCCTGCTCCGCCATTCAATGAGATCATGGCTGATCTTTTGTGGACTCAGCTCCACGATCCGGCCCGAACATCATAACCCTTAATCCCTTTATTCTTCAAAAAACTATCTATCTTTATCTTGAAAACATTTAATGAAGGAGCCTCTCTTGCTTCACTGGCCAAGGAATTCCATAGAACCCTTTGGGTGAAAAAGTTCCTCCTAAACTCAGTCCTAAATCTACTTCCCCTTATTTTGAGCTATGTCCCCTAGTTCTCCTTTCATTCGCCAGTGGAAACAACCTGCCCGCATCTATCCTATCTATTCCCTTCATAATTTTAAATGTTTCTATAAGATCCCCCTCATCCTTCTAAATTCCAACGAGTACAGTCCCCGTCTACTCAACCTCTCCTCGTAATCCAACCCCTTCAGCTCTGGGATTAACCTAGTGAATCTCCTCTGCACACCCTCCAGTGCCAGTACGTCCTTTCTCAAGTAAGGAGACCAAAACTGAACACAATACTCTAGATATTGTGGCCTCACTAACACCTTATATAATTGCAACATAACCTCCCTAGTATTAAACTCCATCCCTCTAGCAATGAATGACAAAATTCCATTTGCCTTCTTAATCACCTGCTGCACCTGTAAACCAACTTTCTGTGACTCATGCACTAGCACACCCAGGTCTCCAGTATCCTCTGCACTTTTCGCTTTACCACTCATCTTAGTGTCATCTGCAAACTTGGACACATTGCCCTTGGTCCCCAACTCCAAATCATCTATGTAAATTGTGAACAATTGTGGGCCCAACATGGATCCCTGAGGGACACCACTAGCTACTGATTGCCAACCAGAGAAACACCCATTAATCCCCACTCTTTGCTTTCTATTAATTAACCAATCCTCTATCCAAGCTACCACTTTACCCTTAATGCCATGCATCTTTATCTTATGCAGCAACCTTTTGTGTGGCACCTTGTCAAAGGCTTTCTGGAAATCCAGATATACCACATCCATTGGCTCCCCGTTATCTACTGCACTGGTAATGTTCTCAAAAGATTCCACTAAATTAGTTAGGCACGACCTGCCCTTTATGAACCCATGCTGCGCCTGCCCAATGGGACAATTTCTTTCCAGATGTCTCGCTATTTCTTCCTTGATGATAGATTCCAGCATCTTCCCTACTACCGAAGTTAAGCTCACTGGCCTATAATTACCCGCTCTCTGCCTACCTCCTTTTTAAAACAGTGGTGTCACGTTTGCTAATTTCCAATCCACCGGGACCACCCCAGAGTCTAGTGAATTTTGGTAAATCATCACTAGGGCATCTGCAATTTCCCTAGCCATCTCTTTTAGCACTCTGGGATGCATTCCATCAGGGCCAGGAGACTTGTCTACCGACCCAAAAAACCTGTTCAGTTCCTCAGCCATTTCCTCATCTCCCATTAGTAAAACTCCCTTCTCATCCTCTAAGGGACCAATATTTACCTTAGCCACTCTTTTTTGTTTTATATATTTGTAAAAACTTTTACTGTCTGTTTTTATATTCTGAGCAAGTTTACTCATACTCTATCTTACTCTTCTTTATAGATTTTTTAGTAGCTTTCTGTTGCCCCCTAAAGATTTCCCAGTCCTCTAGTCTCCCACCAATCTTTGCCACTTTGTATGCTTTTTCCTTCAATTTGATACTCTCCCTTATTTCCTTAGATATCCACGGTCGATTTTCCCTCTTTCTACCGTCCTTCCTTTTTGTTGGTATAAACCTTTGCTGAGCACTGTGCAAAATCGCTTGGAAGGTTCTCCACTGTTCCTAAACTGTTCCACCATAAAGTCTTTGCTCCCAGTCTACCTTAGCTAGTTCTTTTCTCATCCCACTGTAATCTCCTTCGTTTAAACACAAAACACTAGTATTTGATTTTACCTTCTCACCCTCCATCTGTATTTTAAATTCCACCATATTGTGATCGCTCCTTCCGAGAGGATCCCTAACTATGAGATCATGAATCAAACCTGTCTCATTACACAGGACAAGATCTGGGACCGCTTGTTCCCTCGTAGGTTCCATTACATACTGTTCTAGGAAACTATCGCGGATACATTCTATAAACTCCTCCTCAAGGTTGCCTTGACCGACCTGGTTAAACCAATCGACATGTAGATTAAAATCCCCCATGATAACTGCTGTACCATTTCTACATGCATCAGTTATTTCTTTGTTTATTCCCTGCGCCACCATAACGTTACTATTTGGTGGCCGATAGACTACTCCTATCAGTGACTTTTTCGCCTTACTATTCCTGATTTCCACCCAAATGGATTCAACCTTATCCTCCATAGCACCGATGTCATCCCTTACTATTGCCTGGATGTCATCCTTAAATCTTTGGGTTGTGGGGGTGAGACCCACGCAGACACGGGGAGAATGTGCAAACTCCACACAGACAGAATGCGGGGCCGGGGTCGAACCGGAGGCAGCAGTGCTAAAAACTGTGCCACCATGCCGCCTTTAACCAATATTCTTATAAGAATTCCTGACGTCTTTGACCCCTGGCTGCCCAATAATTGCAGTCACCAGTTTTGTAAGTTGTAGGCCAGACCAGGTAAGGATGGCAGATTTCCTTCCCTAAAGGATATTAGTGAACTGGATGAGTTTTTACAGCAGTCAATGATAGATTCAAGCTCACTATCGCTAGCTACATAGTTCAGATATTTATTAATTACCATGGTGGGATTCAAACTATGACCCCAGACATTAGCCTGGAGCTGGTAGTAGTCTAGCGACATTGTCATTAAGCCACCATCTCCCCCTAACCTGATCTAGTTTAAGTCATATGTTGATTCACATAATTATTTCCCTGTAAACTTATGCATGTCCCTCCTTGCCCTCGCACGTCACTTTGCTTGTTTTTCTCCTGGGTTGCCACTGTCTCTATGCTGAAGTTCTGTCGCACTCCTTCTTTAAATTATTGGGACTGCTACTGAACTGATCTGCATTTTCCAAATGTTGGAGGTGTTGTTTTAAAGGGGACAATCGAATAGGAGGCAAAGGAACTTCATGAATGGTACTGAGCGGAGATGACTCTCTGTGTGGAGTCTGCACTTTCTCCCCGTGTCTGTGTGGGTTTCCTCCTGGTGCCCCGGTTTCCTCCCACATTCCAAAGATGTGCTGGTTATGTGGATTGGCCAGGATAAATTACCCCTTAGTGTCCAAAGAGGATATTGGGTCGACCACTTAGGACTGAAATGAGGAGAAATTTATTCTCCCAAAGAGAGGTCGGCCTGTGGAATTTGCTACGACAGAACGTAGCTGAGGCCAAAATGTGGGCGCGATTCTCCGCAACTACGATGGGTGGGATAATAGCGGAAGGTCCGCTCCTGCACCTCCCATTATTCTCCCACCCCCCCCAAAATGGCGTGTCCGGTTTTGCGACACGCCGCTCGGAGAAATGCGGGCCGCCGTTTTTCACGGCAGCCCGTGATTCTCCGGCCTGGATGTGCCGAGCGGCCTGCCGTTCCCAACCTGTTCACGACGGCGGCAACCAAACCTGGTCACTGCCGTCGTGAACATGGCGCGCCAGGCAAATGTGGGGCCTGTGGGGGGCGGATCGGGGATCGAGCACCACGACCGTGCTAGGAAGGGGACGGGCCCGCGATCGGTGCCCACCGATCGTAGGGCCGGCGTCTCAAGGGGACGCACTCTTTCTCCTCCGCCGCCCAGCAAGATCATGCCGCCACGTCTTGCGGGGCGGCTGAGGGGAAAGACGGCAACTGCGCATGTGCGGGTTTGAGCTGTCCAACCCGCGCATGCGCGGCTGACGTCATTAGGCGCCGCCACGGCGTCATTCTTGGCGCGCCGGGCCTTGAAGCCAGGGACAAGGCCCGGCCGCCGAGTTTCCCAGTACGGCCCTCCTATCCTCCTGGGGAGGGGAGAATAGGGGGCCGGGAGAGGCTTCCAACGCCGTCGTGAACCTCTCCGTCGTGAACCTCTCCGGGCCTTGCGGAGAATTCCGCCCATGTATGGGCAGCACGGTAGCATGGTGGTTAGCATAAATGCTTCACAGCTCCAGGGTCCCAGGTTCGATTCCCGGCTGGGTCACTGTCTGTGCGGAGTCTGCACGTCCTCCCCGTGTGTGCGTGGGTTTCCTCCGGGTGCTCCGGTTTCCTCCCACAGTCCAAAGATGTGTGGGTTAGGTGGATTGGCCATGATAAATTGCCCGTAGTGTCCTAAGAAGTAAGGTTAAGGGGGGGTTGTTGGGTTACGGGTATAGGGTGAATACGTGGGTTTGAGTAGGGTGATCATGGCTCGGCACAACACCGAGGGCCGAAGGGCCTGTTCTGTGCTGTACTGTTCTATGTTCTATGTATGTTTTCAAGAAGCATTAGACACTTGGGGTGGAGGGGATCAGGTTATTGAGTTGGATGATCAGCCAATAGCATAAAGAATGGTGGAGCAGGCTTGAAAGGCTGAATGGCCTCTTCCTGCTCCTATGTTCTATATTTCTAAGGTGCCCAGTATAGGTTGGGTTATAGGGTTACAGGATAGGACGGCGGATTGGGCCTAGGTAAGGTGTTCTTTTGGAGGGTCAGTAGAGACCCAATGGGCTGAAAGGCCTCCTTCTGCACTTTAAGGATTCTATGGAGGACATTCAGCTTATCGTGCCTCTTCGAGTGGGCTTTCTGTTAGTCCCACTCTTTTTAAAAATATTTTTATTCTCCATTTTCACATTTCCTTCAGAATTTACACCCCACCAACAAACAGTAAACAATAATGAATACAATGTTAATCTCCCTACCAACAACAACGATCCCATCCTCCCACCACCCCAAACAACGGCCCACCTGACAATGTAAGCATTAAATAAAACAAAACCTCCCAAGGTGGAAAAAAAAGGAAAAAAGAAATAGGAATCAGGAATTGCCTACAGTCACCATTGACATTTACAGTCCACCCCCCAACCTATCCCCCTAATATTCAATGCCATCCAATCCCCCAAAAGAGTACCGTGAATAACACCCATGAATTGTAGACACCCTCCCCTCCCCCCGAACCACCCCAGACGCTTCCCCTCCTCTACCTCTTGTAAACTCCTCCCCCCAACCTCGGTTCCTTCCCCCAACTTTTCACCCCAGCTAGACTCACCGAAACCTGTTCTACCAGGCTCCGATGGCTGCAGCCACTCCCCCAACCTCACTCCCGTTCGCTGGCCGGCTTAAACCGGCCAGCGTGTAGGCCCCCGTCTGGGTCTCCTTCCCCCTTGCCCGGTTCCAGGAAAACCAAAAAATCCCTTTCAGCACACAAACCCCGCATACTCACCCAAATATGCGTGTCCAAATATATACAGCATCGGTTCATTTAGTACATACACCAATACGCAGTGAAAAAATCAAGTTACATGAGGCTACATCAGTACACAGCCTTTTTCTCAGTTCAGCCACAGTCCTTCTGCCTTCGCAAACTCCTCTGCTGCTTCTGCTGTCACAAAATAAAAGTCCTTGGATTTGTAGGTCACCCTCAACTTAGCTGGATATACAATGCCACACTGCACCTTGCTGATGTACAGTACCTTCTTCACCCGGCTGAAGGCAGCCCGTCTCCTCGCCAACTCCACTGTGAAGTCCTGGTATATGCGTATACCAGCTCCAGCCTACTGCACCACCCGCTTTTGTTTTGCCTAGCACAGGATTTTCTCCTTCACGCTGTACCTACAGAAACACAGTTACTACTCTTGGCGGCTCACTCTCCATTGGTACAGGCCTCCACGATCGATGTGCCCGATCCAGTTCATATCGGGAGGCATCGTCCCCCTCCCCCAATAGCTTCGCCAACATCGTGGCAAAATACTCCGTCGCCCTTGGTCTTCCACCCCTTCGGGCAGACCCACAATCCTCAGATTCTGTCGCCTGGATCTGTTTTCCAGGTCTTCCATTTTGGCTCGCAGACCCTTGTTAGTCTCTATCACCCTCCGCAACTCCTTCCCCATCGAGGTGAGTTGATCACTGTGCTGCGATAATGCCTCTTCCACTTCATAAGAACATAAGAACTAGGAGCAGGAGTAGGCCATCTGGCCCCTCGAGCCTGCTCCACCATTCAATGACATCATGGCTGATCTTTTGTGGACTCAGCTCCACTTTCCGGCCCGAACACCATAACCCTTAATCCCTTTATTCTTCAAAAAACTATCTATCTTTATCTTGAAAACATTTAATGAAGGAGCCTCAACTGCTTCACTGGGCAAGGAATTCCATAGATTCACAACCCTTTGGGTGAAGAAGTTCCTCCTAAACTCAATCCTAAATCTACTTCCCCTTATTTTGAGGCTATGCCCCCAGTTCTGCTTTCACCCGCCAGTGGAAACAACCTGCCTGCATCTATCCTTTCTATTCCCTTCATAATTTTATATGTTTCTATAAGATCCCCCCTCATCCTTCTAAATTCCATTGAGTACACTCCCAGTCCACTCAACCTCTCCTCGTAATCCAACCCCTTCAGCTCTGGGATCACCCTGGTGAATCTCCTCTGCATACCCTCCAGCGCCAGTACGTCCTTTCTCAAGTAAGGAGACCAAAACTGAACACAATACTCCAGGTGTGGCCTCACTAACGCCTTATACAATTGCAGCATAACCTCCCTCGTCTTAAACTCCATCCCTCCAGCAATGAAGGACAAAATTCAATTTGCCTTCTTAATCACCTGTTGCACCTGCAATCCAACTTTTTGCGACTCATGCACTAGCACACCCAGGTCTCTCTGCACAGCAGCATGTTTTAATATTTTATCATTTAAATAATAATCCCGTTTGCTGTTATTCATACCAAAATGGATAACCTCACATTTGTCAACATTGTATTCCATCTGCCAGACCCTAGCCCATTCACTTAACCTATCCAAATCCCTCTGCAGACTTCCAGTATCCTCTGCACTTTTCGCTTTACCACTCATCTTAGTGTCATCTGCAAACTTGGACACATTGCCCTTGGTCCCCAACTCCAAATCATCTATGTAAATTGTGAACAATTGTGGGCCCAACACGGATCCCTGAGGGACACCACTAGCTACTGATTGCCAACCAGAGAAACACCCATTAATCCCCACTCTTTGCTTTCTATTAATTAACCAATCCTCTATCCATGCTACTACTTTACCCTTAATGCCATGTATCTTTATCTTGTGCAGCAACCTTTTGTGTGGCACCTTGTCAAAGGCTTTCTGGAAATCCAGATATACCACATCCATTGGCTCCCCATTATCTACCGCACTGGTAATGTCCTCAAAAAATTCCACTAAATTAGTTAGGCATGACCTGCCCTTTATGAACCCAAGCTGCATCTGCCCAATGAGGCAATTTCCGTCCAGATGCCTCGCTATTTCTTATTTGGTGATAGATTCCAGCATCTTCCCTATTGCCGAAGTTAAGATCACTGGCCTATAATTACCCGCTTTCTGCCTACCTCCTTTTTTAAACAGTGGTGTCACGTTTGCTAATTTCCAATCCACCGGGACCTCCCCAGAGTCCAGTGAATTTTGGTAAATTATCACTAGTGCATTTGCAATTTCCGTAGCCATCTCTTTTAGCACTCTGGCATGCATTCCATTAGGGCCAGGAGACTTGTCTACCTTTAGCCCCATTAGCTTGCCCATCACTACCTCCTTAGTGATAACAATCATCTCAAGGTCCTCACCTGTCATAGCCTCATTTCTATCAGTCACTGGCATGTTATTTGTGTCTTCCACTGTGAAGACCGACCCAAAAACCTGTTCAGTTCCTCAGCCATTTCCTCATCTCCCATTATTAAAACTCCCTTCTAATCCTCTAAAGGACCAATATTTACCTTAGCCACTCTTTTTTGTTTTATATATTTGTAGAAACTTTTACTATCTGTTTTTATATTCTGAGCAAGTTTACTATCTCACTCTTCTTTTTAGCTTTTTTAGTAGCTTTCTGTTGCCCCCTAAAGATTTCCCAGTCCTCTAGTCTCCCACTAATCTTTGCCACTTCAGTGTCTCACCTTGCTCCCGCACCTCCGCTTCTGCGCTTGATACCGCCGCCCTCACCGGGGCAATCGCCTCCTCCGCCAGCACTTTCAATACTGCCCCCATCTCCTTCTTCATCGCTTCCATGGGCTTTGTGAACTGTTTTTCAAGTTCCACAGCCATCACCTCATCATTTCTTCTGCAGTGAACGATGCGGCCTCGCCTGGTGCTCCAGCCACCATTTTCCTTACAGTTTCTGCGCTGACTTTTTCACTCCCCGGCGGACTCCCATGCGCCCCCTTTTCATGGCCGTTTCTCTCCCAAACTTGGACATTTCCCCTCCCTGTGCCTTCTTACAGCTTTTTCAGCTTCCGTTGCCCTCGGGACCGGGCGTTAAAACTCCAAAATTTCTATACCCGAGCGGGAGCCCTCCAGTGCGCGGCTGCCTCCCGCCCGCCGTCACCGGAAGTCTCCTTAGTCCCACTCTCCTACTCTTCTCCTGCAGCCATGCAAATCTATCCCAATTTCCCATATATCCCAAACGTGTTTACCCAATTCACTTTTGAAAGTCATCACTGAATGTATTCCCCCATTCTGTCGCACCGTGCCTTCCAGTTCACGACAACCCGCTGAGTATAAAAAATTTTTTTTATAAATGTTTTTTATTGAGTTTTCATATTTTATATCCAACAAATTACAAATTATTAGAGAGAAAAAAAAAACACGCAAAAGTTAACATGTATATTTACAGGTAAGCATCTTCGTAATAACAACTGTGGCCTCCCCCCTTTAGCCGGCATACATATTTTATATTCCCCAATATGGCCGAGGCACATGTTTATAGGCATTTATTTATAGTTTGGTTTTGGGCCTTAGCTAGCCATCAAACCCCCATAACGAACCCGTAGCCCACCCCCCCCCCCCCCCCCCCCCGGCTACCTTCCCCCGATTCCCGTCCATTTTCCCCTGGTTCTTGGCCACCCGACTATTCTTCCTCTTGTACGTTGGCCACAAACAGGTCCCGGAACAGTTGCATGAATGGCTCCCACGTTCTGTGGAAGCCGTCGTCCGACCCTCGGATGGCGAATTTGATTTTCTCCATTTGGAGAGATTCAGAGAGGTCGGCCAGCCAGTCTGCAGCTCTGGGTGGTGCTGCTGACCGCCAGCCAAAAAGGATTCTACGGCGGGCGATCAGGGAGGCAAAGGCAAGGGCGTCCGCCCTCCTCCCCAGGAATAGATCTGGTTGGTCTGAAACCCCGAAGACCGCCACTATCGGGCATGGCTCCACCCTCACCCCCACCACTTTGGACATAGCCTCGAAGAAGGCTGTCCAGTACTCCACAAGTCTGGGGAAAGACCAGAACATGTGGGCGTGGTTGGCCGGGCCTCTTTGGCACCGTTCGCATCTGTCCTCCACCTCTGGGAAGAACCTACTCATACGGTTTCTCGTTAAGTGGGCTCTATGTACCACTTTTAGTTGCGTCAGGCTGAGCCTTGCGCACGTGGAGGTGGAGTTGACCCTATGCAGTGCTTCGCTCCAGAGTCCCCACCCTATCTCAATCCCCAGGTCACCCTCCCATTTCTTCCTTGTTGCGTCCAGTACGGTGTCGTCTCTTTCTACCAGTCGGTCATACATGTCGCTACAGTTCGCTGAGTATAAAAATAACGGGCACGATTCTCCCAGCCCTGCGCCGGACCAGAGAATCGCCGTAACCGAGCCAAGCCGCCCTGACGCCGGCGCGCGATTCTCTGAGGTGCGGAGAATCAGCGGCATTTGCGCCGGCGCGTTTGGCACGCTGCCGGTCGTGGCGTCGGTTGTGGGCCACTGTATGAGGCTGGGCCGCCGATTCTCCGGCCCGGATGGGCTGAGCGGCCGCTCGGAAAAAGCAGAGCCCCGTCGGCACCGTCCACACCTGGTCACTGCCAGCAGGAACTCTGCGCAAAGGGTCAGGCGGCCTGTGGGGGGTGGGGGTGATGGGGCTCTGTCCCCGGGGGTGGGGTCCTCTCCCCCCCCCCCCCAGGCCTACATTGTTGTGCGTCTGGCACCAGAACCCCCGCGCCATGTTGCGTTGGGGCCGGAGTGTTCAGTAAGGCCACCGCGCATGTGCGGGTTGGCGCGTCGCCATTGCATATGCACCGGTTGGCACCGCCCCCCGTACGCGCCAGGAAGTAAGGCTGGAGCGGCGTGAACCGCTCCAGTGCCCTGCTGGCCCCCTGTGGGGGACAGAATCGCTACTGCCCTCACCCGTTTCGCGCTGTCCTGAGGCGCGACGGTATTCACGGTGGTGCAGACACTCTGTCCTGCGATCGGAGAATCGCGCCCAACATTCTCCTCATCTCACCCAACACCCACCACCCCCAGTGGCTCTTTTACCCAATTATCTCTGGCTCTCTGGCTACCAATCCTCCTGTTAACAGAATATGTTTTTTCTCATTGATTCCATCAAAACCAGAAACACATACTTTTTTCCCCTTTATGGGGATGTGCGCATCGCAGGAAAGGCTCAGCATTTGTTGCCCATCCCTAATTGCCCTTCAACTGAGTGTCTTGCTCAGTCATTTCAGAGGGCAGTTAATCATCTTTATTAGTGTCACAAGTAGTTGATTGATTGATTTGATTTATTGCCACATGTACCGAAGTACAGTGAAAAGCATTTTTCTGTGGCCGAGGGAACATACACAGGATGTACAGAGTAGACAAAAAGAATAATCAACAGGGAACATTGACAAATGGTACATCGACAAACAGTGATTGGTTATAGTGTGGAACAAGGGGCCAAACAAAGCAAATACATGAGCAAGAGCAGTATAAGGCATCGTGAATAGTGATCTTACAGGGAACGGATCAGTCTGAGGGGGAGTCGTTGAGGAGTCTTGTCGCTATGGGGAAGAAGCTGTTCCTATGTCTGGATGTGCGGGTCGTCAGAGCTCTGTACCTTCTGCCTGATGGAAGGGTCTGGAAGAAGGCAATGCCTGGCTGATAATGCTGTCTGCCTTCCTGAGGCAGCGGGAGGTGTATACAGAATCAATGGGAGGATCGCAAGCTTGTGTGATGTGCTGGGCTGAGTTCACCACACCCTATAGTTTCTTGTGCTCTTGGACCGAGCAGTTGCCATACCAGGCTGTGATGCAGGCGGATAGGATGCTCTCTATCACACTACTGTGGAAGTTTGTGAGAGTCAATGCAGACATGCCAAATTTCTTACATTCTTCAGTCTTACATTAACACTGCGATGAAGTTACTGTGAAAAGGCCTTAGTTGCCACACCACGGCGCCTGTTCGGGTACACAGAGGGAGAATTCAGAATGTCCAATTCACCTAACAGCAGGTCTTTCAGGACTTCTGGGAGGAAACCAGAGCACCCGGAGGAAACCCATGCAGACACGGGGAGAACGCACAGACTCCGCACAGACAGTGACCCAAGCCGGGAATCGAACTTCAGACCCTGGCGCTGTGAAGCAACAGTGCCAACAATTGTGCTACAGTTCCACCACATTTCTGTGGGTCTGGAGTCACATCTAGGCCAGACCGGGTAAGGACGGCAGATTTCCTTCCCTGAAGGACATTAACAAAACCGGATGGACTTTTACAACAATCGGTGACTGTTTCACAGCCGTTGCTGAGACTGGCTTCATATTCCAGATTTTAATTCGATTAACCAAATTTAAATTGTGCCAACTGCCATGGTGGGATTTGAACCCAATTCCCCAGAATTGGGCCTTGAGATTATTTACCAGTGCTGTTGCCGCCGGTCATTCATGGCAAGGAGCGTGTTCTATTGAAGAGCCTTCTTTTCTGCTCCCTGCTTTAGTCACTGCCCGAGCCCAACTTGGGCCTCTGACAGCGCAGCCCAAAGCAATGTCTGAGCTTCATTCAAGGCCGAGCACCCATCCACCTCAACTGACAGATTCTTATTGGCCACCCTCCACTGATGAGCCAACCCATGCATTCAAAACAATTTTCCCCTCTGTCACTTTCTTCCTCCTGTCACCCCTGTTGCCACTGTCTATAAACGTCGATTAATAAAACCTTATTTCAGGCCAGTACTCCCTGACTCAACCCAAAGTGACAACAAGTCTACACAGGGGGGTGGTTGCCGTGGCATCTGCAATGGCGTTGATGAGACAGTGAATAATGGCCGCAGCCGCTAATCCTTCTGACTTGGAGAAGCAGGAAAGAGTGGTGGGAGTTTAATTTAAATCCCCCTTGGTTCAGCTTGATGGCTGCGTTTAGTTTTCACCATCTATCTTTCAGATGGACACTGCAATTTTCTCATGTACCTCCGTGTTTCGGCTCAATCCTGATTTATTTAAAAATACCATTTCAAGCCTGAGTAATTTTAACGAGGTAGGTTTGGTGTGTGTTTGTGTGTCTTCCCTCCCTGGTTTGTGTGATTTGAGGATCTGACAGATACATTTTTTTCTGATGAGGAAAGAGACACGAGGAATAGTTGCGCGAACAGTAGCAATCACTGTCAAATAGAATCATTACAGCACTCTGCTCTTGAGCACCATGCATTTGTCTCTTGGTACAGCGATCATACAGGCCTGATCCTGACTCCTCTTAAAGGAGAAGGCACACCGGAGCAAAGTTTGACGAGAGAGCATTCTGCGTCGCTCCCTGCTTCAGTCACTGCACGAGCCAACGGGTGCGAGCCTTTGAAAGTGCAGCCTTGGGCAATTGTGTACGAGAGCAAGCCTCCGTCCTCTGAAACTTCCAGCTTCCTATTGACCAGCTCCCCTAGTGCCTGCAAACGATGCATTTCTATCAGTTGCCATGGTGTTACTCAGTTCCTGCTGCCAACCCTGGCATTGCCAGTTGCTGCCCGCCTTCCCTCGCGCTGGTTTTGAAAACCTTCCCCGTCTTCACACCACTACCCTCTCCACAACTGCAGTGAAGGCTCTCTATCTCTCCTTCCACCCTCAACCCACATTGGAGCACTTCGCAACCCCGTTCCCCTTGCTCTCTATCCCACCCAACACAAGCCCCTCGCTGTCTGCTTGGGGACACTGGAGATTGATGCCACTGCCAATTTGACCCTTCTACATTATCAAAATCTTCCTCTTTCGCAGGATGCGGTTGCCATTGGTTAGGCCAACATTTATTGCCCATCGCTAATTGCCCCATGCGAAGGTAGTAGCGAGCTGCCTTCTTGAACCACTGCAGTCTATGTGGTGTAGGTACACCCACCGTGCTGTGAGGGAGGGCGTTCCAGGATTTTGACCCAGTGACAGTGAAGTAACAGCTGATATATTTCCAAGTCAGGATAGTGAGTAACTTGGAGGGGAAGCTCCAGGTGGTGGTGTTCCCATGTATGTGCTGACCTGTTCTTCCAGAAGTTAGTGGTTGTGAGTGTTGTGTATTTATAGGCCCCCCCTGAGATCACGCGCACCTGCCAATTGGTGGCCCCCGATCGTGAGCCTGGCCGTCCTGGAGCCCCCCCCCCCCAGTGATGGAACCCCCCGCCTCCAACCGGGTCCGCAGCCGCCACTCCAAGCTCCTGCTGGGTGGAACCATGAGTGAACCACACAGGCGGGAACTCGGCCAGTTTTCGGCGGAGAATCGCCTCGGGGGCCACTTTCAATGGCCTTCCAAAGGGTACCGCGTCGACCCCGCACGTGACTGGCGGCGATTCTCCCCGGAGAATCATGGGAAGGCGTTGGACCAGATCGTGGTGCTGGACACTGTCCAAACGCCCCCTCTCTCTCTCTCAGCAGCCACCAGGCCAGGTTCATGATTTGTGAGAGCACACGTGGACCGCGCCATCAGGAACTCGGCCCATCAGAGGCACAGCATCACGGATGGGCCCACTAATGATCTAATGATCTAGTGGGATGGGCCCACTAATTGCAACTACGCGTGGCGTGTGTCAGATTGAGGCCGTTTACGGGGAGGTGAAGCATCACAATTCAGCGTCAAATGAGTGCCTGCCGCAATTTTGCCTTCGGGAGCTTTTCTCCGCCTGATTGCATGCCCCGATTTTGGCGTCGGCTAACGGAGAATCCTGCCCTGTGTTTCTGGAGAGGAGAAGCCATACGGTAACGATTGGATCTTTGGAACCAGCTTTTGAGGGAGTCTGGTCGATTGGTTATCTAGCTACTGGTGCGTTGGCCAAGGATATTGTTCTGCCGGACAACGGTCAGCGATTGGTTCCTGCCTGACGCTTTCTGAGAGAACTGGCCGAAGTGTTTAAACCTTGGAAGTGAACGGAACGCTTTCTCTCACTCCCTGTCCCGCTGGCTGAACTGGAACAACTGCTCTATTGTTCTGAAAGCAGTGAGTGCTCGGCCCATCCTTTACTGTAAACTTGAAATGCTGCTCAGTCTGCAGAGAAAGTGGACAACCTTGCCAGAGAAAACCAGCTCAAGAATAGAAGGAAGAAATACCAAAACGAAAGCTAAACTTCAGAAAGATATTGACTGGAAATCATCCCAGTGCATCAGAGATCTTTTATTTTTATTAATATTTTCTTTCCCTTTCCACCACCATTTCCCCTCGGTGTTATTTGTCTGTGTGTGTATGGAAAGTGGGGGGTAGATGGGAATGGGGGTTGGGAAAGAGGTAGTAGATGATCAATTACATTTTTCTGTCTGTTTAAATATAGTATGGTACATAATAAAAGGTTACTGATGTTTTAAAGTTACAAACCAGGTGACTGCAGTTTATTGGGCAAAACCAAGGACCTCAGGTATTATCAATTAAATCTTGGGTGAGATTTAACCAAATCCTTCCAAGTGTCATTTTGGGCGAGTTTGGTGGGGTGTTTCCAGCCAGCGTTTTGGGTGAGATCCATACAGTCATGCACCACTCCACTGTCAGTGTCTCTCACTGACTACACCACTCTCAGCCTTAGTCTCACTGACCTCCCCACCCTCAGTCCCATCTCCCACTGACCAATCCACTCTCAGTCTCACAAAATACAGACACACTCCCCGGGGACCCCCTGTAAATACTGACACACTCCCCGGGGAATCCCCTGTAAATACTGACACACTCCCCGGGGACACCCTGTAAATACTGGCACACTCCCCGGGGACACCCTGTAAATACTGACACACTCCCCGGGGACCCCCTGTAAATACTGACACACTCCCCGGGGACACCCTGTAAATACTGACACGATGCGGAGCGGGTGCAGGCCATCAAACAAATGCAGGGCCGGAGTCTGGATGAGGGCGGCCATTTTGCGCACTTTTCCCAGGTTCCTGCGCATGTGCGCCACGACCAAGGGGACGGCGAGGCCGACGACCGAACCGCGCAAGTGCGCACGTCGTTTGACTGCACTGTGCATGCGTGGTGGCACACGGAACGTCCTGACTGCGGTGCCATGACGTGCTCCAACTGTGGCTCCGCCCATTTAA
This sequence comes from Scyliorhinus canicula, assembly GCF_902713615.1. Taxonomy (NCBI): domain Eukaryota; kingdom Metazoa; phylum Chordata; class Chondrichthyes; order Carcharhiniformes; family Scyliorhinidae; genus Scyliorhinus; species Scyliorhinus canicula. The sequence continues at coordinate 122,822,146 of NC_052149.1, read as the reverse complement.
AGTGGCAATGTCCCGCGAAATCTCGCGCTGTCTCCAGTGTGGCAAGCTTGGCCACTACGCAACCCTGTGCAGATCTGCTCAACTGCCCAACACACAGCGATCCCAGCCGCAGCGCAGGAACGTCCGGTCAGTACAGCAACCCGTCACAAACTCCAACCCCGACATTCTTCCAGATCCCGACACTGAGGGCCTCACATCCCCATTCCGGGTGGGCATCATCACCAAGCATACGCTGCTTTCAGCAAAGAAGGTGAAACAACTCTCAGTGATGAGCATTGATCCGGACGACGAGTGGTGTGCCACCCTTACGGTCAACAAGGCTCGCATACGCTTCAGGCTGGACACCGGCGTTTCAGCGAACCTCATTTCAATGTCTGACCTTGACACCATCCGCGTCAAGCCAAGCATTCTTCCACTGGCCTGCCAGCTCCTCGACTACAATGGCAATGCCATTGCTGCCAGTGGCTCATGCCAGCTTGCGGTGTCCCATCGTTCTTCAAAAGCAACGCTGTGTTTTGAAATTGTTGGCACCAACAGAGCTTCCTTGCTCGGTGCTCAGGCCTGCAAACTCCTGAACCTAGTTCAGCGGGTTCACACCATGTCACCCGCTGAGGCAACGGCCTCGCCAGATGTTAACTTCCAAGCCCAACTCGATGACATCTTAGCGCAATACCATAGCGTGTTCGAAGGTATGGGCACACTCCCTTACCGTTACAAAATCGATTTGAAGCCAAATGCCACCCCTGTGGTCCACGCACCGCGTCGGGCGCTGGCACCCCTTAAGGACCGCCTCAAGCAGCAACTGCAAGACCTCCAGGACCAGGGCCTCATTTCTAAGGTCACGGAACCCACGGACTGGGTTAGCTCCATGGTTTGTGTCAAAAAGCCATCAGGGGAACTTCAAATCTGTATCGACCCCAAAGATTTGAACCGTAACATCATGAGGGAACACTATCCAATACCTAAATGAGAAGAGGTAACCAGCGAGATGGCTCATGCCAAGTTCTTCACGAAGCTGGATGCCTCCAAGGGGTTTTGGCAAATACAGCTGGATGCGTCCAGTTGAAAGCTGTGCACATTTAACACCCCGTTCGGCCGCCACTGTTTCAACTGCGCAGGTGCAGTTCTGTGCCTCCAACTTTCCGGCCACTGATGAGAGGGTCGTGCAAATTCGTGAGGAGACGGCCAGGGATCCTCTGCTCCAGCGGGTCATGCGGCACCTCATGGATGGTTGGCAAAAGGGGCAGTGCCCCCAGTTTTATAATGTAAAGGATGATCCAGTGGTGGTAGATGGCATACTAATGAAGCTGGACAGAATTGTGATCCCACAGAGCATGCGAGAGTTGGTCCTCGGCCAAATCCACGAGGGTCACCTGGGGGTCGCCGTCGAGCCCGAGAGGCAGTATGTTGGCCAGGCATCAGCCAAGATATTGCCAACACTGTCCTCAATTGCCCAACATGTCAAAGGTTCCAGCCGGCTCAGCCTAAAGAGACTCTACAGCTGCATGAAAGGGTGACCTCACCATGGTCCAAAGTTGGTGTTGACCTGTTCCATGCCAAGGGCCGAGACTATGTCCTCCTAGTGGACTACTTTTCCAACTACCCCGAGGTGGTCAAACTGACTGACCTCACCTCAGCAACGGTAATCAAGGCATGCAAGGAGACTTTTGCCCGGCATGGGATCCCACTCACGGTGATGAGTGACAACGGCCCCTGCTTCTTCAGCCAGGAGTGGACAGATTTTGCCCGGCTGTACAACTTTCGGCACGTCGCATCCAGCCCCCACTACCCCCAGTCGAATGGGAAGGTCGAAAAAGTGGTCCACATCGTTAAAAGACTGTTGTGCAAAGCTGCTGACTCGGGTTTGGATTTTAACCTGGCGCTGTTAGCCTACAGGGCGACTCCTTTGTCCACTGGGCTGTCCCCAGCGTAGCTCCGCATGAACTGCACACTACGAATGACGGTGCCGGTGATCCACATTCCGGACCTTGACAACTTCCCGGTCCTACAGAGGATGCAGCAGTCTCGGGCCCAATGCAAGTCGGTGTACGACGCCCATGCCACAGATCTCCCCTACCTGGTCCCTGCTGACCGAGTTTGTGTTCAGCTACCTGACGGTGGCTGGTCTGCCACAGCTGTGGTGGTCAAGTAAGTAGCCCTGAGATCATTCCTCATTCGCATGCCTGATGGCTCCTTCGGCGTAATAGACGGGCACTGCGTCGACTTCTGCGCCCGCCACCCGACAGTGATGTCCCGCCTCGCACGCTGGTTCCTCAGGACGCGCCCTTGCACGAGGCTATCGATCTGCTAGTTATTCCACTGACCTTTGCATTGGAGGCAGTTCCGCCCGTTCAAGTGCAGGCGGCCACTGACCCACCCTTGAGGCGGTCATCCAGAATTCATCACCCGCCACAGAGACTGAATGTATAGACTGAATGTTGCATTACCTTGTTATCTCATCGTTTACACGTCTGTACATATTGTTCTTTTTCTCATGTGTTATCTGCCCTCTATCTGCACTAGACTCCTTCCCATGTAAATACGTCAGCATATTTTGTATTTAGTCAGGCTCCTGTATACACACACTCACTATTTATTGACCAGAACACATTTTTTTTTTAAAAAGGGGGGGAGATGTCATAATATACATCCAGGTATATGATAGTGTGCAGATAGGCAGTGATTGACACACAGGATGACCAGTGAACACACAGAACACAGCAGCCAATCACCAAACAGGACACGACCACTATAAAGCCAGTGGGCACTAGTTTTCCCGCTCTCTTGGGATGCAGTCTCTGAGACAGCCAGAGCCTGTAAGCAACAACGAGAACATCCACCATGTGGCAGTAAGATAGTCTGGTCAGGTTAGCCTCAGGTCTCCAGTCAAGTCAGCATAGTGTCAACACACAGTTAACGCATGTATTATAGTTAAGTGTTCAATAAAGTCGAGTTGCATTTCTTCAAGTGTTGGAAGCCTGTCTCTCTCACCATTGCAGTAAACGCAGTCTTCATAGACCCAGCTTACCCAACACATCACCTGTAAATACTGACATACTCTCTGGGGACGCCCTGTAAATACTGACACACTCCCCGGGGACCCCCTGTAAATACTGACACGCTCTCTAGGGAAGCCTTGTAAATACTGACACACTCCCTGGGAATCCCCTGTAAATACTGACACTCTCTGGGGACGCCCTATAAATACTGACACACTCCCCAGGAACCCCTGTAAATACTGACACACTCCTGGGATCCTCAGTAAATACTGACACACACGCCGGGGATCCCATGTGAATACTTACACACTCCCGGGAACTTCTGAAAATACTGACACACTCCCGGGATCCCCTGTAAATACTGACACACTCCCGGGAACTTCTGAAAATACTGACAAACTCCCCGGGGACCCCCTGTAAATACTGACACACTCCCTGGGGACGCCCTGTAAATACTGACACACTCCCTGGGGACGCCCTGTAAATACTGACACACTCCCTGGGAATCCCCAATAAATACTGACACACTCCCTGGGGACGCCCTGTAAATACTAACACGCCCTGGGGACCCCCTGTAAATAATGACACACTCCCGGGAACCCATGTAAATACTGACACACTCCCCGGGGACCCCCTGTAAATACTGACAAACTCCCGGGAACCCATGTAAATACTGACACACTCTGGGATCCTCAGTAAATACTGACACACTCCCGGGGACCCCACTGTAAATACTGACACACTCCCGGGAACTTCTGTAAATACTGGCACACTGCCTGGGAACCCCTGTAAATACTGACACAGTCCCGGGGACCCCCTGTAAATACTGACACACTCCCGGGAACTTCTGTAAATACTGGCACACTGCCTGGGAACCCCTGTAAATACTGACACAGTCCCGGGGACCCCCTGTAAATACTGACACACTCCCGGGAACTTCTGTAAATACTGGCACACTGCCTGGGAACCCCTGTAAATACTGACACAGTCCCGGGGACCCCCTGTAAATACTGACACACTCCCTGGGGACCCCCTGTAAATGATGACACACTCCTGGGATCCTTAGTAAATACTGACAAACACGCCAGGGACCCCATGTAAATACTAACAGACTCCCGGGAACCCCTGTAAATACTTACACATTCCCCGTGGACCCCCTGTAAATACTGACACATCCCCGGGGACTCCCTGTAAATACTGACACACTCCTCGGAGACCCCCTGTAAATACTTACACACTCCCCGGGGACCCTCTGTAAATACTGACACACTCCCGGGAACTTCTGTAAATATTGACACACTCCCCAGGGACCCCCTGTAAATACTGACACACACCCAAGGGACCCCCTGCAAATACTGACACACTCCCTGGGGACCCCCTGTAAATATTGGCACACTCCTGGGAACCTCTGTAAATACTGACACACTCCACGTGGACCCCTTGTAAATACTGACACATCCCCGGGGACCCCCTGTAAATACTGACACACTCCCTGGGGACCCCCTGTAAATACTGACACACTCCCGGGAACCTCTGTTATGGTGCCTTCAGACGCTCCATTCTGGACTTCAAAGTCTCTCAGTGAGTTGAGTACGAGTTGCCAGTAGTTCATGAGGTTGTAGAAAATTTTATTTTTCTCCCTGGGGCTCGTCTGAAAATACTGACACACTCCCCGGGGAATGCCTGTAAATACTGACACACTCGCTGGGGACCGCCTGTAAATACTGAGACACTCCCGGGGATCGCCTGTACATACTGACACACTCCCCAGGGACCACCTGTAAATAATGACATACTCCCCAGGGACCACCTGTAAATACTGACACACTCCCCGAGGACCGCCTGTAAATACTGACGCACTCCCCGGGGACCGCCTGTAAATACTGACACAATCCACAGGGACCACCTGTAAATACTGACACACTCGCTGGCGACCGCCTGTAAATACTGACGCACACCCCGGGGACCGCCTGTAAATACTGACGCACTCCCCGGGGACCGCCTGTAAATACTGATACACTCCTGGGGAACACTCCTGGGAAACCCTTATAAATACTGACACCCCCCCAGGGAATCCCTTGTAAATGCTGACACACTCCCCGGGGACCCCCTATAAATACTGACACTCTCCTGGGAACCCCTTGTAAATACTGACAGACTGCCCGGGAACCCCTTGTAAATAGTGACACACTCAGGGAACCCCTTGGAAATACTGACACACTCCCCGGGGATCGCCTGTAAATACTGACACACACCCCGGGGACAGCCTGTAAATAATGTCACTCCCCAGGGGCTGCCTGTATATACTGACACTCCACAGGGACCGCCTGCAAATACTGACACACTTACATTAACCCCCTGTAAATACTGACACACTCCCCGGGGATCGCCTGTAAATACTGACACACACCCCGGGGACAGCCTGCAAATATTGACGCATTCCCCGGGGACCGCCTGTAAATATTGATCCACTCCTGGGAACCCCTTATAAATACTGACACGCCCACCCCCCCCACCCCAGGGAACCCCTTGTAAATACTGACACACTCCAGGGAAGCCCCTGGAAATACTGACACACTCCCCGGGGACCGCCTGTAAATACTGACACACTCCCTGGGGACCCCCTGTAAATACTGACACACTCCCCGGGGACACCCTGTAAATACTGACACACTCCCCGGGATGCCCTGTAAATACTGACACACTCCCCGGGATGCCCTGTAAATACTGACACACTCCCCGGGATGCCCTGTAAATACTGACACACTCCCCGGGGACCCCCTGTAAATACTGACACACTCCCCGGGGACCCCCTGTAAATACTGACACACTCCCCGGGGACACCCTGTAAATACTGACACACTGCCTGGGGACCCCCTGTAAATACTGACATACTGCCCGGGGACCCCCTGTAAATACTGACACACTGCCTGGGGACCCCCTGTAAATACTGACACACTCCCCGGGGACACCCTGTAAATACTGACATACTGCCCGGGGACGCCCTGTAAATACTGACACACTGCCCGGGGATGCCCTGTAAATACTGACACACTCCTGGGGACCCCCTGTAAATACTGACACACACCCTGGGGATCGCCTGTAAATACTGACACACACCCCGGGGACAGCCTGTAAATACTGACATACTCCCAGGGGGCCGCCTGAAAATACTGACACAATCCACAGGGACCATCTGTAAATACTGACGCATTCCCCGGGGACCGCCTGTAAATACTGACACACTCCCCGGGGACGCCCTGTAAATACTGACACACTGCCCGGGGACGCCCTGTAAATACTGACACACTCCTGGGGACCCTCAGTAAATACTGACCTACTCCCTGCAAATCCTTTGTAAATACTGACACACTCCCTTGGGATCGCCTGTAAATACTGACACACTCCCTGGGGACCCCCTGTAAATACTGATGCACTCCCTGGGGACCGCCTGTAAATACTGACGCACTGCCTGGGGCCCGTCTGTAAATACTGACACACTCCCCGTGGCTCGTCTGTAAATACTGACACACTCCCCGTGGCCCCTCTGTAAATACTGACACACTCCCCGTGGCCCGTCTGTAAATACTGACACACTCCCCGGGGACAGCCTGTAAATACTGACACTCCACAGGGACCGCCTGCAAATACTGACACACTTACATTAACCCCCTGTAAATACTGACACACTCCCCGGGGACAGCCTGTAAATACTGACACTCCACAGGGACCGCCTGTAAATACTGACACACTTACATTAACCCCCTGTAAATACTGACACACTCCCCGGGGATCGTCTGTAAATACTGACGCACACCCCGGGGACAGCCTGTAAATACTGACGCACACCCCGGGGATCGTCTGTAAATACTGACGCACACCCCGGGGATCGTCTGTAAATACTGACGCACACCCCGGGGACAGCCTGCAAATACTGACACACTTACATTAACCCCCTGTAAATACTGACACTCCAATTAACTGCCTGCAAATTCTGATACTCGCCCAGGGACCTCGTTTAAACCCCGGGGATCGCCTGTAATTACTGACACACTCCCTGGGGACCGCCTGTAGATACTGAGACACTCCCAGGGACATGCTGACACACTCCCCGGGGATCGCCTGTAAATACTGAGGCACTCCCAGGGGACCGCCTGTAAATGCTTACACACTCCCCGGGGACCGCCTGTAAATGCTTACACACTCCCCGGGGCCCGTCTCTAAATGCTGAGACACTCCCAGGGGGCTGCCTGTAAATACTGACACAATCCACAGGGACTATCTGTAAACACTGACACACTCCCCGGGGACCGCCTGTAAATGCTGAGACACTCCCCGGGGACCGACTGTAAATACTGACACAATCCACAGGGACCACCTGTAAATACTGACACACTCGCTGGGGACCGCCTGTAAATACTGACGCACTCCCCGGGGACTGCCTGTAAATACTGACACAATCCACAGGGACCACCTGTAAATACTGACACACTCCCCGGGGACACCCTGTAAATACTGTAACACTCCCCGGGGAGCTCCTGTAAATACTGACACACTCCCCGGGGACCGCCTGTAAATGCTGAGACACTCCCAGGGGACCGACTGTAAATACTGACACACTCCCTGGGGATCGCCTGTAAATACTGACACACTCCCCGGGGATCGCCTGTAAATACTGACACACTCCCCGGGGATCGCCTGCAAATACTGAGACACTCCCCGGGGATCGCCTGTAAATACTGACGCACACCCCGGGGACAGCCTGTAAATACTGACATACTCCCAGGGGGCCGCCTGTAAATAATGACACACTCCCCGGGGACCACCTGCAAATACTGACGCATTCCCCGGGGACCGCCTATAAATATTGATACACTCCAGGGAACCCCTTGTAAATTCTGACACACTCCTGAGAAGCCCCTGGAAATACTGACACACTCCTCGGGTCCCACCTGTAAATACTGACACACTCCCCAGGGACGCCCTGTAAATACTGACACACTCCTGGGAACCCCTTGTAAATACTGACACACTCCTGGGAACCCCCTGTAAATACTGACATACTCCTGTGAACCCTGTAAATACTGACATACTCCCAAGGGGCAGCCTGTAAATACTGACACTCCCTGGAGACCCTCAGAAAATACTGACCTACTCCCTGCAAATCCTTTGTAAATACTGACGCACTCCCTGGGGATCGCCTGTAAATACTGACGCACTCCCTGGGGACCGCATGAAAAAAATACTGATACACTCCTGGGAACCCCTTATAAATACTGACCCCCCCCCCCCCCCCCCCCCCCCCACACCCCAGGGAAACCCTTGTAAATGCTGACACGCTCCTGGGAACCCCCTGGAAATATTGACACACTCCCCGGGGCCCGTCTGTAAATACTGACACACTCCCCACGGCCCACCTGTAAATACTGACACTCTCCTGCGAACCCCTTGTAAATACTGACACTCTCCCCGGGGCCCGTCTGTAAATACTGACACACTCCCCAGGGACAGTCTGTAAATACTGACACTCCACAGGGACCGCCTGTAAATACTGACACTCCACAGGGACCACCTGTAAATACTGACACTCCACAGGGACCGCCTGTAAATACTGACACACTTACATTAACCCCCCGTAAATACTGACACACTCCAATTAACCGTCTGTCAATTCTGATACTCGCCCAGGAACCTCGTTTAAACCCCGGGGATCACTTGTAAATACTGACACACTCCCATGGGACCGCCTGTAAATACTGACACACTCCCCGGGGATCGCCTGTAAATACTGACACACTCCCCGGGGATCGCCTGTAAATACTGACACACTCCCCGTGGCCCCTCTGTAAATACTGACACACTCCTCGTGGCCCGTCTGTAAATACTGACACACTCCCCGGGGACAGCCTGTAAATACTGACACTCCACAGGGACCGCCTGCAAATACTGACACACTTACATTAACCCCCTGTAAATACTGACACTCCAATTAACTGCAAATTCTGATACTCGCCCAGGAACCTCGTTTAAACCCCGGGGATCGCCTGTAATTACTGACACACTCCCTGGGGACCGCCTGTAAATACTGAGACACTCCCAGGGGACCGCCTGTAAATGCTGACACACTCCCCGGGGATCGCCTGTAAATACTGACACACTCCCCGGGGACCGCCTGTAAATACTGACACACTCCCCGGGGACCGCCTGCAAATACCGAGGCACTCCTCGGGGACCGGCTGTAAATACTGAGGCACTCCCAGGGGACCGCCTGTAAATGCTTACACACTCCCCGGGGACCGCCTGTAAATGCTTACACACTCCCCGGGGCCCGTCTCTAAATGCTGAGACACTCCCAGGGGGCTGCCTGTAAATACTGACACAATCCACAGGGACTATCTGTAAACACTGACACACTCCCCGGGGACCGCCTGTAAATGCTGAGACACTCCCCGGGGACCGACTGTAAATACTGACACAATCCACAGGGACCACCTGTAAATACTGACACACTCGCTGGGGACCGCCTGTAAATACTGACGCACTCCCGGGGACCGCCTGTAAATACTGACACAATCCACAGGGAGCACCTGTAAATACTGACACACTCCCCGGGGACACCCTGTAAATACTGTAACACTCCCCGGGGAGCCCCTGTAAATACTGACACACTCCCCGGGGACCGCCTGTAAATGCTGAGACACTCCCAGGGGACCGACTGTAAATACTGACACACTCCCCGGGGATCGCCTGTAAATACTGACACACTCCCCGGGGATCGCCTGCAAATACTGAGACACTCCCCGGGGATCGCCTGCAAATACTGACGCACACCCCGGGGACAGCCTGTAAATACTGACATACTCCCAGGGGGCCGCCTGTAAATAATGACACACTCCCCGGGGACCACCTGCAAATACTGACGCATTCCCCGGGGACCGCCTGTAAATATTGATACACTCCAGGGAACCCCTTGTAAATACAGACACACTTACATTAACCCCTTGTAAATACTGACCTACTCCCTGCAAATCCTTTGTAAATACTGACGCACTCCCTGGGGATCGCCTGTAAATACTGACGCACTCCCTGGGGACCGCATGAAAAAAATACTGATACACTCCTGGGAACCCCTTATAAATACTGACCCCCCCCCCCCCCCCCCCCCCCCCACACCCCAGGGAAACCCTTGTAAATGCTGACACGCTCCTGGGAACCCCCTGGAAATATTGACACACTCCCCGGGGCCCGTCTGTAAATACTGACACACTCCCCAGGGACAGTCTGTAAATAATGACACTCCACAGGGACCGCCTGTAAATACTGACACACTTACATTAACCCCCCGTAAATACTGACACACTCCAATTAACCGTCTGTCAATTCTGATACTCGCCCAGGAACCTCGTTTAAACCCCGGGGATCACCTGTAAATACTGACACACTCCCCGGGGATCGCCTGTAAATACTGACACACTCCCCGGGGCCAACCTGTAAATACTGACATACTCCCCGGGGACAGTCTGTAAATACTGACACACTCACCGGAGACCCCCTGCAAATACTGACACACACCTGGGAACCCTCTTTAAATACTGACACACTCCCCGGGAACCCCCTGTAAATACTGACACACTCTGGGAACCCCGTGGAAATACTGACACACTGCCCGGGAACCCCCTGTAAATACTGACACACTCCCCGAGACCCGTTTGTAAATACTGACACACTCCCTGGGGCCCGTCTGTAAATACTGACACACTCCCCGGGGACAGCCTGTAAATAATGTCACTTCCCAGCAACTGTCTGTAAATACTGACACTCCACAGGGACCGCCTGTAAATACTGACACACTTACATTAACCCCCTGTAAATACTGACACACTTACATTAACCCCCTGTAAATACTGACACACTCCAATTAACCGCCTGTAAATTCTGATACTCGCCCAGGAACCTCATTTAAATATTGTCCACTCCACAGGGATCCTCTTTAAATACTGAAACATTCTCGGAAGCCCCTGCAAATACTGACATACTCCCAGGAACAAATTTTTGGGCACCTCCTGTAAATATTGACAACACTCCTAGGATGGCTGTGAATAATGTCACACTCCCTGGGGAACCTTGTGAGTACTGACACAAACACTGGGGACCCCCAGTAAATAATGACACATTGTCAACCCCCTGTAAATACTGACACACACCGTGTGGACCTCCTGTAAATACTGACACTCCCTGGGACCCACAGTAAATACTGACCCAATTCCTGCAAATCCTTTGTAAATACTGACACACACCCTGGGGACTACCAGTAAATACTGACTCACTCTCGGCGACCCTCTGTAAATACTGACACACTCTCTGAGGACCCCCAGTAAATACTGACACACTCCCCTGGAGCAGACTTAAAATACTGACACTCCCCAGGGACCGCCTGTAAATACTGACACACTCCCATTAACCGCCTGTAAATACTGACACACTTCCATTAACCGCCTGTAAATGCTGACACACTCCCATTAACCGCCTGTAAGTACTGACACACTCCCATTAACCACCTGTAAATATTGACACACTCCCATTAACCGCCTGTAAATACTGACACACTCCCATTAACCCCCTGTAAATACTGACACACTCCCATTAACCCCCTGTAAATACTGACACACTCCCATTAACCCCCTGTAAATACTGACACACTCCCATTAACCCCCTGTAAATACTGACACACTCCCATTAACCCCCAGTAAATACTGACACACTCCCATTAACCGCCTGTAAATACTGACACACTCCCATTAACCCCCTGTAAATACTGACACACTCCAATTAACCCCCTGTAAATACTGACAAACTCCCATTAACCCCCTGTAAATACTGACACACTCCCATTATCCCCCTGTAAATACTGACACACTCCCATTATCCCCCTGTAAATACTGACACACTCCCATTAACCCCCTGTAAATACTGACACACTCCCATTAACCCCCTGTAAATACTGACACACTCCCATTAACCGCCTGTAAATACTGACACACTCCCATTAACCCCCTGTAAATACTGACACACTCCCATTAACCCCCAGTAAATACTGACACACTCCCATTAACCCCCTGTAAATACTGACACACTCCCATTAACCCCCTGTAAATACTGACACACTCCCATTAACCCACTGTAAATACTGACACACTCCAATTAACCCCCTGTAAATACTGACACACTCCCATTAACCCACTGTAAATACTGACACACTCCAATTAACCGCCTGTAAATACTGACACACTCCCTATTAACCGCCTGTAAATACTGACACACTCCCATTAACCCCCTGTAAATACTGACACACTCCCTATTAACCGCCTGTAAATACTGACACACTCCCATTAACCGCCTGTAAATACTGACACACTCCCATTAACCCCCTGTAAATACTGACAAACTCCCATTAACCCCCTGTAAATACTGACACACTCCCTATTAACCCCCTGTAAATACTGACACACTCCAATTAACCCCCAGTAAATACTGACACACTCCCATTAACCGCCTGTAAATACTGACACACTCCCATTAACCGCCTGTAAATACTGACACACTCCCATTAACGACCTGTAAATACTGACACACTCCCATTAACGACCTGTAAATACTGACACACTCCAATTAATCCCCAGTAAATACTGACACACTCCCATTAACCCCCTGTAAATACTGACACACTCCCTATTAACCCCCTGTAAATACTGACACACTCCAATTAACCCCCAGTAAATACTGACACACTCCCATTAACCGCCTGTAAATACTGACACACTCCCATTAACCGCCTGTAAATACTGACACACTCCCATTAACCCACTGTAAATACTGACACACTCCCATTAACCCCCTGTAAATACTGACACACTCCCATTAACCGCCTGTAAATACTGACACACTCCCATTAACCCCCTGTAAATACTGACACACTCCCATTAACCCCCTGTAAATACTGACACACTCCCATTAACCCCCTGTAAATACTGACACACTCCCATTAACCGCCTGTAAGTACTGACACACACCCATTAACCACCTGTAAATACTGACACACTCCCATTAACTGCCTGTAAATACTGACACACTCCCCTTAACCCCCTGTAAATACTGACACACTCCCATTAATCCCCTGTAAGTACTGACACACTCCCATTAACCCCCTGTAAATACTGACACACACCCATTAACCGCCTGTAAATACTGACACACTCCAATTAACCCCCTGTAAATACTGACACACTCCCATTAACTGCCTGTAAATACTGACACACTCCCCTTAACCCCCTGTAAATACTGACACACTCCCATTAATCCCCTGTAAGTACTGACACACTCCCATTAACCCCCTGTAAATACTGACACACTCCCATTAACCCCCTGTAAATACTGACACACTCCCATTAACCCCCTGTAAATACTGACACACTCCCATTAACCCCCTGTAAATACTGACACACTCCCATTAACCCCCTGTAAATACTGACACACTCCCATTAACCGCCTGTAAATACTGACACACTCCCATTAACCCCCTGTAAATACTGACACACTCCCATTAACCCCCTGTAAATACTGACACACTCCCTATTAACCCCCTGTAAATACTGACACACTCCCATTAACCCCCTGTAAATACTGACACACTCCCATTAACCCCCTGTAAATACTGACACACTCCCATTAACCGCCTGTAAATACTGACACACTCCCATTAACCCCCTGTAAATACTGACACACTCCCATTAACCCCCTGTAAATACTGACAAACTCCCATTAACCCCCTGTAAATACTGACACACTCCCATTAACCCCCAGTAAATACTGACACACTCCCATTAACCCCCAGTAAATACTGACACACTCCCATTAACCCCCTGTAAATACTGACACACTCCCATTAACCCCCAGTAAATACTGACACACTCCCATTAACCGCCTGTAAATACTGACACACTCCCATTAACCCCCTGTAAATACTGACACACTCCCATTAACCGCCTGTAAATACTGACACACTCCCATTAACCCCCTGTAAATACTGACACACTCCCATTAACCGCCTGTAAATACTGACACACTCCCATTAACCGCCTGTAAATACTGACACACTCCCATTAACCGCATGTAAATACTGACACACTCCAATTAACCCCCTGTAAATACTGACACACTCCCATTAACCCCCTGTAAATACTGACACACTCCCATTAACCGCCTGTAAATACTGACACACTCCCATTAACCCCCTGTAAATACTGACACACTCCAATTAACCCCCAGTAAATACTGACACACTCCCATTAACCCCCTGTAAATACTGACACACTCCCATTAACCCCCTGTAAATACTGACACACTCCCATTAACCGCCTGTAAATACTGACACACTCCCATTAACCCCCTGTAAATACTGATACACTCCCATTAACCGCCTGTAAATACTGACACACTCCCATTAACCGACTGGGTTGGATTATGAGGAGAGGTTGAGTAGACTGGGACTGTACTCGTTGGAATTTAGAAGGATGAGGGGGGATCTTATAGAAACATTTAAAATTATGAAGGGAATAGATAGGATAGATGCGGGCAGGTTGTTTCCACTGGCGGGTGACAGCAGAACTAGGGGGCATAGCCTCAAAATAAGGGGAAGTAGATTTAGGACTGAGTTTAGGAGGAACTTCTTCACCCAAAGGGTTGTGAATCTATGGAATTCCTTGCCCAGTGAAGCAGTTCAGGCTCCTTCATTACATGTTTTTAAGGTAAAGATAGATAGTTTTTTGAAGAATAAAGGGATTAAGGGTTATGGTGTTCAGGCCGGAAAGTGGAGCTGAGTCCACAAAAGATCAGCCATGATCTAATTGAATGGCGGAGCAGGCTCGAGGGGCCAGATGGCCTACTCCTGCTCCTAGTTCTTATGTTCTTATGTTCTTATTAACCGCCTGTAAATACTGACACACTCCCATTAACCGACTGTAAATACTGACACACTCCCATTAACCCCCTGTAAATACTGACACACTCCCATTAACCCCCTGTAAATACTGACACACTCCCATTAACCCCCTGTAAACACTGACACACTCCCATTAACCCCCTGTAAATACTGACACTCCCATTAACCCCCTGTAAATACTGACACACTCCCATTAACCCACTGTAAATACTGACACACTCCCATTAACCCCCAGTAAATACTGACACACTCCCATTAACCCCCTGTAAATACTGACACACTCCCATTAACCCCCTGTAAATACTGACACACTCCCATTAACCCCCTGTAAATACTGACACACTCCCATTAACCCCCTGTAAATACTGACACACTCCCATTAACCCCCTGTAAATACTGACACACTCCTATTAACCCCCTGTAAATACTGACACACTCCCATTAACCCCCTGTAAATACTGACACACTCCCTATTAACCCCCTGTAAATACTGACACACTCCCATTAACCCCCTGTAAATACTGACACACTCCCATTAACCCCCTGTAAATACTGACACACTCCCATTAACCGCCTGTAAATACTGACACACTCCCATTAACCCCCTGTAAATACTGACACACTCCCATTAACCCCCTGTAAATACTGACAAACTCCCATTAACCCCCTGTAAATACTGACACACTCCCATTAACCCCCAGTAAATACTGACACACTCCCATTAACCCCCAGTAAATACTGACACACTCCCATTAACCCCCTGTAAATACTGACACACTCCCATTAACCCCCTGTAAATACTGACACACTCCCATTAACCCCCAGTAAATACTGACACACTCCAATTAACCCCCTGTAAATACTGACACACTCCCATTAACCGCCTGTAAATACTGACACACTCCCATTAACCGCCTGTAAATACTGACACACTCCCATTAACCGCCTGTAAATACTGACACACTCTCATCAATCCCCTGTAAATACTGACACACTCCCATTAACCGCCTGTAAATACTGACACACTCCAATTAACCCCCTGTAAATACTGACACACTCCCATTAACCCCCTGTAAATACTGACACACTCCCATTAACCGCCTGTAAATACTGACACACTCCCATTAACCCCCTGTAAATACTGACACACTCCAATTAACCCCCAGTAAATACTGACACACTCCCATTAACCCCCTGTAAATACTGACACACTCCCATTAACCGCCTGTAAATACTGACACACTCCCATTAACCCCTGTAAATACTGACACACTCCCATTAACCGCCTGTAAATACTGACACACTCCCATTAACCGACTGGGTTGGATTATGAGGAGAGGTTGAGTAGACTGGGACTGTACTCGTTGGAATTTAGAAGGATGAGGGGGGATCTTATAGAAACATTTTAAATTATGAAGGGAATAGATAGGATAGATGCGGGCAGGTTGTTTCCACTGGCGGGTGACAGCAGAACTAGGGGGCATAGCCTCAAAATAAGGGGAAGTAGATTTAGGACTGGGTTTAGGAGGAACTTCTTCACCCAAAGGGTTGTGAATCTATGGAATTCCTTGCCCAGTGAAGCAGTTCAGGCTCCTTCATTACATGTTTTTAAGGTAAAGATAGATAGTTTTTTGAAGAATAAAGGGATTAAGGGTTATGGTGTTCGGGCCGGAAAGTGGAGCTGAGTCCACAAAAGATCAGCCATGATCTAATTGAATGGCGGAGCAGGCTCGAGGGGCCAGATGGCCTACTCCTGCTCCTAGTTCTTATGTTCTTATGTTCTTATTAACCGCCTGTAAATACTGACACACTCCCATTAACCGACTGTAAATACTGACACACTCCCATTAACCCCCTGTAAATACTGACACACTCCCATTAACCCCCTGTAAATACTGACACACTCCCATTAACCCCCAGTAAATACTGACACACTCCCATTAACCCCCTGTAAATACTGACACACTCCCATTAACCCCCTGTAAATACTGACACACTCCAATTAACCCCCAGTAAATACTGACACACTCCAATTAACCCCCTGTAAATACTGACACACTCCCATTAACCGACTGTAAATACTGACAAACTCCCATTAACCCCCTGTAAATACTGACACACTCCGATTAACCCCCAGTAAATTCTGACACACTCCCATTAACCCCCTGTAAATACTGACACACTCCCATTAACCCCCTGTAAATACTGACACACTCCCATTAACCCCCTGTAAATACTGACACACTCCCATTAACCGCCTGTAAATACTGACACACTCCCATTAACCGCCTGTAAATACTGACACACTCCCATTAACCCCCTGTAAATACTGACACACTCCCATTAACCCCCTGTAAATACTGACACACTCCCATTAACCGCCTGTAAATACTGACACACTCCAATTAACCCCCTGTAAATACTGACACACTCCCATTATCCCCCTGTAAATACTGACACACTCCCATTAACCCCCAGTAAATACTGACACACTCCCATTAACGACCTGTAAATACTGACACACTCCCATTAACCGCCTGTAAATACTGACACACTCCCATTAACCCCCTGTAAATACTGACACACTCCCATTAACCCCCTGTAAATACTGACACACTCCCATTAACCGCCTGTAAATACTGACACACTCCCATCAACCCCCTGTAAATACTGACACACTCCCATTAACCACCTGTAAATACTGACACACTCCCATTAACCCCCTGTAAATACTGACACATTCCCATTAACCGCCTGTAAATACTGACACACTCCCATTAACCCCCTGTAAATACTGACACACTCCCATTAACCACCTGTAAATACTGACACACTCCCATTAACCCCCTGTAAATACTGACACACTCCCATTAACCCCCAGTAAATACTGACACACTCCCATTAACGACCTGTAAATACTGACGCACTCCCATTATCCCCCTGTAAATACTGACAAACTCCAATTAACCCCCTGTAAATACTGACACACTCCCATTAACCCCCTGTAAATACTGACACACTCCAATTAACCCCCTGTAAATACTGACACACTCCCATTAACCCCCTGTAAATACTGACACACTCCCATTAACCCCCTGTAAATACTGACACACACCCATTAACCCCCTGTAAATACTGACACACTCCAATTAACCCCCTGTAAATACTGACAAACTCCCATTAACCCCCTGTAAATACTGACACACTCCCATTAACCCCCTGTAAATACTGACAAACTCCCATTAACCGCCTGTAAATACTGACACACTCCCATTAACCGCCTGTAAATACTGACACACTCCCATTTACCGCCTGTAAATACTGACACACTCCGATTAACCCCCAGTAAATACTGACACACTCCCATTAACCGCCTGTAAATACTGACACACTCCCATTAACCCCCTGTAAATACTGACACACTCCCATTAACCCCCTGTAAATACTGACACACTCCCATTAACCGCCTGTAAATACTGACACACTCCCATTAACCCCCTGTAAATACTGACACACTCCGATTAACCCCCAGTAAATACTGACACACTCCCATTAACCCCCAGTAAATACTGACACACTCCCATTAACCCCTGTAAATACTGACACACTCCCCGGTGACCCAATGTAAATACTGACACACTCCCCGGTGACCCAATGTAAATACTGACACACTCCCCGTGACCCAATGTAAATACTGACACACTCCCTGGGTCCTCTGTAAATACTGACACACTCCCCGGTGACCCAATGTAAATACTGACACACTCCCCGTGACCCAATGTAAATACTGACACACTCCCCGGTGACCCAATGTAAATACTGACACACTCCCCGGTGACCCAATGTAAATAGTGACACACTCCCCGGTGACCCAATGTAAATACTGACACACTCCCCGGTGACCCAATGTAAATACTGACACACTCCCCGGTGACCCAATGTAAATACTGACACACTCCCCGGTGACCCAATGTAAATACTGACACACTCCCCGGTGACCCAATGTAAATACTGACACACTCCCCAGTGACCCAATGTAAATACTGACACACTCCCCAGTGACCCAATGTAAATACTGACACACTCCCTGGGTCCTCTGTAAATACTGACACTCCCTGGGGACCCTCTATAAATACTGACACTCCCTGGGGACTCTGTGTAAATATAGACATATTCTGGCTCGAATTTGCAGGTCATTGCAATTCCCTTTTCCCACCTGCAGCGCAACACCTCGCGGCGTGGTGTGGTTACCTTGGGAAATCCCATTGACAACAGCAGGAAGTTGGAATCCCCCCGCCAGCGAATGACGCCCTCCGAGAAACACGTGGCTGTGAGACCAGAGAATCCTGCCCTCTGATTGGACAGAGGCTCTGTGAACACATGCCGAACGTTCTTTCAGTGAGAGGTAAGACACCTGGAGATTACTTGGAAATGTCATCCTGGTTCAGCTCGCTGCATAATATTGATTTTAATTGGGTTTTTTTTGGTTGATGTGCAGGATTTCACAGTATCTTGTGAAAATATATTAGGCAGGAAATGTGCACATTAATTGCAGCACTGATGTATCGCAATTAATGATATTAGTTAGGTTGGGTGAGCAACGCTGCAACAGTTAAGGGCTGTACTGGTAAACTGAGGCCTTGCTTGCTTACCCTAAGAGTGAGTCGCCACAACGGATAGGATGTTCCCCTCCCTCAGGGGTGCATTTTTGCATTTGATTGTCCACATCTCGTCTCATTAAACATGCATCAGATGGAAACACGCTAATATATAGCGGACAGCCTCTCATTCACCCGCTCCAAGGTGACTTCAGTGGAACCTCAATCCGCACGCCATGTTTAAACCGCTCCCGTACACAGCTTTCTCAATGTCTGCAGCCCAGGACTACTTCTGGTAGGGGACGGCCTTCCAAACCAAATAAGCAGCTAGCCGCTAACTTCAGAGATGTGTCCCTGCGTCACCTTCTGCACCCCGTCGAAGTCAGCAGCGGCCTTCCCTACCCGGGTTGGCCAGAGGAGAGATATCAAAGTCACCGACCCAGCCTGGGAGAAGGTGGTTATGGCCGTTCGTGCCAACTCCATCCAGAGCAGTACAGGGATCCAGGGCCACAAACAGATGAATGACCCCATTGGCACAGCCAAGGTGAATCAACCTTCTCATCTCCCTCACCTCATTTCCTCACGAACCCTTGAGGTAGTCACAGGATCGCCACTCACCATCTGACAGACAGATTAACATCGCCATCTGGGCTCACACCCTGGGTCGCTTGTGCACGTCCTCATCCCGTACATGGCTCCATTCAGCACCCACACTCGGCAGGCATCCTTATCATCTGCCTTGGCATGGTTCTTGCTCACGCCCTCTCCATTTGTCTTTATGCCAAGCCAGCCCACAATAAAGGGTTGAGATCTCAGACCGATGGGGGCATGGCAGAAATCAGTACCCAGCCTGATCACCTGACCTGAGAGGACTGGGACTATTGCTGTGATGATGTGAGATCGGCGATGCACACCCAAGTGACGACCTTGCATCAGTTGATCCTTCAGACAGTAAGACAGCGAGGGCAACGTGATGTACCGTACACTAATTATCTCTTACCTTTTTCACAAACAGCTCCTCCAGACAGCACAGGGACACCGAGAGGCACTCCCTTCCTCTTCAGCCCCCTCAGCTCCGTGGATGAGCATCCTGAAAACACAACGAAGGAAGAGCGGTCACAGCGCTCACCCACACCCTCCACCAGTACAGAGACTCACTCCTCGGTGTGACCGAGATCGAGACCAGGCTCGGCTTCACAGTTGGTCTGAAACCGGTGAGCCCTCAGAGGAGGCCGGAATTGTGCTGAATCCCAGTCAGGTGCCGAGCCTGTGGATTCAGCCTAGAGGCAGCTATAGCAGCAGTTACTGGGATATCAGGCAGAGTTGTCAAATACGTCCCACAGATTCCAGTGTACAATGGAGGAGTTCGTGCGGGTTTAGTCTGTGGTGATAGTGCCAACACACCAACATGCTCAGGTTAACACTGGTAGGGTGGCAGCCGCCTTGGAGACCTTGACTGGGATTTTACGACACCCCCACATACCCAAGTCATGTGTTTGTGTGCCCCCCCCTCCCCAGTCTCTCCCCAAGTCATGTGTCTATGTGCCCCCTCAGTCTCCCCAAGTCATGTATCTGCATGTCCCCCTCTCCAGTTAACCCCAAGTAATGTGTCTGCATGCCCCCCTCCTCAATCTCCTCGAGTCATGTGTCTGCATGCCCCCCTCCTCATACTCCCCAAGTCATGTGTCTGGATGCCCCCCTCCTCAATCTCCCCGAGTAATGCGTCTGCATGCCCCCCCTCCTCAATCTCCCCAAGTCATGTGTCTGGATGCCCCGCCTCCTCAGTCTCCCCAAGTCATGTATCTGCATGTCCCCCTCTCCAGTTAACCCCAAGTAATGTGTCTGCATGCCCCCCTCCTCAATCTCCTCGAGTAATGTGTCTGCATGCCCCCCTCCTCAGTCTCCCCAAGTCATGTGTCTGCATGCCCCCCTCCTCAGTCTCCCCAAGTCATGTATCTGCATGTCCCCCTCTCCAGTTAACCCTAAGTAATGTGTCTGCATGCCCCCCTCCTCAATCTCCCCAAGTCATGTGTCTGCATGCCCCCCTCCTCAATCTCCCCAAGTCATGTGTCTGCATGCCCCCCTCCTCAGTCGCCCCAAGTCATGTGTCTGGATGCCCCCCTCCTCAATCTCCCCGAGTAATGCGTCTGCATACCCCCCTCCTCAATCTCCCCGAGTAATGTGTCTGGATGCCCCCCTCCTCAATCTCCCCGAGTAATGCGTCTGCATGCCCCCCTCCTCAATCTCCCCAAGTCATGTGTCTTTGTGCCCCTCCTCCTCAGTCGCCCCCAAGTCCATGTGTCCGCGGATCACTATCCCCAGTCTCCCCCATCCCCAGTCAAGCCTCTGCTCTCCACCACATTTCAATGCCCCCCACTCCTGCCTTACCTCTATTCTGGTATAGAACATAGAACATAGAGCAGTACAGCACAGAACAGGCCCTTCGGCCCTCGATGTTGTGCCGAGCAATGATCACCCTACTCAAACCCACGTATCCACCCTGTACCCGCAACCCAACTTTTTAGGACACTACGGGCAATTTAGCATGGCCAATCCACCTAACCCGCACATCTTTGGACTGTGGGAGGAAACCGGAGCACCCGGAGGAAACCCATGCACACACGGGGAGGACGTGCAGACTCCGCCCAGACAGTGACCCAGCCGGGAACCGAACCTGGGACCCTGGAGCTGTGAAGCATTTATGCTAACCACCATGCTACCGTGCACTTCTATCTAATTGCTAATCACTTTGGTCTAATTAGACGCCGGCGTGATTCTGGCGAGCTGCCTTGATAATGAGCGTTCGTGATATTCTAACGTATTCAAATGGCGTTCCTGACATGGCGTAGCGGGAAACGCGCCCTGCCATTGAAGTCAGCAGCGCTCAATCACAACCTGTTTTCACACTGACGGAAAAAGGACCGTTTCGCTCCCGCCATATTTTTCCGTCCCGCTGGCATCCCCACTGTAGGTGGGCCAGGGAAAGCCCAGCCACATTCTCTTGCCTTCTGAAGGTTGAGTACGGATGAAAGACTCAGCTGTCTGCTGCCTGTAGGGTTCCTGCAGGAAATCAGTTCAGACAATCTCTGTAATCTTGAACTGAGGGTTAAGAGTGCGGCCTAGTTACACAAGCCTTGTCTGGCTATTGTTGTGACACACTGGGACGGGGGGTATGTTGGGGAGGGTGGGGGGATACTGAGGAGAGTGCTCAAACTAGGGGGCTCAATTTTCATCCGGCCTGGTTCGTGGCTGATGTCTTTGAGACAGAGAGAAGATGAAAGATTTCCAAATGTGTAACATTGTCAGTTGTTGGCAGGTAGCTAGCCCCCTGAGGCCTGGTGACAAAAGGCCCCCTTAACGATCTCTGCTGCACAGTTGATGATTGCAATCAGGCAAATGGGAAGCCTTCACGGAGAAAGCTGCTTCTCTGTGTGAATGTAATAATTAAAATGAGTTGCTGTCAAGAGCTGGGTGTGAGGTAGAGTGCCCTGTATATTAATTAGAATTCACCTGCAGTGCAGTCAATCAGATCATCCCAGCTCAAAACCCCAGGTCCAGACTTTAACCGGGGCGGAGAGCCTCTCTGTTGTGGCAGAGGATGTGCCGGAAGTTGTAAGCCTTGCCCCCAAACATGACACCCCCCTTTTTCCCGGGGTCCAGGAATGGGGTCCGCGTTTCGCGTGAGCAGCTTTTGGAGGAAGCTGGCCATTTAAATAATTATCACCTCCGTTGAAGTGAGATATTGTGAGAATGAAACACAGAGTGTGAAGAGTAGGCCCCAGGCCTGGGCTTTTGCCCACCAGTCAGCTATGCAGAGTTGGACGAATTCCGAACTCCCCAAACCGCAACCTTTAAAAATATATTACAAAACCTCCAATTTATGGTCCGGGATGGGGGTGTCTAACCTAGAAATCAGGGCAGGTGACCCCAGAAATGGTGAGGGGTGGAGGGAGGTTCAGGCGACTCAGGTACAGATAAAAAAAAGCAGGCTTTCAGACTGGCCCATTTGGGAGGTGGGCCATTACATGGCCATCGCCACCTTTCACCTTACATTCTAATTCATAGAATGTCGCACAGAGGCAACACAGGAAAGGGGTGGGTCTAACTCCACCTCAGGGCCTTCAGGGGTTAGTGGAAGAGGTGCAAAGGAGGAGACCAGTTCTCAATCCTTCTGGCCATCGCGATCCACCCGCCACCACATCCAAGAATGCCTGGATGTAGACAATAGCACCGGTGAACGTAGAGGGAGACTCTCAGTACAGGATTCAGTGCTGGAATAGCTTCAATGACTTGCTGTCTGCTAGCACGGTGAGGAGCTTGGCTCATCCCCCTCTCTTCTCCCCTTCCCCTCTCTTTCCTCTTCGTCTCCTATACCCCTCCATGTCCCCTCCCTCTCTTCCTGTCTTCCCACTCTCTCTCTCTCCTCTCCCTCTCTCCTTTACGTCTCCCTCTTCCCTCCCTCTCTTCTCCCCTTCCCCTCTCCTCTTTCCTCTTCCTCTCCTATACCCCTCCATGCCCTCCCCCTGTCTTCCCACTCTCTCTCTGTCTCCTCTTCCTCTCTCTCTCCTCTACCTCTCCCTCTTCCCTCCCTCTCTTCTCCCCTTCCCTTCTCCTCTTTCCTCTCTCCTCTCACTCTCGTCTCTTCTCTCTCACTCTTTCTTCGCTCCCCCTTCTCCCCCTCCTCTTCCACTCTCCTCCTCTTCCACTCTCCTCCGCTTCCACCTCTCCTCCGCTTCCACCTCTCCTCCTCCTCACTGTTCTCCCTCTCCTCTCCCTCCCTCTCTCCTCCCCTTCCCCCTCTCCTCTTGTCTCTCTCTCTCTCTCCTTGTACGCCCTGTTCTCTCCTGCTCTGAGTGGATGTTGATATCTTCATTCTGAGAGTGGATTGATGCTGGTCTGTATGACGATCAGGGGGGGTGACAGAAAACAATTCCTGTTAACTGGATAATGATTATAACCCAACAGAGCAGCAGCACATAATATATTCAGGATATTTAAATAACCAATTAGCATAATAATGGTTGCATAAGGCGACTCTTGTTCTTTACACAGAAAAGGATTTTTTCATCACTTGCACACACTTGTCACAAACCTTGATTGGCCCAAATCAGGAAACATAGATTGTCGCTTTCTGTCTCTTTAATGCCTCTCCCCTCATTGGTTGTCACTTCCACTTTGTGCCTTTCTCCATTTGCAGCCAAGTGATAAGACCGTCAGCTCCAATAAAGGGATTGACATCCCTTCCCTCATTGGCAGGGCAGACCTTTAATCAATCAGGGGCAACAAGCTCTCATACCCTCTGTCCTGGGCATCGTATAGCAAAGGGCACCTGGCCAACTCAGGCCTTTGAGCAGCAGAGTACAGTTTGTGATGAGCCATCAATTGCACGAGAGACGAGTTGCTTTACAAAAGTTAGGCTTTAATAAACTAGAACTTAGCCCTGCGGTTGTCTACAATAAAATGGACGACCGGCGGGCGTTTGACTATTTATACCTCGGCAAGGAGGCGTGGTTAACTCAGCCTCTCGACCAATCGGTCGAGAGGCACATGACCGACCAGGACCAATGGTAAGCCAGTGTTCTGCCCCAATGGCAGACAGCTATGCAAATCATGTCACCACGGTTTGTACCAGTGAAATACCAAAGGCAGAGTGGAGCTGGGAGCTGTTAACCCATCAGCCCAAGTGGAACAATAAAGGCCTCCTGCCAATCGATGTTTATGCTGGAAGGCAGGAGTGTTGCAGCACGCAATATGGGCCTGGATGGTGTTGAGCTTCTTGAGTGTTGTTGGAGCTTCAGTCATCCAGGCAGTGCTGCCCATCCAGCGGTCGACTGAGCAGCTGGTGGAGTTTTTAAATGGCAAATTCTAGCAGCAGAGGAAAGGGGCCTTGGAGGATTTGACCAAGGTGGTGGAGCCGCTTAGGGTGGCGATCGAGCGAGTGGAGCAGAGGCAGGAGGCGCAGGGCCTGGCGATCCATATGGTGGAGGAGTCGGTGGTGGAGCACGAGGATTGGCTAACCTCGCTGGAGGTGGAAATGGGGATGGTGATGAGCAGCCAGAAAAGGCAGAGAAACAAATTGGAGGATTTCCAGAACTATTCCAGGAGGCAGAATTTGCGGATTGTTGGGATGCCTGAAGACATTGAGGGAACGGAGGCCGGCAAGTTTGTGGCGAGCATGCTGGAGAAGCTGATGGGTGAGGGGGCCTTTGACCGGCCCCTTGAGGTGGGGCAGGCGCGCAAGGTTCTGAAGAAGAGGCTCCAAGTGGGGAACCTCCAAGTCGATGCTGGTGAGGTTGCATCGGTTCTTGGATAAAGACAAGAGCCGGGATTCTCCCCGGCGGGGCGGGGGGTCCCGGCGTGTCGGAGTGGTGTGAACCTTTAGGGACCAAGCCCTCACATTGAGGGGCCAGGCCCGCTCCGGAGTGGTTCCCACTCCACCGGCTGGCGTGACACACTGGCGTAAAAAAATTGAAGTCTGGCGGGGGTGAAGGGTTCACAGGTTCAGTCTGTCCAGCGCCCGGATCGTGCGCTGTAATCGCCGAAGCTCTGGTACTGCAGTTGGCCCGGGTGTCAAACTCATCCGTGCGGGCATGGGTAGTGAAGTCTCCGGTGCGGGCACAGACATGGACTCCGGGAGCGTGTCTTATGGAGCTTTGTTCCTGTGGGTCGGTGAAGGGAGAATGGTGGTGGGGCGGGAGGGGGTGCGGGTGCCATGTAGGGGCAGGGGCGCTGGTGAGCGTAGGTTGGGCGGTGTAAGTTGGGGTGACGGTGGTAGTGGAACCTGTGGGCGCTCGGTCCCGGAGGGAAACCGTATCCTGTCGGCCGTCGGGGTGTTCTATGTATGCGTACTGGGGGTTGGTGTGAAGGAGCTGCACCCTCTCGACCAGGGGGTCGGACTTATGGCGTGTTTGCGGAGTAGGATGGGCCCTGGTGTCTTCAGCCAGGACGGAAGCGAGACCCCGGAGGTGGATTTCCTGGGGAAAACAAACAGGCAGTCATGAGGGGGTCTCGTTTGTGGTCGTGCAAAGGAGGGACCTAATGGAGTGGAACGTGTCGGGGAGGAACTCCTGCCAGTGGGAAACTGGGAGATTCCTAGACTGTAGGGCCAGGAGGACGGCCTTCCAGGCAGTCGCGTTCTCCCTCTTCACCTGCCCGTTTCCCCGGGGGTTATAACTGGTAGTCCAGCTCGAGGCGATGCCCTTACCGAGCAGGTACTGACGCAGTTCGTCGCTCATGAATGACGAGCCCCGGTAACTGTGGACGTATGTGGGGAAACCGAACAGGGTGAAGACACTATGCAGGGCTTTAATGACGGTGGCCGTGGTCATGTCGGAGCAGGGCATTTGAAAAGGGGAAATGGGAGTACTCGTCAACGATGTTGAGGAAATACGTGTTGCAGTTGGGAGAGGGGAGGGGCCCTTTGAAGTCGATACTGAGGCGCTCAAAGGGCCGGGGTGCCTTTACCAGGTGGGCCTTATCAAGTCGAAAGAAGTGCGGCTTGAACTCCGCGCAGGTTTGGCAGTCCCTGGTCTGGCCCTGACCTCCTCGGTGGAGTAGGGCAGGTTGCGGGCCTTGATGTAGTGGAGAAGCCGGGTGACCCCCGGGTGGCAGAGGTCAGTCACCTTGCGCGCTGGCGCATGTGCCGCGGGACAGGGCATCTGGGGGCTCATTGAGCTTCCCAGGACGATATACTATATCTTAATTATAGATGGAGAGCTCGATCCTCCACCTCAAGATCTTGTCATTCTTGATCTTGCCCCGCTGTGTGTGTCGAACATGAAGGCTACCGATCGTTGGTCGGTGGCGAGGGTAAACCTTCTACCAGTGAGGTAGTGCCTCCATTGCCGCACAGCTTCCACGATGGCTTGGGCTTCTTTTTCGACCAAGGAGTGTCGAATTTCGGAGGCGTTGAGGGTACGGGAGAAAAAGGCTACTGGCCTGCCGCCTGATTAAGGGTGACGGCGAGGGCGACCTCTGATGGGTCGCTCTCCACCCGGAAGGGGACGAACCCGTCCACCACGCACATCGCGGCTTTGGCAATATCTGCCTTGATGCGGCTGAAGGCCTGGCGGGCCTCAGCCGCCAGTGGGAAGATGGTGGCCTTGATCAGTGGGCGGGCTTTGTCCACATAGTTGGGGACCCACTGGGCGTAATAGGAAAAGAACCCGAGACATCTTTTCAGGGTCTTGGGGCAGCGGGTTGTGGAGACAAGGCAGGAAAGTGGAGTTGATGATTATCACATCAGATCAGACATGATCTCATTGAATGGTGGAACATACTCGATGGGCTAGAATGGCCTACTTGTGCTCCTATGATTTTATGATAAAATGCACAATAATTGAATTTTGAAAGCAAAAGCAAAATTGAGGAAACAAGTAGGAAGGGAGGGCAGTCGAGGTGGAATTAAACATGGTCAAGATTTCTAAACTTTTTAGAAGGGAATGAGCACAAATAGGCTGTGGGTGAGATAGTTGAGGGTGAAGTGAGTTATGGCGGGGCAAAGGGGAGTGGGACCAGAGATGTTTCAGCAGATGGTTCAAATGTGAAGAGATCTGTATGTTCCTTCCACCACCTAAAAGCGTAGATGAGAAAAACAAAGAGAGAAACAGAAGTAAACAACAAAATAAATAGAGAGAGAAGGTGAAACATAGGGCTGGATTCTCCGGTGGCAGGAGCCTCCATTTCACCAGCAGCGCACTCGTGCCCGCAAATTTCCTGATGGCATGGGAATTCCCACAATGGGAAACCCCATTGGCCGGCTGCAGGGACAAAGAATCCAACTGCTGGTGGGGGTGGGCAACACCAGAAAACGGGTGCGACGGGATGGAGGGCTCCACCCTAAGTAGACGACAAGTAAGAGAGATTAGAATCTCCAGCGTACCATATTAGCAGAGGGGGCTGAGGGGGGACCTGATTGAGGTGTACAAAATTATGAGGCCCATAATAGGATAGATAGGAAGGAACCTTTCCCCTTAGTGGGTCAATAATCAGAGGGCATTAATTTAAGGTAAGGGACAGGAGATTTAGAGGGGATTTCATAGAATTTACAGTGCAGAAGGAGGCCATTCGGCCCATTGAGTCTGCACCAGCTCCTGGAAAGAGCGCCCGACCCAAGGTCAGCACCTCCACCCTATCCCCATAACCCAGTAACCCCACCCAACACTAAGGGCAATTTTGGACACTAAGGGAAATTGATCATGGCCAATCCACCTAACCTGCACATCTTTGGACTGTGGGAGGCAACCGGAGCACCCGGAGGAAACCCACGCAGACACGGGGAGAATGTGCGGACTCAGCACAGACAGTGACCCAAGCCGGAATCGAACCTGGGACCCTGGAGCTGTGAAGCAACTGTGCTATCCACAATGCTATCGTGCTGCCCAAATTTGAGGAACAACCTTTTCACCCAGAGGGTGGTGGGAATCTGGAACTCACTGCCTGAAAGGTGACAATCCTCACAACATTTAAGATGGTTGAGCAGGCAAAGGGACGGTCCATGTTAATTGGATAAGGTTATACTGTGGGCTAGTCTGGTTGATGAGCAGTACTGTAGGTGGTGCACACCAAAACCTTGGTTCTTGCCAATCTGTCCTGAAGATCCATGGACCTTCATTAGTGGGTTTGTGGCCTGAGAGCATGGAGAATATTGTGCGCGTTTCTTTGCAGTTTGGTTTGATGGTGGGTTTCTGCACACGTTAAAAGATAGCCAGATGAAAAGAAAGGGAAGGCAATGAAATCTCAGCCCATGTTTGCATGAAGGGGCACGAGTTGATTCTTCATGGCAAATTTCTGCTGTTCAGCTTAATAATTGATCATCCTCTATGCTTGGAATAGCTGAGCTCTTTGGATCTGTGTCTGACTCATCCCTACCGCTTATTAATGGATGTTGTTTTATGACAGACAGTTGATTTTTAACGATGAATGATTTTATAGCAAGATTTTAATGAGTGGGATAATTTAATATTGCAGCATTCTGAACAAGGTCCAGTCATTAACGATCATAGAGTAATGATCTGCTTCCGTTGATTCTTCAATGAAAATTCTGCTTTAGCAGAGCAATCACGCATTTACGTTGCACCTTTCACATCTTTGGGCTATCGTAGGAAATCAATTACTTTTTGTGGTTCATACCCTGTCCCGGCAGAAGTAAACAGAGTCACCAATTTGAATCGCTGAAAAGCGGGATGTGTTGTGGAAGCTTTTCATCTTACACTCATCAGGTCAAACTCAAGAGTGCCAAATTTAAAACAATCAGCAGTTTACATCACAGGCAAAAAAGCGGACTGGTTGGTTAGTGGGTCCACTCGGGTTGGCCAATGTGCTGGCATGGAGAAACCAATGAGGAACCATAGGCTCTCCAAGCTCTCCCCTGCCATAAAACGGGAAAATATTGAGTATAAATTTCAGTGTCGGGGTGGCGCAAGGTACGTAGGCTGCACATCGCAGTGATTGGCTGATAGAATCAAGTAATGCGTTTGTTGCTCATAATAGATAGAATGCAGACCTTACTCAACCAGCCCACGCTGCCAAAACACAAAATAAAGCAAATGTGATTTGGGGAGTTAGCAGCACTTGATGAACAATCCAGAGTGTGATAATAACTACATAGAACAGTACAGCACAGCACAGAACAGGCCCTTCGGCCCTCGATGTTGTGCCGAGCCATGATCACCCTACTCAAACCCAGGTATCCACCCTATACCCGTAACCCAACAACCCCCCCCTTAACCTTACTTTTTAGGACACTACGGGCAATTTAGCATGGCCAATCCACCTAACCCGCACATCTTTGGACTGTGGGAGGAAACCGGAGCACCCGGAGGAAACCCACACACACACGGGGAGGATGTGCAGACTCCGCACCGGTGACCCAACCGGGAATCGAACCTGGGACCCTGGAGCTGTGAAGCATTTATGCTAACCACCATGCTACCGTGCTGCCCCAATGAGCAGCCAATCTAAGATAATCAGTCAAACTCATAAAGTGGCTCAGTTATCTTTGCCAAAACAGGGACCCGTTCTCTGCAAGCAAAAGGAGTATGTCTAATACTTGCACATTTTTTGAATTACCTTGGACCTTGGGGAGCCTGCGGTTCTGATTGTTTTCTGCATTGCAATGCCTTGGAAAATCAGAGTAGACTTGTCAACCAATCAGCATTCTCTTCTCCTTTAGTATAAATTGTTGTGATTGTTTAAAATTTGGCATTCTTCTGTTTGTTCTGATGAGTGTAAGATGAAAAACTTCAATAACATATCTCTCTTTTCAGCAATAACCAAGATCTGTAGTACCAAACAACTATTTGTATAATAAATCTGTCAACACCAATTTACCGCAAACAATAAATGCGGTTCGATGAGATAATCTGAAGCAACTCATCAAGGCTCCTGCATGTTCCCCTTCAAGCTGCAAGCTATCCTGATTTGGAAACATATCGACCATTCCTCCACTGTTTCTGCTTCAAAATCCTGGAATTCCCTCCCTAACAGCACCGTGGATGTACCTACACATGCACCACATGGACTGCAGCAGTTCAAGATGGTCCATGGATGATTCATGGACATTTATCTTTCAGTCAAGCAGCAGAATTCAGAAATTACCGGCGAGAACGTTGTGCTAGTCTCTGCTGGTTTGAACAGGATCTGCAGACTTGTCTTCACCAGAAAGACAGAGAGATGGGCTGGGACTCAGTTTGATTGATTGGCTGGTGGCCAATGAATTGAACCAAAAGGTTGTGTTTTGCCCGGTGACAGATGATGATTAAATCCAATTGTTGGAGTGGACCAACAGGGGTCATGGATAATAGGGCAGTGGACCACCATGGACCAGGAGTAATGGGGGTGTGGGCCAACATGGGTCTGGGATAATGGGGGGGGGGGAGTGGGCCAATGTGGATCAGGGGTTATGGAGCAGTGGGCCAACATGAGGCAGGGGTAATGGGGGAATGGACCTACATGGGACAGGTGTAATGGGGGAGAGGCAACATTGACCAGGAGTAATGGGTGAGTGGGCCAACTTGGGCCAGGATAATATGGGATTGGGCCAACATAGACCAGGGGTAATGGGGGAATCGGCCAATATGGACCAGCAGTAATTGGGGATTGGGCCAACATGAGCCAGGGTAATATGGGAGTGGGCCAACATGGGCCAGTGTAATGAGGGAGTGGGCCAACATGGACCAGGGGGAATGGGGGAATGGGGGAATCGACCAATATGGACCAGCAATAATTGGGGATTGGGCCAACATGAGCCAGGGTAATATGGGAGTGGGCCAACATGGGGCAGTGTAATGAGAGAGTGGGCCAACATGGGTCTGAGGTAATAGGGCAGTGGGCCAACAGGAGTCAAGGGTAATGGGAGAGTTGGCCAACATGGGCCGGGGTAATGTGGGAGTGGGCCAACCTGGATAAGGGACAATCGGGGAATGGGCCAACATAGACTAGGGGTAGTGGGATTGTGGGCCAACATAGACCATGTTTAATGGGGGAGTGTGCCAGGGGTAATGGTGGAATAGACCAACATGGGTCTGGATAATGTGGGAATGGGCCAACCTGGATCAGGGGTAATGGGAGAGTGGGCCAACATGGCTCAGGGGTAATGAGGGAGTGGGCCAACATGGGTCAGGGGTAATGAGGGAGTGGGCCTACATGGGCCTGGGGTACTTGGATAGTGGGCCTACATGGGTCAGGGGTAATGAGGGAGTGGGCCTACATGGGTCAGGGGTAATGGGGGAGTGGGCCTACATGGGTCAGGGGTAATGAGCGAGTGGGCCTACATGGGTCAAGGGTAATGAGGGAGTGGGCCTACATGGGTCAGGGGTAATGAGGGAGTGGGCCTACATGGGTCAGGGGTACTTGGATAGTGGGCCTACATGGGTCGGGGTAATGAGGGAGTGGGCCTACATGGGTCAGGGGTAATGAGCGAGTGGGCCTACATGGGTCAGGGGTAATGAGGGAGTGAGCCTACATGGGTCAGGGGTAATGAGCGAGTGGGCCTACATGGGTCAGGGGTAATGAGCGAGTGGGCCTACATGGGTCAGGGGTAATGAGCGAGTGGGCCTAGATGGGTCAGGGGTAATGAGGGAGTGGGCCTACATGGGTCAGGGGTAATGAGGGAGTGGGCCTACATGGGTCAGGGGTAATGAGGGAGTGGGCCTACATGGGTCAGGGGTAATGAGCGAGTGGGCCTACATGGGTCAGGGGTAATGAGGGAGTGGGCCTACATGGGTCAGGGGTAATGAGGGAGTGGGCCTACATGAGTCAGGGGTAATGAGGGAGTGGGCCAACATGGGTCAGGGGTAATGAGGGAGTGGGCCTACATGGGTCAGGGGTAATGAGGGAGTGGGCCTACATGGGTCAGGGGTAATGAGAGAGTGGGCCTACATGGGTCAAGGGTAATGAGGGAGTGGGCCTACATGGGTCAGGGGTAATGAGGGAGTGGGCCTACATGGGTCAGGGGTAATGAGGGAGTGGGCCTACATGGGTCAGGGGTAATGAGGGAGTGAGCCTACATGGGTCAGGGGTAATGAGGGAGTGGGCCTACATGGGTCAGGGGTAATAGGGGAGTGGGCCTACATGGGTCAGGGGTGATGAGGGAGTGGGCCCACATGGGTCAGGGGTGATGAGGGAGTGGGCCTACATGGGTCAGGGGTAATGAGGGAGTGGGCCTACATGGGTCAGGGGTAATGAGGGAGTGGGCCTACATGGGTCAGGGGTAATGAGCGAGTGGGCCTACATGGGTCAGGGGTAATGAGGGAGTGGGCCTACATGGGTCAGGGGTAATGAGGGAGTGGGCCTACATGGGTCAGGGGTAATGAGGGAGTGGGCCTACATGGGTCAGGGGTAATGAGGGAGTGGGCCTACATGGATCAGGGGTAATGAGGGAGTGGGCCTACATGGGTCAGGGGTAATGAGCGAGTGGGCCTACATGGGTCAGGGGTAATGAGCGAGTGGGCCTACATGGGTCAGGGGTAATGAGGGAGTGGGCCTACATGGGTCAGGGGTAATGAGGGAGTGGGCCTACATGGGTCAGGGGTAATGAGCGAGTGGGCCTACATGGGTCAGGGGTAATGAGCGAGTGGGCCTACATGGGTCAGGGGTAATGAGCGAGTGGGCCTACATGGGTCAGGGGTAATGAGGGAGTGGGCCTACATGGGTCAGGGGTAATGAGGGAGTGGGCCTACATGGGTCAGGGGTAATGAGGGAGTGGGCCTACATGGGTCAGGGGTAATGAGGGCCTTCATGAGTAGGGGTAAAGGGGAAGTGGGCCAATGTGGACCATAAGTAATGGGATTGGTCCAACATAAATCAGGGGCAATAGTGAACTGGACCAACATGGATCAGGGGTAATAGTGGACTTGACCAACATGGGTCAGGGGTAATCGTGGACTGGACCAAAATGGGTCAGGGATAATAGTGGACTGGACCAACATGAGTCAGGGTAATGGGGAAGGGACCAACATGTGTAATAGGAGTGTCTTCCAACATGGACCAGGGACACTGGTGGAGTGGGCCTAAATGGGTCGGAATAATGGGGGATTGGGCCAAAATTGGTCAAGCGTAATGGGGCAGTGCGCCAACATAGGTCGCGGTAATGTGGGTGTGGGCCAACATGGCAGGAGTAATGGGGACATGGGCCAACATGGATCAGGTGTAATGGAGGTATGGGTCAACATGGGTGTTGGAGGAATGGGCCAACATGGGTCATGGGAATGGGGGTGTGGGCCAACATGGGTATTGGGAGAGTGGGCCAACATGGGCCATCGGAGTGGGGGTGTGAGCCAATATGGGTCAGATGTAATGAGGGTGTGGGCCAACATGGGCATTGGGAGTTGGGCCAACATGGGTCATGGGAATGCGGTTGTGGGTTAACATAGATCGAGGTAATGTGTGACTGGGTCAACTTTGAATGAAAAGGAGGAGTGGCCCAATGATATATCCTGGAGGTTATTCATAGGAAACAGTGCAAACATGTGAAGAGAAGACAGTACGGATTATTCTGTGGCTATTGTAGGATATGTCTGAACAGTTTTAACTGTTGGCAAGGCCAATTAGCTATAAGTCTGCTCATTCCACACCCCATGCACACTCTACCCTATCATAGACTCTACCCACCTAGTTAATCCCCTTCCATACCCTATGCACACTCATCTTCTTCTACTTCGACGATCACCCGCTAACGTGTATGATTATCCACCTCAGAAACTCTGTGTTACTGGTCATGGGTCCTCTGGGTACTTGCAAGGATAATGAGTCCAGTCCTAGAACTGCATCTTTAACGGCACACTTGATGCTTCTGGAAGGTGCTTGATCCTTGGACTCTGGAGCGCTGGTATTCCTTTCTTAGGCTCCTTTTCCCTCTTCTTGCCCTCGGGTGTCCGAGAAGAATTGTGTCCCTTCAATCAGGAGGTTCCTCCAAGTGGGTCTCTCCTGAACAAGGGTCTCCCAGGTAGTGACGTCTATGTTGAGTTTCTCATGGTAAACGGCCCACCCATTTAATCCCCTCCCACACCCCATCTTCCGATATCATTACAATGAAGCAAACATTGCTGTCAACAAATGCTTCAACTTCCCTCTTCCAGTTAATATGCTCACATAAATCTTTTGATTTGCTGCCTTGCGCAAATCCTTTTAATTTTACTGGTGATAAACTAGTTTAATCCTCATGATGGGTTGATTGACAGGGCTTTTTGGTGCAAAAGTTTCAGCACATTGTCATCAAAGAACTGATGTCATCAGCAGTTGGAGCTGTCTGGAAGCGCATTAATAGAGAGATTGGCAGAATGTTTCCCAGCTATGATGCCCCATCGTCTGAGAGCTGTTCTGGACAAAATAGATATATCATTTTTATTAGCTGGTTTGCAAGTACAGTTTCAAATGAAACACTACTTTCAGTTAAACACCTCATTGAATTTTGTAAGCCCGGCATCATAACCATCTTGGACCACAGTTAGTTTGGTTAAGTTTCCAAGGTATCTAGTTTTGATTTATATATGTGGTGAATCATAATAGCATAATTCACACTGTTACCACACATGTTGTACCATGCCTCTGTAAGCTCGGCACACGAGCAGTTGCGCGGCTCTGCCCCTAGGGGGAGGTGTACTGGGAATGTACGGAAGTTTGTACTGGGCAGGCTCTGTTGTAAGACGATTAAAACCACTGTTCGCTTCTAACCACGTGTCGTGTGAATTGATGGTCTCATCAATTTAATTGTCTTAAGAAACAGTGAGGAACGACTATGGAATCAGCCCTCGAGCCTGATCGACTGGACCTCGACCCACAGGATGCAGAGGCAAAATAAATCTTTTCACATTGGCTCCGATGTTTTAAGGCCTACCTGGCTAAAGCAAGCACCACAGAAACAACGGAGAAGCAGAAACTCAGCCTACTGCACGCTAGGGTGAGCCATCGTATATCTACTCAGTTAAATTGTACCGACTCATGTACAGAGGCCCTGGCCCTACTCGACAAAATGTACGTGAGGCCCGTCAATGAGGTCTACGCACGCCACGTTTTTACTACTTGCCGCCAGCGCCCCACAGAATCGCTAGAAGAATTTCTAAGAGACTTAAAAGCCTTATCCCGGGACTGTAATTACCAGGCAGTACATGCTGCTGAACATAGAGAACTTGCTGACCGCGATGTCTTTGTTGCAGGCCTTAGATCGAATTACGTGCGCCAGCGACTGCTGGAGAAAGGGACTCAAAATTTTGAAGATACTGTTGAACTCGCTACAACTATGGAGGTCTCGCTTCGTGGCCTCACCTAGTTCCCTGCGGACTCCGCGACCCCGTCATGGGCCCCCGACCAGCGACTACCCCAGGTCTGCGCCGCGTGGCCACCCAGCCACCATGCTGCCCCAGCCTGCCACTTTTGTGGCCAGTCCCAGCACCCGCGGCAGCACTGCCCGGCCCGCAACGCGACCTGCAGCAGCTGCGGGCGAAAACTACGCTAGAGTGTGTCTGGCAAGGAAGGCCCCAGGCCCTAACCCTCCCGCGGCACAAAGCAACTGCTCTCCGCACTTGCAGGCCCCGGAACGCTGCGGCCTATACCCCGACTCCGCCCCCGCCTGCCACGTGCGATCCACGGGGGCCGCCATCTTGGCGGACCCCCACCACGCAGCCGACCACGTGCGACTCATGGGGGCCGCCATCTTGGACGCCATCTTCCTCGCCACCCGGCACGTGCGATCCACTGGGGCAGCCACCTTGGGCTCCATCCTGTCCAAACTCAGAAAATTTGATTGAAGACTGCGACCTCAGCGGGCACTCATCGCGGGGCCATCCAAGCGCAGCCGACCGAGTCGCTGACTACCCGCAACTCCACGCAGTCACACTGGACCAATCGCGCCCAAAACATCTCCACAACTCTATGACGACGGTCCAAATCAACGGGTACAGTACACCGTGCCTTTTCGACTCCGGGAGCACCGAGAGCTTCGTACACCCAGATCTGGTAAGATGCTGTTTGCTCCCCGTTTTCCCTGCACGGCAAACTATCTCCCTCGCTTCGAGTTCCCACTCTGTCCATATCCAAGGGCGCACCGTCGCAACTCTAACAATCCAAGACGCTAGTTACTCTAATTTTCAACTATACGTCCTGCCCGAACTCAGCGCCTCACTCTTACTGGGACTCGATTTTCAGTGCAATCTCAAGAATCTCACCCTCAGCTTCGGTGAACCTGTACCCCCACTCACTATCTGCAGCCTAGCCATGCTGCGAATCTCCCCCCCTCCACTCTTTGCCAATCTCACTCCGGACTGTAAACCCGTAGCCACTCGCAGCAGGCGGTACAGCCTACAGGACAGGGTGTTCATTCGAACCGAGGTCCGGAGGCTCCTAATTGAGGGGATCATAGAGGCCAGTAACAGTCCCTGGAGAGCTCAGGTGGTGGTCGTCAAGACCGGGGAAAAATTCCGCATGGTCATAGAGTATAGTCAGACCATTAATCAGTTTACGCTCCTCGATGCGTATCCCCTCCCCAGGATTGCAGACATGGTGAATCAGATAGCCCAGTATCGGATTTTCTCCACGGTGGATCTGAAGTCTGCATACCACCAGCTCTCAATCCGCCCGGAGGACCGCCACTACACGGCGTTCGAGGCCGATGGCTGCCTCCTCCACTTCCTCCGGGTTCCCTTTGGCGTCACAAATGGGGTCTCGGTGTTCCAACGAGCAATGGACCGAATGGTGGACCAGTACGGGCTGCGGGCCACGTTTCCGTACTTGGATAACGTCACCATCTGCAGCTATGACCAGCAGGACCATGATGCTAACCTCAATTGATTTCTCCAGACGGCCCAGAAGCTTAATCTCACGTACAACAAGGAGAAATGCGTTTTCCGCACAACCAGACTAGCCATCCTCGGCTATGTCGTGGAAAACGGAGTCCTGGGCCCCGACCCGGACCGTATGCGTCCCCTCTTAGAACTCCCTCTCCCTCATTGTCCCAGGGCCCTCAAAAGGTGTCTGGGGTTCTTTTCATATTATGCCCAGTGGGTCCCGCAATATGCAGACAAAGCCCGCCCACTCTTTAAGGCCACACTTTTCCCCCTGTCAGCTGAGGCTCGCCAGGCCTTCAGCTGCATCAAGGAGGACATCGCCAAGGCTGCCATGCGGGCGGTGGATGAATCCGTCCCTTTCCAGGTTGAGAGCGATGCCTCAGAGGTAGCTCTTGCAGCTACACTAAATCAGGCAGGGAGACCAGTCGCATTTTTCTCCCGAACCCTCTCCACTTCGGAACTTCGACACTCCTCAGTCGAAAAGGAAGCACAAGCCATTGTGGAGGCTATTCGTCACTGGAGGCATTACCTCGTAGGTAGAAGGTTCACCCTCATCACCGACCAAAGATCGGTTGCCTTCATGTTTGACAACTCGCAAAGGGGCAAAATTAAAAATGATAAAATTCTGAGGTGGAGGATCGAGCTCTCCACCTACAAATACGATATTATGTATCGACCGGGGAAGCTCAACGAGCCCCCAGATGCCCTGTCCCGCGGCACGTGCGCCAGCACGCAGAGGGACCGCTTAAAAGCCATCCACAATGATCTCTGCCACCCGGGGGTCACCCGGCTCGCCCACTACATTAAAGCCCGAAATCTGCCTTTCTCCACCGAGGAGGTAAAAGCCGTCACCAGAGATTGCCCGATCTGCGCGGAGTGCAAACCGCACTCCTACAGACCAGACAGGGCCCACCTGATCAAGGCTTCTAGGCCCTTTGAATGCCTCGCAATCGATTTCAAAGGGCCACTCCCCTTGACTAACCGGAATGTGTACTTCCTAAATGTCATCGACGAGTTCTCCCGATTCCCTTTTACTATCCCGTGCCCCGACATGACCTCCCACACAGTCATCAGGGCCCTGCATAGTATCTTCACCCTGTTTGGTTTCCCCAGCTATGTACACAGCGACCGGGGTTCGTCCTTCATGAGCGACGAGCTGCGTCAGTACCTGTTCGACAAGGGCATCGCCTCGAGCAGGACTACCAGCTGTAACCCGACGGGAACAGGCAGGTGGAGAGGGAGAATGCGACGGTCTAGAAGACCGTTCTACTGACCTCCGGTCCAGGAATCTCCCGATCTCCCATTGGCAAGAAGTCCTCCCAGACGCGCTCCACGCTATTAGGTCCCTCTTTTGTGTACCACCACCAATCAGACCCCTCACGAGCGGCTCTTTATCTTTTCCAGGGTTACTACCATGGGGGTTTCGCTCCCGGCATGGTTGAAGACACCGGGCCCAGTGCTCCTCAGGAAGCACGTCAGGGCACACAAAACTGACCCACTTGTGGAAAAAGTGCTCCTACTGCACTTGAACCCCCAATACGCCTTCATAGAGTTCCCTGATGGCCGTCAGGACACCGTATCCCTCCGGGACCTAGCACCTGCAGGATCAAACCCCACCACTACCACCGCCGAGGTGCCCCTCACACTACATCCCGCCCAACTCGCAGCGCCCCACGCCCCTGCGCCTACCAGTTCGCTACACAAGTTCCGCACGCCTGTACCCGCAAGCTCCCAGCGCCCCCACTCCCCAGTCGAACCAGACGGGTACGAAGCTCGGACAGAATCACCCCCGGAGTCCGCCATCGTACCCCAACCGACCGTGATTATCCAGCCACCAGAAGAGACTGCAACCCCGGTGCTCTGCCGATCACAACGGACAACTCGACCACCGGACATGCTAAATCTGTAAACCATCGCCCCCGCCGCACTTGATTTTTTTAGAGGGGGTGAATGTGGTGAATCATAATAGCATAATTCACACTGTTATCACACATGTTGTACCATGCCTCTGTGAGCTCGGAACACGAGCAGTTGCGCGGCTCTGCCCCTAGGGGGAGGTGTACTGGGAATGTACGGAAGTTTGTACTGGGCTCCACCCTTGGCTCCGCCCATGACTCCTCCCCCCCCACTGGTTGTGTAAAGCTTGGCAGTCAGAGCCTGCCTGCCACTTCATCTAGAGTTCATGTCATCACAGGCAGGCTCTGTTGTAAGACGATTAAAACCACTGTTCACTTCTAACCACGTGTCGCGTGAATTGATGGTCTCATCAATATTATATATGTATATATTTATCTAGTTTGGGTTTATATATATATATGTGGGAAGGGATTTAACGATTCATCCACCCTGCAGAAACATCAGTGAGTTCACCCTGGGGAGAGGCCGTTCACCTGCTCTCAGTGTGGGAAGGGATCACATAGAAACATAGAAAATAGGAACAGGAAGAGGCCATTTGGCCCTTTGTGCCTGCTCTGCCATTCATTATATATTGCCTTATCATCCAACTGAATAGCCTAATCCCGCTTTCCCCTCCATATCCTTTGATCCCCTTCGCCCTCAGTGCTATCTCCACCTGCTTCTTGAAACCATACAATGTATTGGCCTCAACTATTTCCTGTGGTAACAAAT
The DNA here is from genome assembly GCF_902713615.1 of Scyliorhinus canicula. Lineage (NCBI taxonomy): Eukaryota > Metazoa > Chordata > Chondrichthyes > Carcharhiniformes > Scyliorhinidae > Scyliorhinus > Scyliorhinus canicula. Next base: position 122,781,642 of record NC_052149.1, on the reverse strand, counting down.
TCCACAGGCTCCCCACTCTCTGGTTGAAGAAATTATTCCTCACCTCTGTCCTAAACAGTCTACCTCGTATCCTAACATTGCGACCTCTAGTTCTGTACATGGTAGCACAGTGGTTAGCACTGTTGCTTCACAGCGCCACTTTGATTCCCGGCTTGGATCACTGTCCGTGTGGAGTTTGCACATTCTCCCCGTCTTTACGTGGGTTTCGCTCCCACAACCCAAAGATGTGCAGGCTAGGTGGATTGACCGCACTAAATTGCCCTTAATTGGAAAAAATGTACTCTAAATTTGTGAAAAAACAATAAAGGGAATTATGAAGATATGAGGCATGAGTTGGCCTTGATAGATTGGGGAGAGTTACTGAAAGGGATGACAGTGGATAGACAATGGCAAACATTCAATGAACGCATGGGGGATAAGCAACTGTTCATTCCTGTCTGGCACAAAAGCAAAATGGGTAAGAGGGCCAATCCATGGCTTACAAAGGAAATTAGAAATAGTATCTGATCCGAGGAAGAAGCTTACAGATTGGCCAAGGAAAATAATAGGTCTGAGGATTGGGAGCAGTTTAGAATTCAGCAAAGAAGGACGAAGGGATTGATTAAGAAGGGGAAAGTATAGACCGAAAGTAAGCTTTCAGGGAACATGAAGCAACATTAGGGCAGCACGGTAGCACAAGTGGATAGCACTGTGGCTTCACAGCGCCAGGGTCCCAGGTACGATTTACCTGTGTGGTAGTCGGTATTAGGGGTATTACGGTAACCAGGTTGATGCTGTAAGACCATTGGTGTGGGAGGTACCTGAGACAGCAATATCATTGGTGAAGCCAGCCTGCTGGTTCCGCCCATTAAGGTGGAGTACAAGAGTCTGTGTCACCCCAGCTGCTGCATTCTGTACCTGCGCTGCTGGGGGAAATATCTAGTCCAATAAAGCCTTCAATTGTCCATCCAATCTCGCTTCTGGAGTCATTGATCGAGCATCACCCCGCTGGGTCACTGTGTGGAGTCTGCACGTTCTCCCCGTGTCTGCGTGGGTTTCCTCTGGGTGCTCCAGTTTCCTCCCACAGTCCAAAGATGTGCAGGTTAGGTGGATTGGCTGTGATAAATTGCCCTTAGTGACCAAAAAAGGTTAGGAGGGGTTATTGGGTTACGGGGATAGGGTGGACGTGAGGGCTTAAGTGGGTCAGTGAAGAAGCAATGTGCCGAATGGCCTCTTTCTGCACTGTATGTTATGTATATATATTTATGTAGTTTGGATTTAAATATATATATATGTTTGTAGTTTTATGTTAAGAAAGATAAGATTGACCTTGGTGCCTAGATGTCCAGTTCGACCTGTGGCTGAAAGGTCTATGTGCATTTTAATAGGTTTTGCAACCCCAGAATTCAAATACCTGGGTTAAAAGAAGTTAAATGTGATTTTGTGGGAGGAAAAGCCACATAGAGGCAAAAAGCGAGGTTATTGCACTATGGCAGTGGTCAAGTGACACAGAGAAAAACAGCGGAGAGTTCAGTGTGTGTCAGAGAGGGAAATCAGTGGGCTGGAGTCTCCGATTCTGGGGCTATGTCCCACTCCGGCATGGGAATGGTGGCATTTTACGCCAGAAAAACTGATTTCCCATTTTGCTGGGGGCTAGCAGGACGGCAGCATAGAGCACCCAGCTCTAGCTGCCGATACGCCCCGGAGAATTGCCGGGTCCGTGGCCGCACATGCGCACGGCGGCAGCCTGCTGTGGCCGCGCAGTGCTACATGGCGGACGCAGCCTGCCAACGTGGCACGCAAAATAGTGCCCCTCCTTTGGCCAGTTAGACCGCCCCGGACTACCCCCCCCACCCCCCACAGTGCCTCCAGCCCCAAATAATGTCCCCCGTGCCCGCGGATCAGCCCTCCCCTGATGTGGATGCGCTGAACTGAGTCCGCAGCCGCCATGCTGAGTTCCCGATGGGTGAGACCATGCGAGATGCACGCCATTGGGAACTCGGCCGGTTGGGGGGCGGATCATCGGGGGGGGGGGAGGCCTCAGGCAATGTCCTGAGGCTGCCAATATGTGGCGCGGCATACTCTCCAAGTCCGCTACTTTGGACTGCCCCCGATTCTGTGGTAAACTGGGATTCTCTAGCCGTTCACCAAACGCGATTTTGGCGTTGGCGATCGGAAAATCCATTCCAGGGATTTTCAACTGAGATAGGAATTAATACAAGGGCAGCACAGCGGCACAGTGGTTAGTACTGTTATATTACGTGATCGTAATACATCGTTACTCACTTCCAGAATGGTCTGATGGTTGTAGTTCAATGAAAGTATGTCTTCAATTTAAAGCAAATAACATTGAATGAATAACAAATCTAAATACTAATGAGTTTGTTCACTCTCCACAACTATAACTGATCAGCAGAAGAATTAACTATGTTTAACTACACGTGCCAACTAAGCTATATCTCTGTAACACTCTGCTGTCTCGTCACTCCTGGTTCGAAGAGAGGGAAGATCCTCTGAGTTCAGTTTATATACATGAATCTAGTGCTGCCATCTACTGGCTGTTTAACACTATGCTACAGTTGTTAACCCTTAAGATACCAGCAGATATACAGATCACTACAAGCACTGGTACCTCACAGTGCCAGGGACCCACGTTCAGTTCTGAGCTTGGCTGACTCTGTGTGGAGTTTGAACATTTTCCCTGTGTCTGCGTGGGTTTCCTCCAGGTGCTCCAGTTTCTTCCCACAGGTTAGGTGGATTGGCCATGCTAAATTGCCCATTAGTGTCCAAACACTAGGTAAGGTTACGGGGGTAGGGTGTGGGAGTGGGTTGTGGTAGGTTGCTCATTCAGAGGGTCGGTTGAGACTCGATGGGCCAAATGACCTCCTTCTGCACCGAAGGGATTTTATGATTCTAATGCTGATTAATTTTAATTGGCCCGCGATTCTCCGACCCGGATGGGCCGAGCGGCCTGCCATTCGCGACCGGTTCATGATGGCGGCAACCACACCTGGTCGCTGGCGTCATGAACATGGTGTGAGATGCCCGTTTGGGGCTTGTGGGGGGCGTACAGGGGACTGAGCACCACGACTGTGCTCGGGAGGGGACAGGCCCGTGATCGGTGTCCACCGATCGTCGGGCCGGCGTCTCAATGGGACGCGCTCATTCCCCTCCGCCGCCCCACAAGATCAAACCTCCACGTCTAGTGGGGCGGCGGAGGGGAAGACGTCAGCCGGGCATGCGCGGGTTGAAGCCGGCCAACACGCGCATGCGCGGCTGATGTCATTAGGCGCGTCGGCCGCGTCATTCTCCGCATGCCGGGCCTTGACGCCAGCGACAAGGCCCGGCGGCCGAGATTCACGGCACGGCCCTCCTAGCCCCCTGGTGGGGGGAGAATAGGGGGCCAGGGGCGGCCTCCGACGCCGTCGTGAACCTCTCTGGGTTTCACGACGGCGTCGGGCCTGGCGGAGAATTCCGCCCAGGGAGTGTGACACTGTCTGTTGTTGTTAAAAACCTATCTAGTATCCACATGTCCTTTAGGGAAGAAAATTTTACCTGGTCAGGCCTACATGTGACTCGAGGCCCAGAGCAATGTGGTCAGATTTCGCGAGGCGTAACGAAGCTTTAAATCTCGCAAGATGCCGTTTGCGAGATTTAATGGCCTCGTTGCATCCCGAGTTGTGATCGGCGAGGCCGGTAGATCGTGGCCACTGTTATTTTCTATCAGATAACACTCCTGTAAAGCTTCGGAGTGCTTCAGTACATTAAAGCTGCCACATAAATACCAAGTTGTTGTTGCTGCTGCGACGCAGACACAAGAATGAGGAGGAAAACGGTTGCCGATTTTGTAATTGTGATGAACAGTATTAATAACTGCTGTAAACGGTGCCTGACCTTTAATACCTTGCCCCTTTAAAATGCTTGGAACCCTGGGGGACTCCGCCTCTGGCTACGCCCCCAGGAAACGGTATATAGGATAAGGCTCCATGTGGTGAGCACACTTCTCTCGGATGCTGTTCAGTTCTCTGTAGATTAAAGCCTTTTGATTACCGACCTCGCTCTCGCGTCGTAATTGAGGGTGCCTCAGTAATATTATTAAAGGGATAGTTCTGTGACTGTGTGAGGGAAAAGGAAGCTTCAGTTAAAATTGACCCCTTGCTGTCGAGTTGGCATTCCACAAATATTTCTAAAAATACCAAACTTTCTGCTCCCAAATGGGGAGGCATCATGCAGCCTGGTGAGAGAGAAAATATACTCCACCTTGTCCTTGACTCGGCCCTGGATCTCTTGCCTGAATATTAGGCCAGTTTAGGGTTGCCAACTGTGATTCAAAGTATTTCTGGAGATTTCACCTCATGACTTGCCCCCCACGCTCCAACCATTTATCGGTTAACACCTCCATCCTTGTGCCATACAGCCTTTCTATCCTAATTGGAAAGTAAAAAGGTTCATTAATCAATTGGATGCTTAACTGTCAGCCAACAGTCTTTTCCATCCCTATTTTCAATTTATATATCTGGGAAAGAGAAAAAAAAATGTCCCAATGACCTTTCTCCAGGGTCGCACACAGCAGTGCCCTGGAGTTTGATCTTCAATTCCTGGAGACTCCAGGGCAACCCCGCCGGTTAGCAACCCCACAAGACCATGATGCCGAACAGTTTCAGCAAGTTACGGTGAGGGAACTGATTATTCACAGCGAATAAAAATGGGTCGTAATTTTGTTTAAAATAATGCTTGAGAAGAGATTATTAGTTGTCTTGTACCCAACTCCCCCCTCGAAAGCCTCTGACACACTTTAAACATAAGATGGAAACAATACTCTTCTGACCACAGGTGAGGAAAGTTCTCCTTTCAGTGTCAGAGAAGTGAATCATCACTGCGCCTGACAAGGTACCATTGCAGAAAAGTAAAGGGCAAAAGTTCAGTCACTCTGGAATGTTCCATTCTGCCCTGATTCATTACAAAGACTTGCCGTGACTTACGGCTTCACAGGGCGCCCTTGAAAGGCTCCATTGTTCATTGTCGAGAGACATTTCTGTGGGCTGTTTCATGTCACGACGTCTCTTTACTGATCCTTGTAAGCCCAGGACCCTTCTCCCTCCCGCAAGAACTCATGCTGCTATGGGATCCTGCCAGCTATCATGCGCCATCTCAGGCTCTCTCGGGGCAGTGGGTTCCCAGATCAACCTCTTCATAGAATCCCTGAAGTGAAGAAGAAAGCCATTTGGCCCATCAATTTTGCACCGACCCTCCGAAAGAGCACCCAACCTAGGCCCACTCACTCTGCCGTCTACCTGAAACCCAACCTACACAGCTTTGGACACTAAGGGGAAAATTTAGCATGGCCAATCTACCAAACCTGCACACCTTTGGGCACTAAGGGGCAATTTAGCATGGCCAATGAAAATGAAAAATGAAATGAAAATCGCTTATTGTCACAAGTAGGCTTCAAATGAAGTTACTGTGAAAAGCCCCTAGTCGCCACATTCCGTGCATGTACAAGTTGATCAAAAGATGAATAGAGAAAGAGGCAGTCGACAAGCAGAATCATAGATGGAGAAAAGAATAGCAGATAAATTAATGGAGGGCCAGCTTTTAATTTTTTTAGAGACAGCTACAAGGATACCTTTTCCCTACTTCATAAAACATATACATGGTGAGGTCCCCTCACATTATCAATCAATCTCTCTTTTTTTTGTCACATATGCTGATTTCTAACCACTTTCTTTCTTAACACATTACAAAGGAAGCCAACCATTAATTCTTGGTGCGGAGAAGGAGTGATGTGTCGCGTAGGTTCAGGATAAAAGCTGGAGAAAATGGAAAACAGAAAGATGTATTTCTCTCATGTAGAAAGGTGGAAATCTTTACCTTTGAAGGATCAACTGTAACTTAATTGAGAAGGGAATTAGGAAAGTATTTGAAAAGAGTAGAAAAAGACATGGGGATAGGAACTTGGCAATGTATTCAGTGAGGATAAGGAGCACAGGTTTGTTAGGCTGGAAAGAGCATGTCGAGGTTTGTGCTGGGGTGGCACTGGGCGAAAACTCTTCACGCACCCTTAAGCGGCTCTCATGAAAGTCGGAAACCCCAGGAATGGGGTTGGGAAACCCAGAATCGGGTCCTGGCCACCATAGCATTGTGGATAGCACAATCGCTTCACAGCTCCAGGGTCCCAGGTTCGATTCCGGCTTGGGTCACTGTCTGTGCGGAGTCTGCACATCCTCCCCGTGTGTGCGTGGGTTTCCTCCGGATGCTCCGGTTTCCTCCCATAGTCCAAAGATGTGCAGGTTAGGTGATTGGCCATGATAAATTGCCTTTAGTGTCCAAAATTGTCCTTAGTGTTGCGTGGGGTTACTGGGTTATGGGGATAGGGTGGAGGTGTTGACCTTGGGTAGGGTGCTCTTTCCAAGAGCAGGTGCAGACTCGATGGGCAGAATGGCCTCCTTCTGCACTGTAAATTCTATGATCTATGATCTTTGTGCCTCCATGGAGACTCCCTGACTCCATGAACATCCTGCCCCATGACTCATGTGCCAGTGATCCAGATCTTCATTAGAAATCCCATCCCATAACAGAAGAACACCCCGGGTATACTGTAAACTCTCAGGGGGTCTGAGGAGAAGCCCTTTCAAATGCTGATGTGTTAGCTTGTTTACCCTAGGACCCTCTTCCAACATTCAATTAGATCTATTATGACCAGGTGAGAAGGGATTAATTAACTGTCCTCGATTCAAGCAAAATTTTAAGTTTCTTTCTCATGACGATTTTACAAATCAGAACGTATTTAATTATTTAAGCTGTGAGCAACAAGAAACCAATAAAACAAGGTTCATTTCAGTCAATGAAAGAACAAATTTATTCATTAACAAACCTGCGGAAAATAATAAAAACGCGCGATGTCAAGCATTCAGGCACACACATACGCACGCATGCGCACACACAACACAGTTAATTTAGGTTAGCTGCTATCTTGGATGTAGTCAGATATAGAAGATGTTGTGATTATTCAGACCCCAGTTTACTGGTTGGTTTCTGATTGGCTTCTCAAACTGGGTAATACGCTTATTCCAAAAGAGAGAGAGGGAGAGAGAGCAACTCTCAGTCTATTTCCTCCGCTGAAGACTTCCTTGACACTGTCTGTGCCACTTGCAATCTCTCTCAGGTGGCTGGGCAGCCTTGACTTGAAATACTTCACCCACTGTGTATTCCCAAGAGGTTTTGGGTGGGTCTTTCTGTGGCAACCATTGGTTCAAAATCTACTACTTTACAGTTGAAATATCACTCCCTTAGGCAGTTAAGAGTTTCTATGGGTGTCTGAGTTATAGGAAATGCCTCTCCCTTCACACACCCTTGAGGATAATTTGCCTGTTTCTCAACTTCACCTTGGAATGTGACCTTGCATTTTCAAGCAGTTTTGCTCTACCTCAGTTCAAATTGCAAAATTTCCAGTCAGTTGAAATCAACTCAAATTTTCAAAAATAAAGGGGCATAGCCTCTTAACAGACCATGTTTGATCTCTGCTTTAATTCTACCCACTCACCTTGGTTCCAAAACCCTTGATAGATTTACCTAACAGAAAACTATTAATCTCAGTTTTGACTTTTTAAATTGCCCCCAAACCCACCCACCGCAAAGTCTTGACAGCATTTTGAGGGAGTGAATTCTAGATTTTCACCACCCTTTAAGTGAGGGTGACATAGCGGCACAGTGGTTAGCATTGCTGCCTCACAGCTCCAGGGATCTGGATTCAATTCCGGCCTTGGGTAACTGTCTGTGTGGAGCTTGCACGTTCTCCCCGCATCTGCGTGGGTTTCCTCCAGGTGCTGTCGTTTCCTCCTGCAGGCTAAAGATGTGCAGGTTAGGTGGATTGGCCAAGGTAAATTTCCCCTTAGTGTCCAAAGATGTGCAGGTTAGGTTGGGTTACTGGGTTAGGGCGGCGGAACGGGCCCAGGTAGGATGGTCTTTCAGAGGGTCAGTGCAGACTCAATGGGCTGAATGGCCTCCTTTGCACTGTCGGGATTCTATGCATTCAGTTTTGAATGACCTGGCATTAATTTTAAGGTCATGTTCCCTCATGTTGGATTCCCTCACCAGAGGGAATAGTTTCTCTCCTTTTACCCTGTCAACCCCTTCAATTGTCTGAAACGCCTCGGTCAGATTGTAGTTATTCTATTTTATTTTATATTGTATTTTTAAAAATTATTCACTAGTTTCTTTTCTTTGGTATGTTGGGATGTGCCCTTCTCTTCTATACATGTGTAATATATATATATATATGTTTCTTATCCTGTGTACATAATGGTAAATATACTTTGTTCAAAAACCCAATAAAAAACATTTATAAAAAAAATTCTGTTCTCAGGGAATTTATGTCTAGTCTATGAAACTAATACAAATTTTCAGTGTGTGTTGTTTTCACTTATTGTATTGTTTCACAGTTTTAAAACTGAAACACGCCGAATAAAGGGAAAAAAAGAGCCTTCTCCGCCAAACGTACATGATAAGCTGTTGTTTATTCAGATAATACAGTTGAGGCAAAAGAACGTGGGAAATGTTTTAATCACCTATTATTATATTGTTTCGTTTGAAGGGTAATCATAATCGCGCGACAGGTACTGCAGTATAAACTCCATTGTTATTCCAAGCTGTTTGTGCTGAATGCACTGTAACAATGTGCATTGTAGTGTTGTAAGTTTGACGGGGGAGTTCGAGACAGTTTTATTTCGGACCACAAGCCACCAACAGCACTTTTCACACATGCCACACATGCGTTGGTTATGACTCAGTGGCGATTGTTATGACCAGGTGAGAAGGGCCTCTTCTTTCCTATGGTCGCGTTTGACGGACAACGTTATCCATTGACCATCTAACTGAGATTATTAAAGAACTAATCAGACAGGTTTGCTTGAGTTTACTAGAGAAAGAGGTTATTAAATTTAAATCAATGTAAAATCATTAAAGCTCGAAGTTCACATAAACATACATACGTATTCAAAGTCCACACAAACACACCCAAACTCACACATCACACACACAGGGGCTGGTTTAGCTCACAAGGCTAAATCACTGGCTTATAAAGCAGACCAAGCAGGCCAGCAGCACGGTTCGATTCCCGTACCAGCCTCCCCGGACAGGCGCCGGAATGTGGCGACTAGGGGCTTTTCACAGTAACTTCATTGAAGCCTACTCATGACAATAAGCGATTTTCATTTCATTTCACATAAATTTCACACACTCAAAAGTTTACACTCACACGTCACGCACACACAAAGTTCACACACTCAAAAGTTTACACTCACACGTCACACAAAGTTCACACAAAATTCACATTCAAAGTCCACACACATACAACCAGACACATCCACCCACCCACACTCAAAAGTCCACACACACACACTCACATTTAAAGTTCACACACACACATTCAAAATTTACACACACTCAAACTACACACACTCTCAAAGTTCATACACGCAGAGACATACACACACATTCACGCACACACACTCACACACAGATCACAGAGTGTGGACAGCCAAATTTGAGTCCAGTCTGTAATTTGGTGACCTGGCCGGCTTCAGGCTGATTGTGGTGGTCTCGATGTTTCCGAGTTAAAGATCTCGCTGGCTGAGACCATCACCTTCACAAGGTTCCACCCGTTCTCTCTGGTGTGAACTGCGAGGTTGCCTAGGGGTCACAGTGGTGTGTGGATGTCGGTAAATCTGTACCATAAAAGTCTCATTCCACATACTGGGCACACCGACTAATGTAGGAAAACGTCATCCTCAATTGGTTGAAAGTGATGTAATGATTTATACAATTTAATCAAAAGCCTTTAATTAGATTACTTTTACCTCTCACCCTCTTGCCATTTAGATTACATGACACCTTTGAAAATGCTTTGGCTTTAGTCTGTCGAGGGGATTGTTTAAGAGCAGCATTTCAGAATGACTCACCTCGGGAACCTTTCTTTAACAATCACTGTGAACTGTTGTGATTGATATGGGTCTTGCTTTAATCAAATACATGACACTCTCCTGTCAGTACTGAGTGAAACTGGATGAATTCTATGCCACCATTAACCACAGCAACTAATTAATTACCCCAGGCCTATTTGTGCTGCAGCATTACTCAGGAGAGACAATAGCAAAGAAAAAGGCCTTGCAGCCCATCAATGCTTTCCATCACCCATTCTATCCCATTCTAGACCCTATCCACTATGTACACCCGACATGGAGGTACAACCAATTTTCATCCACCACCCACATCTGCCTGGCAGAACCCTGTTCTCTCCTTGAAAAACTTGTCTTTTAACTCTTCTCATTTCCTCCAAATAAAAGGTGTTGCTATGGGTGCCCTCTATGGTTTGAATGGGTGGTTAGTTTTCTCGTGATGGGCTGAATGGACTCTTTCTGTGCCGCAATCTTTCTACGGTTCTATGGTTCAAAACACAATTGGGCTTCTTCTTGTCCTCACCGTCCTCCATCAGCCTCTGCATTGGAGGGATTATCCTTGGCCATCTCCATCACTTCTAACATGATGGCCACCACCAAACCCATCTTGTCCTCTCTCAGCATTTTGAAAAGACTGTTCTCTCCCTGGTTCATTCCACTATCACCTCCAACAGCCTGTCACTTTCCAACAGTACTTTCCATTGTAAGCAGAGGAGATAGAAAACCTATTCATTTACCCCCACCCTCATCACCGCCCAAGGCTCCCGGACAGTCCTTTCAGGTAAAGCAATGGTTCCATTTATCCTACTGTACTTGCAGCTCACAATATAGTCTTGCCTACACTGGGGGGGGGGGGGGGGGGGGGGGGGGTACCAAATGTTGTGTTGTGGGTCACCTCCATTCAATCCAAAGCATGGTCCAGAATTTCTGGGGGCCTGATGTTTTCATTCTCCATCGTTCTCCAGCTCTGACCCGACTGTCCTCAGTTTACAAAATATAAAAGCCTACAAAATGGGAGCAGGAGTAGAGCATTCGGCCCATCTGGCCTCAGATATTTGCTGATCTTGGGCTTCAACTCCATTTTCCCACTCACTGAGTATCCCTGAATTCCCTCAAAAATCTGTCAATCCCAACCTGGAATATATTCAGCCACTGCGCAGAGAATCCCACAGAATCGCAACCCTTGGGGTGAAGGATGTTCTCCTCATCTCAGTCCTAAATGATCGGTCCCCTTATCCTGAGAGTATGCCCGCCATGTTCTAGACTCCTTAGCCAGGTGGAACAGACTCCCAGAATCTACCTGATCAAACCTCTCCAAAACTTTAAATGTTTCAACGAGGTCACCTCCTATTCCTCTAAACTTCTGAGAGTGTGGAAATGCTCACATTTCCATCCTTGGCTCATCACTATGTTCCAGTAAATCCCAATGCAAGCTGGCGGAACACCACCTCATCTTCCGATTTGGCCTTTTGCAGCCTTTTGGATTTGATGTTTAGCTCAACAATTTTAGACTGTGAACTTTGTCCTCCATTTTCAACTGATTAGTAAGTTTGCGGACGACACAAAGGTTGGTGGAATTGCGGATAGCGATGAGGACTGTTAGAGGATACAGCAGGATTTAGATCGTTTGGAGACTTGGGCGGAGAGATGGCAGATGGAGTTTAATCCGGAAAAATGTGAGGTAATACATTTTGGAATGTCTAATGCAGGTAGGGAATACACAGTGAATGGTAGAACCCTCAAGAGTATTGAAAGTCAGAGAGATCTTGGTGTACAGGTCCACAGGTCACTGAAAGTGTCAACACAGGTGGAGAAGGTAGTCAGGAAGGCATACGGCATGCTTGCCTTTATTGGCTGGGGCATTGACTATAAGATTTGGTAAGTCATGTTGCAGCTGTATAGAACCTTAGTTAGGCCACACTTGGGGTATAGTGTTCAATTCTGGTCGCCACACTACCAGGAGGATGTGCAGGCTTTAGAGAGGGTGCAGAAGAGATTTACCAGGATGTTGCCTGGTATGGAGGGCATTAGCTATGAGGAGCGGTTGAATAAACTCGGTTTGTTCTCACTGGAACGATGGAGGTCGAGGGGTGACCTGATAGAGGTCTACAAAATTATGAGGGGCATAGACAGAGTGGATAGTCAGAGGCTTTCCCCAGGGTAGAGGGGTCAATTACTAGGGGCATAGGCTTAAGGTGCGAGGGGCAAGGTTTAGAGGAGATGTACAAGGCAAGTTTTTTACACAGAGGGTAGTGGGTGCTTGGAACTTGCTGCCGGAGGAGGTGGTGGAAGCAGGGACGATAGTGACATTTAAGGGGCAGCTTGACAAATACATGAATAGGATGGGAATAGAGGGATTGGGCAGCACGGTAGCATGGTGGTTAGCATAAATGCTTCACAGCTCCAGGGTCCCAGGTTCGGTTCCCGGCTGCGTCACTGCCTGTGCGGAGTCTGCACGTCCTCCCCGTATGTGCGTGGGTTTCCTCCGGGTGCTCCGGTTTCCTCCCACAGTCCAAAGATGTGCGGGTTAGGTGGATTGGCCATGCTAAATTGCCCGTAGTGTCCTTAAAAGTAAGGTTAAGTGGGGGTTGTTGGGTTACGGGTATAGGGTGGATACGTGGGTTTGAGTAGGGTGATTATTGCTCGGCACAACATTGAGGGCCGAAGGGCCTGTTCTGTGCTGTACTGTTCTATGTTCTATGGATATGGACCCAGGAAGTGTAGAAGATTTTAGATTAGATGGGCAGCATGGTCGGTATGGGCTTGGAGGGCCGAAGGGCCTGTTCCTGTGCTGTACTTTTCTTTGTTCTTTGTTCCTCCCTCCTGAGTGTCAGTCTGTATCTTGTTCTTATGGTTTTGTTTGCGGGCAACGCTGACCTTTATTCTGCTATTAGCATCTACTTTGGAAAAATGCTTTGCATTTTTACAAAGACCCAGGAGGCCCTTAGAGGTGAATAAATGCAAGTTTATTGTAGTCATAGAAAACGGCCGTTATGGCGGTGTACACTTAGTAAGTTCCCGTTGGGACTACCAGAATGCCTGTCCCTGTCAGGGCCTGCTATTACATAGCCCGGTAATGAACCCCAGTTGGGTGGGCCTCTGCCCACTAGTGGGGAAGCTTGTATTCCATGAGTCCCATGGGGAAATCGATTAGGGTATCCCCGTGGGCCTCGTGAGGGTTATTACAGTTTTAATACCTCAATTACCACTCCCTTTGCCTCGCGCTCCATGACAGCTTTGACTTTTAATCTCCTTTTCCCCTAACCTATTCCTCACTTTCTCTTTTTCCCCAGCTGACCCACCTCTTTGTTTCAATACCATAAATAACATCACATTCCTGTCTCTTCAGCTCTGATAACGACTCACACTGGACTCGAAACGTTAACTCAATTTCTCTCTCTAACAGATGCTGCCAGACCTGCTGAATATTTCCGTCTATTTTCATTTCAGATTCCCAGCATCCGCAGTATGTCACTTTTATCCCATGGTGGCACGGTGGTGTGGTGGTGTTTTCACTGGACCGGTACTCCAGAGATCCAGAGTAATGCTCTGGGGTCTCAGGTTCAAATCCCACCATGGCAGGTGGTGAAATTTGAATTCAATAAAAATTTGGAATTGTTGTAAAAACCCATCTGGTTAACTAATGTCCTTTATGGAAAGAAATCTGCCGTTGTTACCTGGGCTGGCCTACATGTGGCTACAAATCAACACCAATGTGGTTGACTCTTCAAAAAAAAAGCAATTAGGGACGGGCAACAAATGCTGGCCTTGCCTGCGACGCCCACATCCCATAAAAGAATTAAAACAAACAGTGGTTAGCACTGCTGCCTCGCAGTGCCAGGGACTCGGGTTCAATTCCAGTCCTTGTTGTCTATCTGTGTGGAATTTGCACTTTCTCCCCGTGTCTGCATGTGTTTCCCCCAGGTGCTCTGGTTTCCTCCCACAGTCCAATGATGTGCAGGTTAGGTGGATTGGCTATGATCAATTGCCCCTTAGTGTCCAAAGATGTGCAGGTTAGGTAGGGTTACGGGGATAGGGTGGGGGAGTGGGTCTTGGTAGGGCGTTCTTTCAGAGGGTCGGTGCAGACTCAATGGCCCAAATGGCCTCTTTCTGCACTGTAGGGATTCTATGATTCTACGGAATAGAGATGCAATTTATACAGCCTCTTATCACAGGGACCCAGGGACTAATCTAATGAACTTTCGTTGTATCAGCTGCAATGCAAATACATCCCTTGTCCCATTCAAGAGACAGGAAGGAAAATATATTATATATATATTTCTATGCCAGCGCAGTTCCTTTATTCAATCATCATTTTATTTTAAAAGTGGACAAAGACTTTACTCTGACATGCCTGACTAGCAATGACTCACATCAGAGGAATGTCTAACCTTTGGAAAACCAGCAAGGACCTCGTTATATTTAAAGAGTGCGAATACCCCCCTGGTGACTGCAGGAGACCATGTTCCACAGAACTGCACTAACATCATTTACATTCCTAAAGCAGAGTTCTGGCCCACAGTGGTGTTGGCCAACATTTTGTGCCCCCATTTGCCACGGGCAGAAATGGAGCAAAATGTCACCAGAGCCAGAAAAAGGGATTAAGGATAGTGAGATCTCCCACAGTGATTGACTCCCGGTGAGAGATGGGAGGCGGAGGAGCTGGAACAACAGAGATTGGAAGATACCGATATTGTGTGGGCCGGAGGGTGGGGGCTTTTTCTCGGATGGGGTAGTTTTGTCGCTGTGATTGTTTGTTCAGGGGCAATACGTTTGTGAGGGGGCAACTGCCCCTCCCCCCCCCCCCCCGACTGTTTGTGGTGTTTTTCTTTTTAGAGGGGTGACCTGTGTTTTGGATGTGTCTTTGTTTGTGTGGGGCAGTGTGGGTCCACAGGGAGCTGTTTACACAGACCAAGGAGAGAAAAGCAGGGGGTGGGGTTTGGGGGGGGGGGGTGTTGAGGGGTATATAGGAGGGGCCTTCGCTGCCATGTTGGCAGGTAATGCTGGTGAACGGAAGTGAAATGGGGAAGATGGCCATGGAAGGTGGCGAAATGGGGGTGGAGTCGGGGAGGGGACGGGTGGTGGGGAGGGAGGATGTGACATGGCAGTGCTGGAGAATGAGCTTGGTCATGTGCGGAAAAGGAGGCCATCTTGGATTGGCTCGGTTCAGGGCAAAATCATAGGAGATAGAATTGGAAGGGTATGATGGTGGATGGTAGAGGGGAGTGGAAGCGCAAGTTACCCGGTAAGCTTTATAACATGGAATGTATAGGGACTAAATGGACTGGTGAAGATGTCTCGGGTCTGCGCGCACGTGAGGAGATTGAAGGTAGGGGGTGGTCTTTCTGCATGAGACGCAGCTCTGGGTGAAGGATCAGATTAGGTTGAGAAAGAGATGGATGGATCAGGTATTTCTCTCAGGGTTTGATTCAAAGTTGCGGGAGGCGGCCATCTTGCTGAGTGATAGAATGGGGTCTTTTAGGGGCCAAGGAATTGCGGGACCCAGTGTAGGGGGAGGCGTGGAGATATGTGATAGGGGTGTTGGAGGGGGCGCCGGTGGTGCTAGTGAATGTCTGCACGCCGAATTGGGACGACGTGGCGTTTGTGAAGGGGTTGTTGGGAACTATTCCGGACTTATACGCACATCAGTTGATTATGGGCGGCACGGTGGCACCGTGGTTAGCACTGTTGCTTCACAGCACCAGGGATCCGGGTTCGATTTATGACTTGGGTGATTGTCCGTGCAGAGTCTGCACATTCTCCCCATAGAACATAGAACATAGAACATAGAACAGTACAGCACAGAACAGGCCCTTCGGCCCTCAATGTTGTGCCGAGCCATGATCACCCTACTCAAACCCACATATCCACCCTATACCCGTAACCCAACAACCCCCCCCCCCCTTAACCTTACTTTTATTAGGACACTACGGGCAATTTAGTATGGCCAATCCACCTAACCCGCACATCTTTGGACTGTGGGAGGAAACCGGAGCACCCGGAGGAAACCCACGCACACAGGGGGAGGACGTGCAGACTCCACACAGACAGTGACCCAGCCGGGAATCGAACCTGGGACCCTGGAGCTGTGAAGCATTTATGCTAACCACCATGCTACCCTGCTGCCCCAAAATTATGGCCAATCCACCTAACCCCCACATGTCGTGGGTTTCCTCCGGGTGCTCCGGTTTCCTCTCACAAGCCCCGAAAGACATGCTATTAGGTGAATTGGACATTCTGAATTCTCCCTCAGTGTACCCGAACAGGCGCCGGAGTGCGGCGACTGGGGCTTTTTACAGTAACTTCATCGGGGGTGATTTTAACTACGTGCTGGAATCGAGGGTGGATAGATCAAGCCTTAAGTCAATCGGAAGGCTGAGGATGGCAAAGGAGCTGGGCGGGTTTATGGAAAGTGTGGGAATGGTGGATCCATGGAGGTTAAGATTCCTGGGGAAAGGGAGTACTCCTTCTTGCAGGCGTACAAGGTACACTGCAGAATTGATATTTTTGTAGTGAGGCGAGGGATGCTGGTGGGGGTGGTGGAGGCGGACTATACGGGAATTGTGACCTCAGACCGTGCGACGCACTGGTTGGAGGTCAGACTTGGCTTGAGGCAGGAGCAGAGGCCGAGATGGAGGTGGGACTTGGGGCTTTTGGTGGAAAAGGGGTCTATGAGAAGGTACGGTCGGTGATCAGGAATTATGTGGAGTTGAATCGAAATGGGAAGGTATTGACAGCTATGTTTTGGAAGGCCTTGTAGGCGGTGTTTTGGGGGGAGGTTATCTTTATCAAGGCGCACAGAGACAGGAGAAGGAGGGGGGAGTATGGATGGGTGTTGGACGAGATAGTTGAGGTGGACAGGAAGTATTTGAGTGCCCCCACCAAGGAGGGGTTTGCGGAAAGAAAGAGGTTACAGGGCCACTTCGATAGGTTGACGACGGGAATGCAGTGGGGAAACTAGGGAGGGTGTGGGGGGTGCAGTATGAATATGGAGAGAAGGAGAGCAGTATGCTGGTCCATCAGGGAAATTCTGAATGTGCGTGCAGGGAAGGGTGAGGTTGTGTCGGAGCCAAGTAGGATTAACGAGGCGTTTAGGGAGTATTGTGAGAAGTTGAATCGGGCCGAGCCGGGTGGTCAGGAAGGGAATATGGGGCAGTTTTTGGATGAGCTGGAATTCCCAAGCCTGGATAAAGAGAGGAGGCAGGGGCTGGAGGAGCAGCTAGGGCTGAGGGAGGTGATGGATAGCATAAGGGGGATGAAGTCAGGAAGGCCCGGGGTCGTATGGCTACGCAGCGGAGTTCTATAAGGAGTTCATTATGGAGTTGGCACCACATTTACTGGGGATGTTTAGTGAGGAGCTGGAGCAGGGGGAGCTACCGGAGACACTGACCCAGGCCTCGATCATGCTAATCCCGAAGAAGGGGAAGGACCTGTTGGAATGTGGGTCATATAGGCCCATTTCACTGTTGAACACAGATGTGAAACTGCTGGCCAAGTTAGTGGTGGGGAGGATGGAAGGATGCGTTCCGGGTTGGTCGCAGAGGACCAAACGGGTTTCGTAAAGGGCAGGCAGCTTTCCAGTAACATCAAGCAGTAATTAAACATGAGAGCTAGTGATTCAAAACAAACCTGTTGGACTTTAACCTGGTGGTGTTAGACTTCTTACTGTGCTCACCCCAGTCCAACGCCGGCATCTCCACATCATGGGTAAATGTGAGCAGAGATTGATTATTTACCCTGGCTGAGCGGAGAAGGTCATTCATTTTCTTTCTGCACTACACTCCCAAACCCTTGGGTAGGGAGCTGGTGCTTACTCGCAGTACCACTGCCTCCCATGCAGGGTTGATGACCTTGCTGGGGGGTCTCCTCCCTGCCTGAGGGTGAAGGATGTGGAACCTCACATCCACTGCATCTAGCAGTCGGGTTAAGGCTCCCTCTGCAAATGTTGCTGCAGCCTTTCTAGCAGCCTGTTGTTTGGACTTCGAATAAATGTTAGGAAGGAGTTTAAATGGAGCTGCCCAGTAATTGAAACACTAAGCTGATGGTGGGATGGGCGAATCCGATTTCGCCCCCCCCCCCCACGGGGACAGCATGAAACCGGAGAAATTCTTTTTTTCTCAGTGGCTAAAAATACGGCGGAAAAACCCGCAAATGCCGCCGGTGGGCAACATGCCAGCTATCCCACCCTAGTTGACACTTTGCCAAAATAATCCCGCCCACCAGTGTGTCAGCAAGGACAAAAGGGACCCTGACTCCTCAATAAACTCCTCAATATTCCAGAACAGGACTATTACATCCTTTGTCCAAAACCCAGGAGATGATCTCCCCAAGCTGCTAGAACCTGTAATATTGTTGTGTGGGACTAAACTCGGGCAGTCTATCATTTTACCACACAACAGGTAGCAGCAGGAAGAGCTCTGTCCAGGTAAATGTCCTGGTTCCCACTGAGTTCTGCTGGAGCATTGGAATTCCTGTACCTGTGCACATTAGCCACATTCATCGCTACATACCCACTTCTGTTGGGGAAGTCATCGCTTCCAGAAAGACGGATCGCCCTGCACATTTTCAGCCTCGTAATGGAACACACCATTGGACATCTGATTGTGGACTCACATGAAGTCATTACTTTTATTTTTATTGTGGTCTTGCCTTTTCTTCCCTTATTCTTCTGTTATTCTGAGTGCAAAAGGGGCAGATGTTGTATTTTGTGTGTGTGTAAAATAAACCAACCCTCGTATTTGACCTTATTTTAAGTTTACTGTAGGGTTATTAATAATAATCTTTATTAGTGTCACAAGTAGGCTTACATTAACACTACAATATGAAGTTACTGTGAAAATCTTCTGGTCATCACATTCCGGCGCCTGTTCGGATACATTGAGGGAGAATTCAGAATGTCCAAATTACCTAACAAGCACGTCTTTTGGGACTTGTGGGAGGAAGCCGGAGCACCCGGAGGAAACCCACGCAGGGAGAACGCGCAGACTCCGCACAGACAGTGGCCCAAGCCGGGAACTGAACCTGGGACCCTGGTGCTGTGAAGCAACAGTGCTAACCGCTGTGCTGCCCTTGATAGAGGTTTGTAACATTCCAAACTAAACGTTTGGGGAAAATGCACCACCACTGATAAAAGGAGGAAATCAAAAAACAAATACACCTTTTTGTTAACATATGGGGTAGTAAGAGGAGAAATCAGAGTTGTTTAAATTAATCCCAGCCCTGTCTGTAACACCTTCCTTAAATATGGAGACCAAAACTGCACACAGTAGTCCAGATGTGGTCTCACCAAATCCAGGTAGAATTGTAGCAAGCCTTTTCTATTCTCATATACCAATCCTCACGCTAGGCCAATATGTCATTTGCTTTTCAAATTGCTTGCTGCCCCTGCATGCTAACTTTATGTGTACCAGCAAACCTCTACACTAGCTCCATGAACAGCACCTCATCTTTCCATATGGCAGGTTTCAATCTTTTGGCCTCAAGACTGCCTTCAACAATTTGGGATTGTAAGATCTGTCTCCCCCCCCCCCCCCCCCCCCAATTATTGTCCAATTCTCTTTGCAGGCTTTGGTCTTTACTTTGCTTTTCTCGGTTTTTGACTCCTAAAGGCAGCTGTTCGCTATTCTGCCATTCGCACCTCCTGCTGCCAACTTTCTGGACACGATTCAGCAGACAAAACTTGGGGCATGTTTCACGGGGAGTTTCACAATGGCCACCTTGGCGAGATCACCGCTGCTATTCAATGGTAATGCCAAAAAAGGAGATTCCCGCCATTCCTGGCTCCCTCACCGTCTAATTCGCTGGACTCCAGCCTCCGCTGCTCACCACTAACAAGAGGGAGCTGCTTTTAAACGCTCCCTCAACACTCACTCCCAGTTCAATACACAAGCATGGCAGCGCACAGACCTGCTGATCGCTTTGGGGATGGTGACCTCACAAGATTTCTCAAAGCTGTGAATGGGAGGCAGGGCACCCTGTTCTCCCGACGGGGTCGGAGGGCCAGCAGCAGGGTCGGGAATGCCACCAGAGAGGCAGTGATAGCGGCTGTCAGTGTGGGCAGCATGACAAGGAGGACCACCGTCCAATGTAGGAAGAAGACCAATGACGTCGACCGAGCTGCTTGGGTAAGTTACCACCTCTCTCCTGGCATCAGTTCCACCAGCCACCCCTCAAATTCTCACCTCACCCATCAAATCAATGGTTGACATCTCAGACCCCCCCCCCCCCCCCCTCCCCATCTGATCTTCAAGCATGTTCCTCAGAACCCCCTGGCATCCACCAGCACACCTTCATATCTAAATGCCGGTCCCGCACATGGCACCGGTTATAAACCCCCCGACCTATCAAACGTGGGCTCACAATGCCCTCTCTTTGTCTCCACAGGGGAGAACAGCCCGTAATAAATGAGAAAGGGCCAAGAAGCAGGGGGTGACCCTCAACGATTCAAATCCTCACCCCCAATGAGCTGCGGGCCCTGGAGGTCGAGGAGAGAGCAGTCACGGACAGTGAGGTTGCTCTGCACCAGAGAGGTGAGGATCCACTGCCTCTTCATTCAGATGACCTGTCTCATATGAGTTGTTCATGTCAGACAAAATGACCCTTCCCGCTCACCGACCACATGACCCTTCTCTCGCAGGACCACCATCTGATGAGGCTGGGTCATCCGAGTCGTTCCTCATTTGAAATAGCTTTCAGCTGTGAAGTTAAAGGCTGCTCTCAGTCAAAGGGAGTGAAATTGAATTTCAGGATGGAAGCAGCAGCATTGATGTGTCCTGGGAGAGTTTGGTAGGACGGACAGGCTGCAGCTGTGGTTGCCCCCGTTATGGGTCTCCACAATATTTAAAGATGGCTTGAAGCCCTCACAGCCACAAAGCCCCTTCCCTCTTCTTGACCGAGGGGCGACCCGCAACCTGGAACGCTTCAGCCCCCTGACAAAACCCAACCCCCCCCCCCCCCCTCGAGGGGTACCTCACCGCACCCCCCCTACCCGAACACTGAGGCAGCAGCTCCAGTACCCTAGAGCTGCATGCCGGAAAATGGAAATGGCTGCTCACCTCCTCTGCTCCCTTCAGTAGCCATTGTGCCAGCTTCCCGTTTTTGTCAAGGAGTAATAAATGACCCCCGCGTGATTTCCTGCTCGGGAATCGGTTCATCCTGGGAGGCCTTTGCATTCAACTTCATCCTTGATAATGAGATTGAAATGAATACAATCTGGATTAATGATATTCCTGCCAATTGTGGGCATAATCCGGAACGGGTCTGGTTAAATGCAAAATTATGCCCTCTCCCGCTATACACCTGGCGTACCCGCATCTGTGCCGGATGCAACGCAATCTCTGAATCATGTCCACAGTTTGGCTACTTGTCCCGTTTCCCCTCCCATTTCCACCAACTCTTCCATCGTTGAATGCCTCCCATCTTCCACCCGACCACACAAATTTGCTTTTGTTTTCTTTCTGCTCTCCACCTAAAATGACAACTCTGTTTTTTTTTTCTCCGTTGATGCTGCCTGACCTGTTGAGCCATGTCCAGCATTTTCCATTTGGCTTCTCCAGGGCAGCCGGGGCTACGATTTCATCCCTTTCACCAACCGCCCTAAAGCAGATTATCTGCTATTTGTCTCATTCTCTGTTTGTGGGATCTTGCTGTGCCAATATTGCTAGCATTTGGCTGAGAACGCGCACCTCAAACATATTTCATTGGCTTTCGGACTACCTGAGCGCGTGGACGGCTTGGCATTAATGTGCTTTCGCACCATCGTCCAGAGGGACTTTCTGTATAAATATCTCCTGGTTCTCAAAGGTAATGAGGCGCCAACATTAAAAGGTTCATGCATGCCCAACCACATTTGGACTTTTCAATTCCAGTGTCCACAGGCCACTATTAACATGTCCCCTTATGGTTGGTCGACATTCTCCCATCCCATGATGGACACAAGCGAGGAACTGGGCATGAGGTTATAATTAAGAATAAGATGTTCTTAGCTTCCAGGGCTGTGATCGCGCTATTGGTTCCCAAGGCATGGATTTCATGCAATTGATCGCAATATGCTGGACTCATTCAGGTTTCTAACTCTGATTGGATGCATGCCTAGAGATTTCGCCACATGACTGTACCCCCATTGCTCGCCCCACCCCACCCACCCCACCCCCACTCCCGTCATTGGTTGCATGACATGTCCATCCGCACAGCACTGTCTCTCCACACCAATCAGAAAGTGAAGCATTACCTGAAGCTACGTGAACAGAAGAATCAGGAGCAGGATTGACCCCACGAGCCTGTTTCGCCAATGCTATTCACTAAGATCGGGGCAGTAAGCTTGTGGCCTCAACTTCAATTTCCTTCCTGTTTCCCATAACTTTTGGCACCTTGATAAATGTCAGAAATCTAAGCCTGGAATAGACTCGGAGACCCAGCCTCCACTCTCTGGGGCAGAGAATTCTGAAGTTCAGCGACCCTCAGGGAGAAAACAATTCTTCCTAATTTCCATTTTAAATGGATACCCCTTATATGGAAACGATGTCATCCTGTTCTCGATTCCTCCAAGAGGAGAAACATCCTCGTTCAATAAAATCATCTCTCCAACCAAGGATGAGCCGCATGAGTGGGCCTCCTTCATCCCCGTGGGCCGTATGATTGAAAATAGGCTTGTTCACGGACCATGACTCCATGAATAAGATTAAATACATGTAATCCACGCAAAATATTTCATAACATGTTATAGAAAATGCTTTATCATTTTTATATTATTAGAAATGTCATCAACTTCAAATGGTAAGACCAAAATAAATGGGGGCGATTCTCCGCTCCGCGGACCAAGTCCCCGCACGGTCGTGAACGCCGTCGTGTTTCACGATGACGCAAACAGGGCCCGGGCACGACCTATTCTGGCCCCCACAGGCCTGCACCTGTGCAGTTGGGGCAGCTCAATCCTGCGCATGCGCAGTTGGGCCACGCCATCCTGCGCATGCACAGGGAATTTGCGCGCCGGCCCCGACGCAATATGGCGTGGGTGTTCAAGTGCCAGCCGCGGTGGAATATAGACCCGGGGGCGGGGAGAGGCCGGCCCACCGATTAGTGGGCCCCGATCAAGGGCCAGACCCCTTCGGAGGCCCCCGCCCCGGAGAAGGAGTCCCCCTACCCCCCCACAGGCCTCCCCCCGAGCGTTCCCACCGGCAGTGACTAGGGGTGGACGGTGATGGCGGGACCCTGTCGTGTCGGAGCGGCCGCTCGGTCCGTCATGGCCGGAGAATCGCTGCTTGCCGTTTGCGGCGATTCTCCGAACGGCCTGACACGATTCGCATGGCACTGGTTTCGAGGGGGAGGGGTGGGAGAATCGTGTGCGAGGTTCGGGGCAGCGTGGCGCGATTCGCGCGGCACCCCGACGATTCTCCCACCCGGCGTGGGTGGGGGGAGAATACCGCCTCACTTGTCCTTGTTCTACATGCATAACACCTCAATCATACCGGTAGGAAGAAAGCAATATGGTTGGAAAGCAGCAATATGTAGCACGCCTGAATGGGCAATGGTCATCAAAATGTCTCGTGGGCTGAACTCAGAAACCAAATGGGCCACATGTGGCATCTGAGCTGCATGTTGCCCACCTCTGTTCGACAGTGTTTTCTCTGAGTCTATTACCATGTGATTCTATGCATCATACTGTGGCGGTTCTATTTACCAGTCCCACGAGAATCGAGGCTCTGCATGAGTGGTGGTAACTGCCATTGAGACTTCGAAATATCCATTGCCTTGTAGACTGCAGAGTTCCATTGCCACTTTGACTCCCGGAGTTCCATTGCCACCAAGACTCCCAGAGTTCCATTGCCACTTAGACTCCCGGAGTTCCATTGCCACTTAGACTCCCGGTGTTCCATTGCCACTTAGACTCCCGGAGTTCCATTGCCACTTAGACTCCCAGAGTTCCATTGCCACTTAGACTCCCAGAGTTCCATTGCCACTTAGACTCCCACATTTCCGTTGCTACTTAGACACCCAGAGATCCATTTCCTCCAAAACTCCCAGAGTTCTATTGTCACCCAGACACGCAGAGTTCTGTTGTTACCTAGACTCACAGAATTCGATTTTGTCCTGGACTCCCAGATTTCCGTTGATAATTAGAATCCCAGAGTTGCATTGCCACTTAGACTCCCATAGATTTTTAGATTAGATTTAGATAGAAACGGCTCAACAGCTGCACCAATCCTCCGTCCGGTGGGAGGCTAGGCTTCGCATGGACCCGGCCTTCCACATACTGACCCCAGTAACTTCCCTCACCACACCCGGACCACCCCGAACCAGTGCCCCCTGCCCCCGCCAAAGACCCCTCTACCGCGGAACCGACCCACTGTGGTTATATCATCAGCAAACTTGTAGATAGAGTTGGAGCGGAAATTAGCCACACAATCGTAAGTATGGGAAGTATAGTAGGGGGCTAAGTACACAGCCTTGCGGGGCCCCAGTATTGCGGAATATCATGGAGGAGGTGTCGTTTATCCTTACTGATTGTGATCTATGGGTCAGGAAGTTGAGGATCCAGTTGCAGACAGAAGAGCCAAATCCTAGGTTTTGGAGCTTTGATATGAGCTTGGCTGGGATTATGGTGTTGAAGGCAGAGCTGTAATCAATTAATAGGAGTCTGACGTAGGAGTCCTTGTTGTTAAGATCCTCATGGATGAGTGTAGAGCCAGGGAGATGGTATCTGCAGTGGACTGGTTGTGGCGGTGTGGAATTGCAGTGGATCAAGGCATTCTGCGGTAATGGAGTTGATGTGCCTCACGACCAACCTCTTGAAGCTCTTCATAATGATCGATGTCAAGGCCACTAGATGGTAGTCACTGAGGCACTTTTCCTGGTTCCAATTGTTATTAATCTGTGTCATGACATTTCTGTTGCTATGTAAGATATTGTTCTCCTTGTGAAAGCTTTGTATTATTGGGCAAGGATTCCTGAGAACACTTATATTCTTTATTCATTCATGAGATGTGAGTATCACAGAGAAAACCAGCATTTGTTGTCCTTCCTTAATTGTCCTTGAACCTAAAGTTGCACCGGCAACTGATAGTCCATTGCTGTGGGTCTGGAGTCACGAGTCAGACCGGCTAAGGGCAGCAGATTTTCTTCCCTAAAGGACATTAATGAATTGGATGGTTGCGAATGACAATCGACGATAGTTGTCATGGTCACCGTTACTGAGATCAAGTTTTAATTTCAGATTTTGTTGATCGATTTAAATTTCACAAGCTGCCATGGTGGAATTTAAAACCATCTCTCCAGAGCCTGGGCCTCTGGATTACTAGCCCAGTGACATTCCGACTGCATGACCATCTCCCCCATGCCAGTATTCACTTGCACCCTTCACATACCCTCTCGCCCCTCTCTGCTTTAGTTATTCGACTTTCTTCCAAATCATGCAGTCTTCAGTTGAAATGACACACACGTGCTTCCTTATTAAAATAGCTGAATTGAATTATTCAGTGAGGTAACAAGTGACAACAATATATTCCTAATAGCACCATCTCCCAGAACAATTAAAAGTATGAAAAGAAACTATTCAGCACAAAATCCTTTCTAATGTTTCATTGTTGAGCCTTGACAAGAGAATAAAGCCACAAGACAAGTAGGTTACTAATTGATCAGAAAACATCATGCTCCGTGATATCAGGGTGCACAAAGCGAGCACAGGGCATGCTTCACAATGCTTGCCAACAGTCTGGAGAAGGCAGACTGATAGCACCGCTTCTGGTCTTAGTGCCAACATTCCTATCGCCCAGTGTCCACCTCGGCCGGGTCAAGATCGACATTACCGTCAGACTGAACAGAGATGAGAACCAGAGTGACTAAAACGCAGATCAAATGGTCATTTTCCCCATGGATGTTTGTGGTACCTTGCTGTGTGCAGGTTGGCTCCCATCATTACTGCAGTAATCAATGGCCGCACCTCACTGGCTCTGTGTCCTTTGGGATATCCTGAAGTCACGGCAGGAGTGACAAAGAAAAAACTTATTTCTTCTGCTTTGAGCTGACCAAAGACTTGTCACATCTTTCGGCTGACGCCAGGGGATGATGCCTGGGAAGGGAGGCATTTGTTGCCCCTTCCCATAGTTGCCCTTCAGCAGGGTAGTGGCGAGGCTTCTCAAAAGAATGATAGCCTTGATATCGGCTGCTTTCATAATAGGAAAGCACAAAGCATTTGCTAGACAATGATGTCCCTTTTAGGTATAGTTACTGTTATTGCATAGGAAAAACAGTGGTCAATCTGCGCACAGCAAGATCCCACACACTGCAGTGCGATTAATGATCAACCTTTGTCATGATGGTCGACGATGGGACACTGGGGAGAACCGCCCTTGCTTTGCTTCAAAACAGTGTCTGTTACATCTAGCTGAGAGGGCAGACAGTTTGATGTCTAATCCAGAGATGACATCTCTGAGCATGCAGCGCCCCCTGAGTACTACACCGGAGAGCTTGAAACATGGAGACGTAGAAAATAGGATCAGGAGGAGGCCATCCAGCCCTTAGAGACTGCTCCGCCATTCATTATGATCATGGTTGATCATCCAAGTGAATAGCCTAATCCTGCCTTTAATCCTTTTCGCTACATCTAATTCGTTCTTGAAAACATACAGGGTGGGATTCTCTGCCCTGTCAGACCCGTTTTCTGGCACGGTATACCCCCGCGGTTGCCGCACCGCAGATCAGAAGAGGAAAGAGTCGAATTGGACCTCTCCAGAAGGCCGCTGCCCGAGACTCGACATGTATGCTCAAGCCGTCAGGAGTCGTGTCAATGCCAGATTCATCAGTTGCATTCACAAGGCAGCCCCGAACGTCACCCAAGCACAACGCAACGCCATCTCAAGACCAACCGCAACATCGTCATCAAACCAGCAGACAAAGGTGGGGCCACCGTGATACTGAACAGAACGGACTACTGCAAAGAAGTGTACCGACAACTCAACAACCAGGGACACTATAGACAGTTACCAGCAGATCCGACCAAGGAACACATCCGCCAACTCAACAGACTGATCAAGACCTTGGATCCAGATCTTCAGAGCACCCTACATGCTCTCATCCCACGTACACCCCGCATTGGAGATCTCTACTGTCTCCCGAAAATACACAAGGCCAACACACCAGGCCGTCCTATCGTTTCAGGCAATGGGACCCTGTGTGAGAACCTCTCTGGCTACATTGAGGGCAACTTAAAACCCATCGTACAAGGTACGTCCAGCTTCTGTCGCGACACGATGGACTTCCTACAGAAACTCAGCACCCATGGACCAGTTGAACCAGGAACATTCCTCGTCACAATGGACGTCTCGGCATCCATACCAGCATCCGCCATGACGATGACATTGCTGCAACAGCCTCAGTCCTCAACACCGACAACTGCCAATCTCCAGACGCAATTCTGCAACTCATCCGCTTCATTATAGATCACAACGTCTTCACCTTCGACAACAAATTCTTCATCCAGACGCACGGAACAGCCAAGGGGTCCAAATTTGCACCTCAATATGCCAACATCTTCATGCACAAGTTTGAACAAGACTTCCTCACCGCACAGGACCTTCAACCGACGTTATACACCAGATGATTTTTTTTCCTTTGGACCCACGGCGAAGAATCACTGAAACGACTACACAATGACATCAATAAGTTCCATCCCACCATCAGACTCACCATGGACTATTCTCCAAAATTGGTTGCATTCTTGGACACACTTGTCTCCATCAAGGACGGTCACCTCAGCACTTCGCTTTACTGCAAGCCCACGGATAACCTCACGATGCTCCACTTCTCCAGCTTCCACCCGAAACACATTAAAGAAGCCATCCCCTATGGACAAGCCCTCCGTTTACACAGGATCTGCTCAGACAAGGAGGAGCATAACAGACATCTACAGATGCTGAAAGATGCCCTCGTACGAATGGGATATGGCGCTCGACTCATCGATCGACAGTTCCAACGCGTCACAGCAAAAAACCGCACCAACCTCCTCAGAAGACAAACACAGGACACAACCGACAGAGTACCCTTCGTCGTCCAGTACTTTCCCGGAGTGGAGAAACTACGACATCTTCTTTGCAGCCTCCAACATATCATCGATGAAGATGAACATCTTGCCAAGGTCATCCCCACACCCCCTCTACTTGCCTTCAAACAACTGCGCAACCTCAAATAAACCATTGTTTGCTGCAAACTACCCAGCCTTCAGAACAGCACTCACAACACCGCACAACCCTGCCATGGCAATCTCTGCAAGACATGCCAGATCATCGACATGGATACCACCATTACACGTGAGAACACCACCCACCAGGTACGCGGTACATACTCGTGCGACTCGGCCAACGTTGTCTACCTCATACGCTGCTGGAACGGATGTCTCGAAGCGTGGTACATTGGCGAGACCATGCAGACGCTGCGACAACGAATGAATGGACACCACGCGACAATCACCAGGCAGGAATGTTCCCTTCCAGTCGGGGAACACTTCAGCAGTCAAGGGCATTCAGCCTCTGATCTCCAGGTAAGCGTTCTCCAAGGCGGCCTTCAGGACGCGCGACAACGCAGAATCGCTGAGCAGAAACTTATAGCCAAGTTCCGCACAGATGAGTTCGGCCAAAACCAGGACCTGGGATTCATGTTGCATTACATTCATCCCCCACCATCTGGCCTGGGCTTGCAAAATCCTACCAACTGTCCTGGTTTGAGACAATTCACACCTCTTTCACCTGGGGTTACCCCTATCTCTGCATCTGTAAAGATTCAATTACCTGTAAATGCTCACATTCTAAGCATTGTCTGGCATCTTTGAATTTGTCTATATATATGTTTCTGGAACCCACCTCTTCACTCACCTGAGGAAGGAGCAGTGCTCCGAAAGCTAGTGTTTGAAACAAACATGTTGGACTTTAACCTGGTGTTGTAAGACTTCCTACTGTGCTCACCCCAGTCCATCGCCAGCATCTCCACATCAGAATTTTATAGGTTTCTATGAGTTCGCCCTAATTCTTCTGAACTCCAACAAACCCCTAACCGACTCAATCTTTCTTCATATGTCAGTCTCACCATCCCAGGAATCAGTTTATTAAACCTTCTCTGCACTCCCTCTAGGGCAAGACCATCCTTCCTCAGATGAGGAGAGCAAAACTGCACACAATCTTCCAGGTGTTGCAGTAATGTTATTAAAAGCCTGGGTTAAGATATCCAGATTATGAGTCAGCTAAAACTGCAATTACGGTGTTGTGAGTGAGATAATCACTCATTCCAATCACTTACTTGGTTATTGCTAAATGGCTAATGGAACATAGAACATAGAACATAGAACATAGAACAGTACAGCACAGAACAGGCCCTTCGGCCCTCAATGTTGTGCCGAGCCATGATCACCCTACTCAAACCCACGTATCCACCCTATACCCGTAACCCAACAACCCCCCCTTAACCTTACTTTTTTTATTAGGACACTACGGGCAATTTAGCATGGCCAATCCACCTAACCCGCACATCTTTGGACTGTGGGAGGAAACCGGAGCACCCGGAGGAAACCCACGCACACAGGGGGAGGACGTGCAGACTCCACACAGACAGTGACCCAGCTGGGAATCGAACCTGGGACTCTGGAGCTGTGAAGCATTTATGCTATGCACCATGCTACCCTGCTGCCCACACAGTGTTTATATTTTGCAAAGTACCGCGGGCTGTAGATAATTTGAGGGATTGTGTTTAGTCCTGTTTAGTCCTAGCTAAGCAGATCATGGGACATCTTAGTGGAATATCGATGATGTAAGTAATGGGAGGAGCCAGGTCTGTCTATAGTTTGCAATTTTGCCAAATGCTGTTAGGTTGGGCAGAAGGATCTGACAAGACAGAAGTGTGGATTGGCTCTTGAGAGGGTCTCCCTCCAAAAGTCTCTACACAGAGGACGGCAAGTAAACCTGTTTTGTTAACTTTATTTATTTATTTTAAAAATGTATTTTATTACAAACATGTATCAAAACTGGTTACAGTGAATAAATACCCCGGGAAACATGCTTTCCTACAATCAACTACACAGTCTGTACAGATTTTCGCTCTTTTTCACCCCCCCCTCCCCCCCGACGAACAGCCCCTCAAACACGGTCACAAACATCCCCCACCTTTCCTCAACCCCTCCTGAAGAGCCCCTTAACTCATACTTTATCTTCTCTAAATGCAGGAAGTTGTACAGGTCACCGAATCAAGTCACTACCCCCGGTGGCGATGCCGACCGCCACTCCAGCAAAATTCACCGTTGTGCAATCAGAAAGACGAAGACCACAACACTGGCCTTCCTCCTCTCCATGAGCTCCGGCTTCTCTAAATCCCCAAATATCGCCACCAAAGGGTCCGGGTCCACCTCCTCCTCCACTATCCTGGCTAAGACTGTGAACACTTCCCTCAGAATCCTCCCAATTTTTCACAACCCCAAAACATGGGCGCGTGATTCACTGGCCCCTCGCCCACACCTCTCACACTCATCTGCTCCCCCCTGAAAGAACCCATTCATTCTCGCCCGAGTCATATGCAGCCTGTGCACCACCTTAAACTGTAGCAGGCTCATCCTTGCACATGAGGAAGTCCCGTTTACCCTTCGCAGTGCATCACTCTATACTCCCCAATTCATCTCCCCTCCCAGCTCTGCTTCCCATTTTTCCTTGATCTTCACCACCTACTCGCCTCCCTGCTCCCCCAGCCACTTGTATATATCCAAATTCTTCCCTCCCCTTCCACATCCGGAAGCAGCAGTCGCTCCAGCAGGGTGTATCCCGGCAACCTAGGGAACCCTCTCCAGACCTTTTGTGCAAAGTCCCTAACCTGCAGATACCTGAACTCACTACCCCTCGGCAGCTGTACTCTCTCCCTTAGCTCCTCCAGACTGGAGAACCCTTCCTCCAAATACAAATCCCTCACCTTGACCAGCCCCATTTTTCTCCACCTCCTGTATACACTGTAAACCCCCCCCCCCCCCCCCCCCCCCCGGCTCAAACCCATGATTCTTGCACAGTGGCGTTAACACTGAATTTCCTTCCACCTAAAATGCACCAACATCCCTTCCACCCTAAAATGCCTCCTCAACTGATTCCATATCTTCACTGTGGACTGCACCACCGGGCTCCTTGAATACCTACTCAGAGCCATTGGCAACGCTGCCGTCTCCATAGTCTTCAAACTAGATCCCTTACAAGATTCCTCCTCCATCTTAACCCACGTTAACTTTATTTATAAGTGGCATTTGAACTTTATTTATAAGTGGTATTTGCTTGGTTGAAATATTTATTATGAAAGTGTAGGGCATAAGTCAAAGTGTTTCCTTTTATTTAAGAACTGTTTACCTGTGATTTGTAGAGCTGTTTCTGGATGTTAATGTGGTTAGTACTATGTTAAAAAGAAAGTTTGATCTAAACCTAAAGATCCCTAATTGTCAGTGGAAACACTCCTGAGGTGAAGTATCCTTTTCTCACAGTTTACAAATTGAAAGACTGATGGGGCTTCTCGTCTGGTATCCAAACATATTTGGGGTCTGGTCCGCTATCCTAACACTATGAAGGTCAATATACCATTTGCCTTCTTTATTGCCTACTGCACCTGCATGCTCACCTTCAGTGACTGGTGAACGAGGACACCCAGGTCTCATTGCACATTCCTCTCTCTCAATGTATAGCCATTCAGATAATAACCTGTCTTCCTATTTTTGCTACCAAAGTGGATAACCTCACATTTATCCATGTTATACTGCATTTGCCATGCATGTTCCCACTCACTCAGCTTTCCCAAATCACACTGAAGTATCTCTGCATTTTCTGCACAGCTCACGCGCCCATCCAGCTTTGTGTCAGCTGCAAATTTGGAGATATTACATTTAGTTCCCTCATCTAAATCATGAATCTATATTGTGAATACCTGAGGTTCCAGCACCAATCCCTGCGGTACCCCACTAATCATTGCCTGTCAATTTGAAAAAGACCCGTTAATTACTATTCTTTGTTTCTTGTCTGCCAATCAGTTTTCCATCCATCTCAATACACTACCCCTAATCCCATGCACTTTAATTTTACACACTAATCTCTGATGTGGGACTTTGTCGAAAGCCTTATGAAAGTCCAAATAAACCACATCCACTGGCTCCCGTCAACAAATCTCCTAGTTACATCCTCAAAGTATTCCAGTAATTTTCTCCAGCATGATTTCCCTTTCGTAAATCCATACTGACTGTCCAATCCTGGCACTGTTTTCCATGTACTCTGCTATAAAATCTTTGATAATGGATTCTAGAATTTTCCCAACTACCTGACTGGTCTTTAATTCTCTGTGTTCTCTCTACTTCCCTTTTTAAATAGTGGCGTTACATTAGCTGCTCTCCAAATCCATAGGAACTGTTCCAGAATCTATTGAATCTCGGAAAGTGACCACCAATGCATCCACTATTTCTCTGGACATTTCCTTAAGTACTCTGGGTGTAGATTATGAGGCCCTGGGGATTTATCCTTCAATTCCATCAATTTCCCCAACACCATTTCTCTACCAATACTGATTTCCTTCAGTTTCTCCTTCTCACTAAAATCTGCTTTCTCCAACATTTCTGGTACGTTATTTGTGTTTGCCTTTGTGAAGACAGAACCAAAGTATGTTTTTAGTTGGTCAGCCATTTCTTTGTTCCCCATTATAAATTCCCCTGTTTTTGACTGGAAGGGTACATTTGTCTTTACCAATCCATTTCTCCTCAACTGCCTATTGAAACTTTTATAGTCAGCTTTTATGTTCCCCGCAAGCTTACTCTCCGATTCTATTTTCCCCTTCTTAATCAATCCCTTGCTCTTCTTTTGCTGAATTCTAAAGTACTCCCAAACCTCAGTTCTGTTGTTTTTCCTTGCCAATTTGTATGCCTCTTCCTTGGATCTAATACTACCTCGAATTTCCCTTGTAAGCTATGATTTGGTCAACTTTCCCATTTTACCTTTTGCGCCAGACAGGAATAAACAATTGTTGCAGTATCCCCTTGCGCTCCTTGAATGTTTGCCAGTGCCTATCCACCGTTGTCTCTTTAAGTAATCTTTCCAAATCCATTATAGCCAACTCGCGCCTCATACCATCGTAGTCTTATTTATTAAGATTCAGGACCCTCGTCTCAGAATCCACTCGGAATCAAGTCACTTTCCAACTCGATAAAAAGTTCTATTATATTATGGTCCGTCATCCCCAAGGGGCCTCTCACAACTAGATTGCCAATGATTTCATTCTCATTACAGAGTAGCCAATCTAGGATGGTCTGTTCTTTAGCTGGTTCCTCAATGTATTGATCCAGAAAAACAATCCCTTATACACTCCAGGAATTCCTCCTCTACAGTATTGTGACTAATTTGATTTGCCCAATCTATGTGCAGATTAAAGTGACCCATAATTAAAGATGTTCCTTTATTGATTGCAACTTTTATTTCCTGTTTAATGCTATTTACAACATCACCACTACAGATTGGGGGCCGATATATATTTGTTGCCTCTTGGTGTTTCTCAGCTCTACCTATACAGATTCCACATTGACAGGGCTAACATTCATTCTCTCTATAGTGTTAATTTCTTCTTTAACCAACGCTGCCACTCCACCATCTTTTCCTTTTTGTCTGCCTTCCTAAATACTGAATACCCCTTGATGTCCAATTCCTATCCCTAGTCACCCTGCAGCCATGTCTCTCTAATCCTGACTATCATATCCGTTTATATCTACTTGTGCAATTAATTCATCCACTTTATTGTGAATGCTCCGTGCATTAAGACACAAAGCCTTCAAGCTTGTCTTTTTACCAGTCTTTGTCACTTTCCCACTATTTTTCACTGTGGCGCTGTTTAATTCTGGCCCTTGATTTCTCTGCCTATCACTTTTCTTATTCCTCTTACTGTCTTTTGTTCATGTCCTCGATTTGCCCTTGACTGACTCATTGCATTGGGTCCCTTCTGCACTGTAGGGATTCGATGGTTCCTATCTACCTGCCATTTTAGTTTAGACTGCAGTCAGTGTGGTGAAGGTGTTTCAGAATGGGGTGTTCCAGGATTTTGACCCACTGGAGATAGAGGAATGATGATATATTTCCAAGATGTGTGACTTGAGGAGAGCATGTGCCAGTGTTGCCATGTGCCTGCAGCCCCTATCCTTCTAGATGATGGAAGTTGGGTGTTTAGCATTGCCAATCTTCCTGGAATTAACCTACCGGAACCGGCGTCAATCATCTGGCCGTTATTTTAAATCAACCTGGGAGATTTTAAAATGGCATTTTAAGTGAATGGGTCACATAGCTTGTGTAGATGCTCTGCCAGAGCCTCCAGTTCATCAAAATGGTGATCAGTGGCAGTGAGATGACATGAAACATAATCATAATAATCTTTGTTTTGTCAAAAGTAGCCTTATATTAACACTGCAATGAAGTTACTGTGAAAAGCTCCTAGTTGCCACAGTCCGTCACCTGTTCGGGTCCACAGAGGGAGAATTCAGAATGTCCAAATTCCAAGTCTTTCGGGACTTGTGGGAGGAAACCGGAGCACCTGGAGGAAACCCACGCAGAGGTGGGGAGAACGTATAGACTCCGCAGACTGTGACCCAAGCCGGGAATCGAACCTGGCACCTTGGCGCTGTGAAGCCATAGTGCTAACCACTATGCTACCGTGCTACCCTATGTAAAGTGGTACTGACGCACATATGACTATGCTCGGAACATTGGTGTCTGCTCACCCTTTCTTGCCCCTGACCTTAAATCTATGGCCCCTGGTTATTCACCCCTCTACTAAGGTGAAAAATTTCTTCCTATCTACCCTAAATATGTTCTTCACAATTTTGCACACCTCAGTCAGGTCCCCCCTGAGCCTTCTCTGCTCCAAGGAAAACAACCCCAACCTAACCATTCTCTCTTCATCGCTGAAACTCTCCAGCTCAGACAACATCCTGGTGAATCACCCCTGCACCCTCTCCAGTGATCAGATCAGCATCTTGATTAACTTAAACCTCCCACAGAGCTTCTATATAAACTATGTGACTCATTTGATTAAGGTATTGTTTTATAATCTCCCGGATTGCTTTCAATAGTCACTGGGAGATTGTTACCAATTCCGATAGACACCCGATCATTCTGTCAGGGTTGGCAACCCGCGCCGTGGAATGTATTAAATTGGAACACCGCTTTTCCCACTGACGGTATTGATATTCTTAAACACCATTACAAATTGGCAACAATGGGATTTACCCAGGAGCTAATAGATTGGGTGGGGGGTACTATTCTCAAACAGTGCAATGTCTCACAGCTCATATTTAGCTTTTGGCATGGACTAATTATTCCCAGAAAGGGACCAAACCAAAAAATTCAAATCCGAGATTCCTTGTGCAACTTTTCAATGAGCCAAATGATTGTATGGAAACACAGCATACATTAAGTGACAAGAGTTTCTGCTCAAACTCTGATTCATGTTTGTTCATTAGCGAGAGAAGCTGAGACAGTGAGATTGCCCAGGTTTCATACAGCTCTAAACATCTCTATTTGCAGTTTGTTCAGTTGAAGCCACAATTTGAGTCATAGAGGACAAGGATGTGTGAACAGGAGCAGTCTTTGACAATGAATCAAGATGTGAAAACATAACCGGGTTTGTTGCATCACTCTGTGTTCAGTACAAAGAAGGACTACAATAAAAACCATGACCAAAAGATTAAATGGAACTGACAATGTAGCTAAGCTGTCTAACGGAGAAGGAACATTCATCTAGCTCATCGAGTGGCTTTCTTGTTTTGTTGGTGAAGTGGTGATGATGATGGTGACATGTCCTTGTGAACGCCATCTGGAGTCCTTTCTGGTTTACCTGAATCAGCTTTGGTTTCTTGACACTCCCCGTCCGGAGTCATTTCAGGTTCGCTTGAATCATCTGAGGTGTCACTTGAATCATCTGAGGTGAGATTTGAACTATGTAGATTTAATAAGCACTAACTGGTACCATGTTGTGTTATGCTTCTTCATGTAGCATAAGCTGCTTCCTTGATGTATACTCTGACAAAGGAAGGTTCAGACTTGGAGATAGGTTTAACACATTTATTGAACAGTTAACAATTCTCCTACTTGAGTTCGACTCACCTGTTAATCTTACTATAGTAACTCAGTCTAACTAACCAGTCTGCTCTAATCCATGTGGTGGGTGTGATGCTTCCTGATCTGCCCCTGTCTCTCTGAGTGTTGGAAAGAGGAAGAGCATGTGTGCGCTGTCCTTTTATATGGGTAGCCCCCTTGTGGTAGTGTCACCTCTGGGTGTGTCTTGACTGCCCATTGGTCATGTCCTATCTTACTGACCTATTGGTTGAATGTCTGTGTGTCATGATGTTTTTGGTGCTCCCTCTAGTGTTTACTTAGTTGCAGTGTACCTACATTAACCCCTTGTGTATTTACAGTGATGCACATCACCACACCAGCATGACGTGCATCTGCTGTATCAGGTTGTGGAGGGCAAGGCAGACCACCACAGAACTGGAGGCCCTCTGGGGGGTGTACTGCAGAGCACCACCAGAGCGGTGCAGACTTCGGAACCCCATTTTGAGCAGTCCAATGCACTGCTCAATG
This sequence comes from Scyliorhinus canicula, assembly GCF_902713615.1. Classification (NCBI taxonomy): domain Eukaryota; kingdom Metazoa; phylum Chordata; class Chondrichthyes; order Carcharhiniformes; family Scyliorhinidae; genus Scyliorhinus; species Scyliorhinus canicula. Next base: position 122,745,095 of record NC_052149.1, on the reverse strand, counting down.
ACAGCACAGGTGGCAACATCGGCATCGTTATATCGGGCTTCCACCTTGGTCTCCGGCCTCTGCACTGGCTTCATTAGCCAGGACCTCAGCGGGTACCCCTTATCCCCCAAGAGCCAACCTGTCATTCTGTAGTGGTCTCAAAGTCGGTAGGGCTCTCCGAGTGCCTTAGGATGTAACTGTCATGCACAATCTCTTGGAAGCATGCACACACGCACATGATCCGGGGATGGTGGTCGCACATGAGTTGAATATTCAGGGAGTGGAACTACTTCCTGTTAAGGAAGGGCACTTTCTGATGCACCAGTGCGCGCAAGGCGACATGCGTGCCATCCATTACCCCCTGGACCTGGGGCATCCCATTGATGGCAGAGAATCCTGCTGCCCGAGCATCTTGATGGCCTTGGTCCAGCTCAAAGTTTATATAGTCAGCTGCCTGGGCATAAAGGGCGTCTGTGACTTCACAGATGCACTTATGGGCTGTAGGTTGGGAAATGCCACACAAGTTCTAGCTTGAAACCTGGAATGAACCTGTTGCATAAAGGTTCAGGGTTGTGGTGCCCTTCATGGTGGGTGTTCTACTCCTCCTTCACGGGCTGCCAAGTCCGCAAAGACATGGCACAGGTGCTGCACCGTCTTCTTGTTGAGATCGATCTCCTGAGGCACATGCTGTCCGCCTTCTCTTCAAACAACTAATGATGCTTGTACACCACAAATTTGCTGATGATATGACCATAGAGGGCCAGATCTCGAATATCGACGAGTCAGAATACAGGAGGGAGATAGAGAACCTAGTGGAGTGGTGCAGCGACAACAATCTATCCCTCAATGTCAGCAAATCTAAAGAGTTGGTCATTGACTTCAGGAAGCAAAGTACTGTACACACCCCTGTCAGCATCAACAGGGCCGAGTTGGAGATGGTTAGCAGTTTCAAATTCCGAGGGGTGCACATCTCTAAAAATCTGTCCTGGTTTACCCACGTCGACGCTACCACCAAGAAAGCACAACAGAACCTATACTTCCTCAGGAAACTAAGGAAATTTGGCATGTCCACATTAACCCACACCAACGTTTACAGATGCACCATAGAAAGCATCCTATCGGGCTGCATCACAGCCTGGTATGGCAACTGCTCGGCCCAGGACCGCAAGGAACTTCAGAGAGTCGTGAACACAGCTCAGTCCATCACACGAACCTGCCTCCCATCCATTGACTCCATCTACACCTCCCGCTGCCTGGCGAAAGCGGGCAGCATAATCAAAGACCATTCCCACCCGGCTTAATCACTCTTCCAACTTCTTCCATCGGGCAGGAGATACAGAAGTCTGAGAACACGCATGAACAGACTCAAAAACAGCTTCTTCCCCACTGTCACCAGACTCCTAAATTACCCTCTTATTGACTGACCTCATTAATACTACACCCTGTATGCTTCATCCGATGCTGGTGCTTATGTAGTTACATTGTATATCTTGTGTTGCCCTATTGTATATTTTCTTTTCTTCCCTTTTCTTCCCATGTACTTTATGATCTGCTGAGCTGCTCGCAGAAAAATACTTTTCACTGTACCTCGGTACACATGACAATAAACAAATCCAATCCAATCCAATCCTTGGGCCGTCACCGGCCCCCCGCTCTGTGTCCCTCCCTGATGGCTGACCGGGTCTTCAGGATATGTGGAGGCCTCTGCACATGGGGTGCCACCTCGAGCCTGCGTTGACACTGCTGCTGTCTTCTATGGCATCTGGCCACCTGGATAGCCACCAGCACCCCGAGGGCTGCTGGTGCAGGGTCAACAACACCATCCATCTTGGTTGCTGTAAGGAAAGGAGGAGAGAGACTGACAATCGGTTAGGTTTGGCACCCTGGGACCCTCAAAATACTCGAGCCTCCCCCACCCTTACGGGTCCCGCCTTCTCTCAGACTGCCATCCAACGATGCAGTTGTACTGGAAGATCCCACCCTGCACAATCACTCCTGTCCACATCAGGAGCCCCTAGACCCCATACTGCAGACCCCTGCCTGGAACACTCGGGGGAATGTGCTCAGGATCTCTCCCCCGGTCCACAAACTCAGACTCTGGTTGCGGGGATATCCCCAGCGCTGAAGCCCAGCTCTTGGGTGTTTGATTGTTGGCTGCTGCCTCTGTAGCATTGATGTCCCCAGGGTTCAGGCAAAGTGACAAGACCTCATGGTGTGATTGGAATGCTACACAATAAAACCCGTCTGAGACATGGCACATACACCCACGAAAATGCACTTAGAAGCATGGAATAGAATCATAGAATCCGTATAGTTCAGAAAGACCACCCTACCAAGGCCCAACACCCACTTTGTGTAACCACAATTGATCATGGCCAATCACCTTTACTTCTTTGGATTGCAGGACGAAACCGGAGCACTCAGAGGAAACTCACGCAGATATATGGGGAGAGTGTGCAAACTCCACACAGGCAGTCACCCAAGGCCGGAATTTAGCCCGGGTCCCTTGCGCTGTGAGGCAGCAGTGCTAACCACTTGAGAATATTTTGTTTATTGAACAGTTATTTATCCTAGGGTTCTTTCCAGCCCAGCCAAAGGCCATAATCGGTCTATGCACACTGACGAAGAAGGATTTAGGAAAGAAAATCGGGAGTGATCTGAATAGGAATAGGAACAAAGAACAAAGAAAAGTACAGCACAGGAACAGGCCCTTCGGCCCTCCAAGCCTGCGCCGACCATGCTGCCCATCTAAACTAAAATCTTCTACACTTCCTGGGTCCATATCCCTCTATTCCCATCCTATTCATGTATTTGTCAAGATGCCCCTTAAATGTCACTATCGTCCCTGCTTCCACCACCTCCTCCGGCAGCGAGTTCCAGGCACCCACTACCCTCTGTATAAAAAACGTACCTCGCACATCTCCTCTAAACCTTGCCCCTCGCACCTTAAACCTATGCCCCCTAGTAATTGACCCCTCTACCCAGGGGAAAAGCCTCTGACTATCCACTCTGTCTATACTCCTCATAATTTTGGAGACGTCTATCAGGTCGCCCCTCAACCTCCGTCGTTCCAGTGAGAACAAACCGAGTTTATTCAACCGCTCCTCATAGCTAATGCCCTCCATACCAGACAACATCCTGGTAAATCTCTTCTGCACCTTCTCTAAAGCCTCCACATTCTTCTGGTATGTGGCGACCAGAATTGAACACGATACTCCAAGTGTGGCCTAACTAAGGTTCTATACAGTTCCAACATGACTTACCAATTCTTATTCTCAATGCCCCGGCCAATGAAGGCAAGCATGCCGTATGCCTTCTTGACTACCTTCTCCACCTGAGTTGCCCCTTTCAGTGACTTGTGGATCTGTACACTTAGATCTCTCTGACTTTCAAAACTCGAGGGTTCTACCATTCAATGTATATTCCCTACCTGTATTAGACCTTCCAAAATGCATTACCTCACATTTTCCGGTTTAAACTCCATCTACCATCTCTCTGCCCAAGTCTCTAAACAATCTAAATCCTGCTGTATCCTCTGACAGTCCTCATCGCTATCCGCAATTCCACCAACCTTTGTGTTGTCCGCAAACTTACTAATCAGACCAGTTACATTTTCCTCCAAATCATTTATATATACTCCGAACAGCAAAGGTCCCAGCACTGATCCCTGCAGAACACCACTAGTCACAGCACTCCAATTAGAAAAACACCCTTCCATTGCTACTCTCTGCCTTCCATGACCTAGTCAGTTCTGTATCAACCTTGCCAGCTCACCCCTGATCCCGTGTGACTTCATCTTTTGTACCCGTCTACTATGAGGGACCTTGTCAAAGGCCTTACTGAAGTCCATATAGACAACATCCACTGCCCAACCCGCATCAATCATATTTGTGACCTCTTCGAAAAACTCTATCGAGTTAGTGAGACATGACCTCCCCTTCACAAAACCATGCTGTGTCTTGCTAACACGTCCATTTGCTTCCAAATGGGAGTAGATCCTGTCTTGAAGAATGCTCTCCAGTAATTTCCCTGTCACTGACGTAAGGCTCACCGGCCTGTAGTTCCCTGGATTATCCTTGCTACCCTTCTTAAACAAAGGAACAGCATTGGCTATTCTCCAGTCCTCCGGGACATCACCTGAAGACAGTGAGGATCCAAAGATTTTAGTCAAGGTCTCAGCGATTTCCTCTCTAGCCTCCTTCAGTATTCTGGGGTAGTTCCCATCAGGCCCTGGGGACTTATCTACATTAATATGTTTCAAGACTCCCAACACCTCTTCTTTTTGGATCTCAATTTGACCCAGGCTATCTACACACACTTCTCCAGACTCAACATCCACCAATTCCTTCTCTTTGGTGAATATTGATACAAAGTATTCATTTAGTACCTCGCCCATTTCCTCTGGCTCCACATATAGATTCCCTTGCCTATCCTTCAGTTGGCCAACCCTTTCCCGAGCTACCCTCTTGCTTTTTATGTACGTGTAGAAAGCCTTGGGATTTTCCTTAACCCTATTTGCCAATGACGTTTCGTGTCCCCTTCTAGCCCTCCTGACCCCTTGCTTAAGTTCCTTCCTACATTCCTTATATTCCACACAGGCTTCGTCTGTTCCCAGCCTTCTAGCCCTGAAAAATGCCTCCTTTTTCTTTTTGACGAGGCCAACAATACCTCTCGTTATCCAAGGTTCCCGACATTTGCCGTATTTATCCTTTTTCCGCACAGGAACATGCTGGTCCTGAATTCCTTTCAACTGACACTTGAAAGCCTCCCACATGTCAGATGTTGATTTACCCTCAAACATCCACCCCCAATCTAGGTTCTTCAGTTCCCACCTAATATTGTTATAATTAGCCTTCCCCCAATTTAGCACATTCACCCGAGGACCACTCTTATCCTTGCCCACCAGCACTTTAAAACTTACTGAATTGTGGTCACTGTTCCCGACATGCTCCCCTACTGAAACTTCTACCACCTGGCCAGGCTCATTCCCCAATACCGGGTCCAGTACAGCCCCTTCCCTAGTTGGACTATCTACATATTGTTTTAAGAAGCCCTCCTGGATGCTCCTTTCAAACTCTGCCCCATCCAAGCCCCTGGCACTAAGTGAGTCCCAGTCAATATTGGGGAAGTTGCAGTCTCCCATCACAACACCCTGTTGCTTTTACTCCTTTCCAAAATCTGTCACCTAACTGCTCCTCCATCTCCCAGTGGCTGTTGGGAGGTCTGTAGTAAACCCCCAACATTGTGACTGTACCCTTCTTATTCCTGATCTCTACCCATATAGCCTCGCTGCCTTCTGAGGTGTCCTCCCGTCTTACACCTGTGATATTTTCCCTAACCAGGAGCGCAACTCCGCCACCCATTTTACATCCCCCTCTATCCTGCCTGAAACATCTGAATCCTAGAACTTTTAGCTGCCAATCCTGTCCTTCCCTCAACCAGGTCTCTGTAATGGCAACAACATCATAGTTCCAAGTACTAATCCAAGCTCTAAATTCATCTGCCTTACCCGTAATACTTCTTGCATTAAAACATATGCACCTCAGGCCACCAGACCCGCTGTGTTCAGCAACATTTCCCTGTCTGCTCTTCCTCAGAGCCATACTGGCTCTATTCCCTAGTTCTCCCTCAATGCTTTCAGCTTCTGACCTATTGCTCCGGTACGCACCCCCTTGCCATACTAGTTTAAACCCTCCCGTGTGACACTAGCAAACCTCGCGGCCAGGATATTTATGCCTCTCCAGTTTAGATGCAACCCGTCCTTCTTATACAGGTCACACCTGCCCCAGAAGAGCTCCCAGTGGTCCAGATAATTGAAACCCTCCCTCCTACACCAGCTGTTTAGCCACGTGTTTAGCTGCTCTATCTTCCTATTTCTAGCCTCACTGGCATATGGCAGAGGGAGTAATCCCGAGATTACAACCCCAGAGGTCCTGTCTTTTAACTTTCTGCCTAGCTCCCTGAACTCCTGCTGCAGGACCTCATGCCCCTTCCTGCGTATGTCATTAGTACCAATATGTACAACGACCTCTGCCTGTTTGCCCTCCCCCTTCAGGGTGCCCGCTAGCCGTTCAGAGACATCCTGGACCCTGGCACCAGGGAGGCAACATATTATCTTGAAGTCTCTTTCACATCCACAGAAGCGCCTATCTGTGCCCTTGATTATAGAGTCCCCTACGACTATTGTTCTTCTGCACTTTGACCCTCCCTGCTGAAAGTCAGAGCCAGGCGTGGTGCCACTGCTCTGGCTGCTGCTGTTTTCCCCTGATAGGCTATCCCCCCAACAGTATCCAAAGGGGTATACCTGTTCGAGAGGGGGACAACCGCAGGGGAGTCTTGTACTGACTGCCTGTCCCTTCTGGTGGTCACCCATCTCTCTGCCTGCACCTTGGTGTGACCACATTTATATAACTGCAGTCTATGACGCTTTCCGCCACCTGCATGCTCCTTAGTGCATCCAACTGCTGCTCCAACCGAACCACACGGTCTGTGCGGAGCTCCAGCTGGGTGCACTTTCTGCAGATTTTGCCATCCGGGTCGCTGGAAGCCTCCCGGACCTGCCACATCTCACAGTCAGAGCACTGCACCCCTCTAATTGACATTGCGTCAATTAATTAGTAAATTAAACTTAAATTTTTTTTAAAATGAAGTTACTATTAGCTATATGTTTCCTAGCACTAGATTTCTACTATAAATTCAAAAGCTAAATGCAGTACTCTCTGATCTCTGACTTTGATACCCCTCTGAATTATAATTAAGTAATTATGTTTAAGTAGTTTAAAAATGCTTAATTTTTAAATTTAGCGTAGATTTCCAACCAGCCAATCAGGTCACAGCTTTACTGTGATGTCACTTCAGTTTTCCTCCCCCACACAATTTGAAAAGGTAACAAAAATAAAAATAAATAAAAATAAAAATCACTTACCTTCCCAGGTTCTCAGATGCTCTCTGGTTCTCTCCCTGCAGATTAAAAGTTACAGGCCAGAAGAAAGAGAACAAAACGGTAGGGAAAAAACACCTTCTCCCACTCTGCACCGAATGAGCTCACTGCACCAAATTACCAAGTTGCAATTCCCACTCTGGATGTGTCTCACTCAGGCTGTGTCTTCTTCACCTGCGCAAAGCTTGGCAGCAGGTTCATTTTTATCACCTGCACTCTCCTCACCAGGGAGAGCGAGAGTGAGTCCCATCTCCACAGGTCTTTCTTCACCCCCTCCACCAGGCTAGACAGGTTCTACTTATGGAGCCATGTGCAGTCGTGAGCTATCTGGATCCCCAGGTACCTGAACTCAGTTTGAACGGCAGCATTCCCTGTTCTACTGCTCCTTCCCGGGGGTTCATGGGGAAGATTTTGCTCTTGCTCGTGTTTAGAGTATACTTCATACTCCCTCAGGAGTTCCATTATCTTGCCCATGCTGGCTAGGGGTTTTGAGCTGTAGAGGAGCAGGTAATCCATATAGAGTGAGTCTCTGCTCCTGGTCTCCTCTGTGAATGCCCTCCGCTTTGATGATCTAAGAGCAATGGCCAGTGGCTCAATTGCCATTGTGAACAGCAACAGAGACAACAACATCCCTGTTCATGCCTCTATGCAGGCTGAAATATTCAGAAGAAGGAGAACTCCTTCTCCCAAGAGTGGCTAAAGCTCCACACCCCCCCCCTCCCCTCACACTCCATCTGCTTCATGAAGGTGGTTAGTTCTTTTGCCATTCCTGTAACAATATGTATAATGTAAGGAGTGTAACGGGTTAACAAGATGATGTTCATGTATTTCAACACTAGATGGCACCATAGAGTAGTCTTATAAAAGGCTGTGTCGCTAGGTGATCTGGGAGACAATTGTGAAGAAGGATAGTGAGAGGTTGAGATAGAGTGTTAGTTGTACTAGAAAGACATTATAGATTTCTGTAGCATAGATGTAATACTGTTGTTTTATTAGCTATTGCTTCGTGAAGTAATGTAAAATAAACTAGCTTTGTTTCAACAGAGCTTGATGTTCTTTGTCAACACTGCGACATTTAGCCATCTTGGAGAACTATACAAGGAATATCACATGGTACCAGGTAATTACTAAAATAATTTAGCTAGAATTAGACAGAATCGAAAAAGAAAAAAAAACACTTGCTCAGACTTCGATGGCAAGTCTGTTTCCAAACCTGTTACATCTGCTCACTCAGAAAAGTCGAGACCCTCATGGAGAAACTGCAGATTCTGAAACAGTTGTGGACGTCTGGTAAAATAATGTTAACTGGAAAATTTTGAAGCAGCACTTTCAACTTTACCTATCTGACTCAGATCTAGACTCAGCTAGTGATCAGCGGAAAGTTGTTTTATTTTTAACAATGGCTGCACCACAGGCAATTGAGCTATATATTCCCTTCCATTTCTCCACTGGTGATGATAAAAAAAAGATTTAGTGTGGTGATTGAGAAAGTTGACCATCACTGCAAAGCTCAGATTAATGAGACCTATGAGAGATTTGTTTTTAAAAAGACGGTTCAGAAAGATGGAGAATCCTTAGACCTTTATTACTGATCTGAGATTAAAGTCACAAACCTGCACCTTTTCAATCTTTTCAGACTCAGTGTTAAGAGATCAAATAGTTTTTGGAATCAAAAATGAAAAGTTAAGAAAACGTTTATTGAGAAAAAAAATGTAACTTTGGAAGTCGCGATTGAAATGTGTCGAGCGAGTGAATTATCAGGAAATCATTATTCCGATATACTGGTCAGGGAAAATGGCGCAAAACTGCACATCGGGGCCGACTGCATTAGATCTGTGGTGCAGTTGGAAAACAGGCGCGTTTCGGACGGCAGCCATTTTGCACATGCGCAAAACCGTTCTGCGTATGCGCACTACAAAAAAAAGCGCAAAACGGAAGAAGACCATCTGCGCATGTGCAAAGCCATTTTGCACATGATGAAAGCAATGTCATGACGTTTGGATGTTGTGGACACGCCCACCAACAGAAAAAATCCCGGCATATGGGAAAATCTGCTCTTAATGTGGCAAGATGAATCATTTCGCTGTGCAGTGCAGATCTGCATTAAAAGGGACACACTTTAAAAAAACAATTTTAATTAAAAAAAATATGAATGTGCAGAGTGTTCATACAAGTGAAAATGAAAATCGCTTATTGTGCATGTACCTCAAAAATGGATAACCCTAATGTTAATATAGATGCTTATTGCCTTGAAGATTCTTTCTTTGCTGGTATTGTTGAAAAATACCTGACAACTGTAAAATGCAATTCCTCTCCTCAGATCTTGCATCCAATAAAATTAATCAGCTGGGAAGATGAATGGAACACTCCATTACAAGTTAATGGTTCCGAGATTATGTTCAAACTGGACACTGGTGCAGCTGCTAATTTAATTACCAGTTTTGATTTATCCAAGTTTAATAACTGTCCTAAAATTCAAAATACTGACTGCCAGTTACGCAATTATAATGGTAACACGATTACTTCTTTACCTTCATGCTATTTCTTAATAACAGACAAAGACACAGAGGTGCATTTGCGAATAGAAATTGTTGATGCTCGATGTTCATCACTATTAGGTGTGCAAGCATGTCAAGACCTGAACCTTGGAGGGCAGCACCATGGCACAGTGGTTAGCTGGCAGAACTGTAATTTCACTCATGTCTGGTCTTTTTTATCCGCAATCTAATGGCAAGGCTGAAAAAGACATTCACATCGTGAAACAACTTTTCAAGGAAGCACCTGACTCTGGCTCAGGTATGTTCTTCGCTGTATTGAATTATAGGGCTACCCCTCTCTCAACTGGTTTATCTCCTGCACAGTTGTTAATTAATAGATTGTTGCGTACAACTTTCCATGTTTACAATTAGCTGATCCTGATCTTCAGCAAGTCATCGAGAAAATGCAGCATCAAAGCATCTTCAGGAGAAATACAGAATGAACATACAAAATCGCTGGAACTATTTGATCCAGGTGATCTAGTAAGAATTCAGATTTCCACTGGAGGCTGGTCTGATTTAGCTAAGATCATACATCAAGCAGCACCTCACCTGTATATTGTTAAAGCGACTGGTAGTTCTGACTAAGAAGAAACCAACGTGCTCTTTTGAAAGTCAAGTCTTCTCAAGCTTTATTCCCATGTATTGAGTTTGATGGTAACTTATTGCATACTACTACAAGACCTGATGACAAGCAAGGTGACTTCCAGAAGACATTGGAAACATCTGCAACTCAGTCGACTGGATTAAGGAGATCATCAAGAATCAGAAAGAAACCTGAAAAACTTAATTTGTAAAAAAAAACTTTGACAAATTTTGACTCACTTGTTAACTTTTTGGTATACATATTAATGTATCATGTAATATCGTTTCTTATATTATACTGTTTGTTACTGTATGAATGTGTAAAAAAAAGGGGATGTTATGATATGTATAATGTAAGGAGTGTAAAGGGTTAACACGGGGCAGCACGGTAGCATGGTGGTTAGCATAAATGCTTCACAGCTCCAGGGTCCCAGGTTCGATTCCCGGCTGGGTCACTGTCTGTGTGGAGTCTGCACGTCCTCCCCGTGTGTGCGTGGGTTTCCTCCGGGTGCTCCAGTTTCCTCCCACAGTCCAAAGATGTGCGGGTTAGGTGGATTGGCCATGCTAAATTGCCCGTAGTGTCCTAATAGTAAGGTTAAGGGGGGGAGTTGTTGGGTTATGGGTATAGGGTGGATACGTGGGTTTGAGTAGGGTGATCATTGCTCGGCACAACATCGAGGGCCGAAGGGCCTGTTCTGTGCTGTACTGTTCTATGTTCTATGTTCTAAGATGATGTTCATGTATCTCAACTCTAGATGGCACCACAGAGTAGTCTTATAAAAACCTGCATCTCTAGGTGGTCTGGGAGAAGACTGTCAAGAAGAATAGTGAGAGGTTGAGATAGAATGTTAGTTGTTTTAAAAAGATATTATAGATTACTCTAGCATAGATTCAATACTGTTGTTTTATTAGCTGTGACTTAGTGATATGTGCGAACCATTTGAAGTAGTGTAAAATAAACTAGCTTTGTTTCAAATACATAGCTTGATGTTCTTTGTCAACACTTTTAGCCATCTTGGAGGCATCTACAAGGAACATCACAATTCCTGATTTGGCTTCCGTTTTCGAGCTGGATTTCTCCATTTTTGGGTCCAGCAGGCAGTTAAAGTCTCCCTGCATGATGAGCTGGTGGGAGTGTAGGTCAAGGATTTCTGCCATAATTTTTAAAATAAATATGGCGTGCTCGCAGTTTGGGGTGTAAATATTCATAAGTACTACCGTGGCCTCTTTCAGGGTCTCACAAACCATTACCATGCCAGTGTTTAAAGAACCATTTAGTTAGGTATGGGTAGATTGTGTAGGGTTATTGCCTAAAACAAAGGCACGGTATCAGTACATTATTACAGCCATGGATATGACCACCCAATTTCTGGAGGCCACACCTTTAAGAACAACTATAACTGAGGCAGTAGTAGAGAGGTTGATGGAGTTCTTCACTTGCTATGGCCGACCCTTAAAAATACAATCTCAGTAGGTTTCTAAATTTATGTCCAAGGTTTTCAGAACATAATTCGTGGTTTAGGTATCAAGCAACTAAATTCAACCAGCCATCACCCCCAAATTCAGGGAGCTTTGGAACGACATCATCAGACTCTCAAAGCCGCGATTAGGGCCTATTGCCAAAAATGTTCAAGAGACTGGGACAAGGTATCTGTATTTTTTTATTATTTTTCACCAGGGATTCTCTGAATGAATCACCTGGGTTCAGCCCATTTAAATTGGCTGATGACCATGAAGTACGGGATCCATTAAAATTGACGACAGAGAAGTTTCGAAATCAAAAAACAAATCCTCAATATTGGATTATGTGTCTGCGTTTCTGGAAAGACTCACGGGAAACTGTCAGGTAGCCCAAGAGCAGTTAACAGTTTCGGGAGTGAGAATGAAAATATGGGCTGACAAACAAGCCAGGTCCAGAACATTCAAAAACTGGGGATTAGGTGCTGGTGTTACCTTTGCAGGGCGAACCTCTGAAAGTGAAATTCAGCGGCCCATATAAGGTAGTCAGGAGGGTGAGTAAAGTGACTTACCAGATAGATACTTCAGACTGTAGGAAGAAGGACTGATTATGTCACATAAATGTGTGGAATAAATGGCCAGCACAGTAGTTAGCACAGTTGCTTCACAGCTCCAGGATCCCAGGTTTGATTCCCGGTTTAGGCCACTGTCTGTGCGGGGTCTTCACGTTCTCCCCGTGTCTGCGTGGGTTTCCTCCGGGTGCTCTGGTTTCCTCCCACAGTCCAAAGATGTGCAGGCTTGGTGGATTGGCCATGATAAATTGCCCATAGTGTCCCAAAAAAAGGTTAGGTGGGGTTATGGGGATAGGGTAGAGGTGTGGGGTTGGGGTGGGGCTATGGGCTTAAGTGGGGTGCTCTGTCCAAGGGCCGGTGCAGACACGATGGGACAAATGACCTCCTTTTGCATTGTAGATTCTATGATTAAGTATTTTCCCTCTGGGTCTGTCATGATGTTTGTTGCTGTGAATGCTACTTTTATGTTGAATAGTATGGCCAACCCCCCCATCCTGATAAGTCTGTCCCACTCAGCTTTTCCTTGCTCTCAGCCGGTCCTTGTCTCTTAAGTGCCTCTCCTGCTGAAAGACTAATGTCAACCCTCAGACTTTTGAGATGGGTGAAGATTCTGGATCTTTTCACCAGCCTGTTGAGTCCCCTCACGTTCCAGGTGACTATTCTGATGGGGGGGTTTCTGTCCCCTCCTCCTGTGAAGTCAGCCACACTCACCTCGTGGACGTGCCCTTGTATGCCGAGGTTTCCCTTTGTTTGGGGGTCATCCAAGATGGCCACATCATCTTTATTGTTCCAGTCCTCTCCACGTGCGACCTGTTGTAACCATCCCTCTACCCTCCCTGTCACATCCCCCCTTGAACCCCTCTGCCCATGCAGTCCCCACTGTCCCCCCTCCCCCCCCATCCACACCCTCTTCCTTTCCCTCTTGCCCCTTGCCCTCCTCCACCCACAGCTTGCTGTTCTACCCCACCTCCTCCTGTCAAGTGTCCCCTCCCTCTCAGGAGGTGCGCTATGTACCCCCCTATCTTTCTTCCCATGCACTAGCCTGCTCGCTAGGGTGATGACTCCCCTCTGGAAAAACTGTTCCTTTTGTTTCCTGCCCGTCTGGTTCCCCCCACCCCCAATCCCACTGCATCTCGCCCTCATCTCCATGTCCCCCAGTGTTGTTAACCCCCATCTCCCTTAGTTCAATTGGATCCACATTTTCCTTGGTCTCCCTCACTGCTTCTTCCTGAGTCTGTCCTTTTGAACAAATTTGTTCATTGCCTCTGACATGTTGAGGTAAAATTCTTTGTTATTAAATGTAACCCCGAGTGTTTCCGAATACAACATTCTGAATTGCACGTTCCTGTTGCACAGTACGGTTTTGGCCCCATTAAACTCTGCCCGCCGTTTGGCCAGGTCGGCTCTAATACCCTTGAATATGTGGATTGTGTGTCCTTGCCACTTGCATGACCGCGATAAAGTCCATAAGCTTCTCTGTGCCATCAATAGGACGGTTGGGCCAGAGTTGGCGATCCTGTTAGGTCCGTTTCTGGGTTGCCAAGTGGGTCCCTCCGTTCTGGGGTTGGGGTTTTTCTTTCCCTGCATTTGCTGGTCTTTCGGCTTGGCTGCTGGCTCGCTGACAGCTCAGTCGGTTGAGTGTTAGGAGGGGGATTAAGTTGGGGGGAATCTTTTGGTGCCTGTTTGATGGATTGGCAAGGTCTAATAGGAAGTTTCTAGGGGAGAGCCGCCTTTCGTGCAACCGTCCAGCTCATTGCCGCCACCGGAAAGCCTTGTTCTTTTCTAAGAGTTTCCGCAATGTGTTCTTCCCATCAACCAATTGTTTCACAGCTTGCCAAGTTAGTTTAATTTTGTTCAGCCACATTGCTCCGAAAAGTGCAGGAAAATCTCCTTTCACGACATGTAATGGCAATTTTGCAAACTCCACGCAGACGGTCACCCAAGATCGGAATTGAACCTGGGTCTTTGGCGCTGTGAGGCAGCAGTGCTAACCACTGTGCCACCGTGCTTTACAGTAGAAACAAAAATGAAATGGTTGCCACGCTGTCGGTCACTTAACCAGTCATTAGAGAGATGTTCCTTGCTCCAGTCTCAGGTGGAAGAGAGGGAATATCTCCCAAATGCCTCTGATGATTATCTCTGTGACCTCCTCCAGCCCCTACAAAGCTCCCTATCTCTGTGACCTCCTCCAGCCCCTACAACCCACCCAATCTCTGTAAACTACTCTAGTCCCTACAACCCTCTCTTCCTCTATAACCTCCTTCAATTCTACAACCCTCCCTCTCTCTGTAACCCGCTCCTGCACCTCCAGAATGCAGACTTACAGTCCAAGTCTCGAATGACAACAGAAACAATACTGTCTGCTGTCTTGTGCTGTACTGAATATGTTTTGACTGTTTATACGGAGATCTTCTCCAATTTGGCTTTGAGCAATCCCAATTTGCATTACTCCACCACTGGCAGCCATCCCTTTAATCCTTCAGGCCCTAAACTCTGGAATTCCCTGTGTAAGTCTTTCCAGCTCCTTACCAGCTTCCCCTCCTTTGAAAAAATTGTTCAAGCCACCTCTTGACCACGCTTTTGATCTCTTGCCTGAATATTTCCTTATATGGCTGAATGAAGACCTGCAAAGTGCTTTGGGACATTTTACTACATTGAAAAAATGAAATGAAAATCGCTTATTGTCACAAGTAGGCTTCAATGAAGTTACTGTGAAAAGCCCCTAGTTGCCACATTCCGGTGCCTGTTTGGGGAGACTGGTACGGGAATTGAACAGTGCTGCTGGCCTCCCTTGGTCTGCTTTAAAAGCCAGCGATTTAGCCCAGTGTGCTAAACCAGCCCCTTCACTATGTCAGTGCTCCAGGGGCCAGGTGGTTAATTTTCTGCTTGCATATAGGCAGCACAAGTTGGACACTGATTGGGTGCTATTTGGACCAGAAATTATTGAATTCAAAAGCTCGGTGTGACTTGCATTACTTAGTGTTCAATGGTTCAATTGTTCTGTGTTTGATTAGGTGAATCTGTTTACTTTTGATGCTCACTGTGCTTGATTGGGTGTGGACTCAGAAAAGAAAGCAAAGCTGCAGCAAGAGCTAGAATCTGGAGCTAAAGCATGGACATTTTAAAACATTATGAATGAAACCTATCACAGATATAGAAACTAGTGTTATCTCTGCATAGATCCAAGATATGACAAATTATCCTGCAGGAGACCAGGTGAAACTAAAATTCTCAGCTTCAGACAGGTCTATGGAGAAACAAAGGAATTTCCTGAAGAACTATTATAGTCCCTGTAAATGAATGTACAAACCAATCCATTAATGTAGATCACCTGAAAATGTTCCTTTCAGAAGTTAGGATGATTCTGAGGCTTTCCATTTTCCTGGGATACACCAGTCACTTAGCGAGCCTCCTGAGTGTTAATCTTTCTCTGGATTGACTAGCTAATTAGCGACCGTCCTGATGAATAATCCCCCTGGATTAGCACATCAATCGGTGTCCCTCATGGGTGATCAATCCATCGGATATACAAGTAAAATGACCCTCCTGAGGGATAATCCCTCTGGATTGACGAGTCAATGGATGAACATTCTGAGTACTAATCCTGCTGGATAAATTAGCCAATTAGTGAGACTGTCAAATCTCTGGCAAATTGCATTTGCTATAAATAAAGATTGAACCTGGAAATCAAGCTAAACGCACCAGAGCCACTGGTTTGATCTGAGTGAGTTAACTCACAGTCATTCCCAGAACAGATCGAATGCTGCCAGTTTTTCTTCTGCTCAAGTCTAGGATTCGAAATGTCAGATAGCCACACAGCAACACATCCATCGCCCCATCCCTACTAGGACGAAACACAGGCTGTGGGATTTTCCATCGGTGGGATCCTCCATCCCGCCGGCAGCGTACCCATGCCCACGTGTTTCCTGACAGCATGGAGTGGCTCACAATGGGAAGCGGGAGCGGCGAATCCCAATGTCGGCTGGGACACAGCTTGCCAGAAAACCGGACGGGCGGGATGGAGAATCCCACCCAGGATGTTCAGTTTAGCTCTTGCCTGATGGTGTAGGTTTGAGCCTCACGCCATACCTTGAGCAGATAGCCCAGGCAGAAATGCTGGCTGAAAGGAAGCAGCCATCTTTGTTATCGAGAGAGACTTAATGAGATGGAGCTCCACACTTTCGAGAAGGGGTGATTTGATTGAGGTTCCTAAGATGCTCAAAGGATTAAATTCTGTTTGGAGAGACAATCTGCATCAACTAAATTTGTTTGGGAAGGCCGAACATCCCAATCTCCGATGAGGCAAAGCTGTAATTGGATTAGCTATCCAGGAGTGAATCCTGCGCAGAAAACGGTGGATCCCTGGAACAGGCTGTGCAATTGTTGCTGGTTTACTGAATGCCTTCAATGAGAGCTGGGATTGTTACTGTTTGGACCAGGTAACAAACTCTCGCATAGAAATCAAACAAAAAGTGCTGGAAATACTGAGTGGCTCAGGCTAACCCAGCATCAGGAATGGGGAGACCCACCTCCCTGCCATTCTTGCTGACACCCAAGCCCTTCCCCTGCAACCCCCATCCCACGTCACCCCTTCCACCATCAAACACTGCTGGTTTGGGCCGCTCCAGGATCAGAGGCCTCGGGTAAGTGTAGTACCGGCAGCAGCCACCGCCTCACCTGAAGCGTTGCTGTTCAATAGAACTGCCAGCCTCTGACGGGCTAGCAGACCGGACATCCGCAAGCCAGATCTTCGATTTTGTGTCGTGCCCAGTTAAATGACTGAATGTCACAAAATGCAGCTGGCATTTCCTAAAGGGGATGACATGGGCCCTCGCCAACTCTCCAGCCAGTGGTCCATGACTCCAATCACCACTATAAGATTCAATAGAATCCCTACAGTGCAAACGGAGGCTATTTGGCCCATAAAGTCTGCACCGACCCTCCAAGAGAGCACCCTACCTAGCCCCACCCTCTCCCTGTAACCCCTTGCATTGATCATGGCTAATCCACCTACCCTGCACATCTTTGAAAAATGAAAATCACTTATTGTCACGAGTAGGCTTCAATGAAGTTACTGTGAAAAGCCCCTAGTCGCCACATTCCGGTGCCTGTCCGGGTAGGCTGGTACGGGAATCGAACCGTGCTGCTGGCCTGCCTGCTTTAAAAGCCAGCGATTTAGCCTGGTGAGCTAAACCAGCCCCTAGACTGTGGGAGAAAACCAGAGTACTTGGAGGAAACCCACGCACACACGGGAGAATGTGCAAACTCCACAAAGACAGCCAACCAGGTCTGGAATCAAACCTGGGTCCCTGGCGTTACGAAGCAGCAATGCTAATCACGGTGCCACCTTGCCATACAGGGTACTGCTTCTTAAGATTATATGGCCTCCTCCTGTTTCTATTTTCTATATATGTTTCTATGTTATTAAGCTTCATCGGAACACTCACCAAGGCTCCTTGGGTGGGTTTTTTGGGTGGCGGCGGGATACCCGCCATACCGGTCGGGGGCCATTGACAGCGGCTGCCCCGGCGATTCTCCGGGCCCCGATGGGCCGAGCGGCAGTCCATTTTTGGCCAGTCCCGCCGGCCTCAGGTCCCAGACAGCGGGACCTGGCAGGTGAGTATGCGTGGGCGGTCCTCGGGGTTGGGAGGCGGGGGATCTGAACCCGGGGGGGGGGGGCCCCCACGGTGACGTGACCCGCGATCGGGGCCTACCGATCTGCAGGCAGGCTTGTTCCGTAGGGGCACGTCTTCCTTCCGCACCGGGCCCCTGTAGGGCTCTGCCATATTGCCCGGGGGCCGGCACGGAGAAGAGAACCCGCCGCGCATGTGTGAAAATATGCCGGCCGGCCTGCGCATGCGCGGAATCATGCCAGCGGTTCCGCGCATGCGCGAGATCACACCACCCGTTCCGCACATGCGTAAACTCGCGCCGGCCCTTCGACACCGGCTGGAGCAGCGCCAACCCCTCCGGCATCCACCTAGACCCCTGGACAGGTAAGAATTCGTTGCCGCCGGTTTTCCCGCCGGGGTGGGGACTTAGTCCCCTGAAGGGAGAATCTCGGCCATGATCACTACCATATAGAAGGACAAGGGCTGAAGATATTTGGGAACACCACCATCTGGAAGTTCCCCTCCAAATCACCCACCATTCTGACCTGGAAATATATTGGCCGTTCCTTCACTGTCGCTGGGTCAAAATCTAGGAACTCCCTCCCTAACAGCACTGTGGGTGTACCTACACCATATGGACTGCAGCAATTCAAGAACACCACCACCTTCTCAAGGACAATTAGGGATGGGTAATAAAATGCTGGCCCAGCCTGTAATCCTGTAAATGTATTTTTAAACAATTCTCTAGCTTGCTGTCAATCTTCCTGCTCTGACCTCAACCTACTGCAGTGTTCTAGTGAAGCCCAAAGAAAGCTCGAGGAGTCTATTATCTCCCGATGAGGCACGTTACAGCCTTCTGGACTCAATAATTCGTTCTGAATGTTTTCCTTCCATGATTTTTGTTTCTTCTTGTTTTTGGAAGGAAAGCTGTTGACAACGAATCTGTCCTAACTTTTTCACCCCCTCTCTTGACCTATCTTTTTCTTTCTTCATCACTCCATCCCATGTTGCCATGCTTTTATCATTTAATTTCTCCTTCCTTCTATCCTGCCATCCCCATCTCTTCACTGAACCCCCGCTGCCCCCGACTTCCCCCATCAGTAGCATCCCAACCTACTTTCTGTGTCCCTTTGGTAACAAAGACACCTTTGACAACCAGTCATCCAGACACAAAACGTTAGCTCTGGTCTCTCTCCCCAGGTTCTGTCAGACCTACAGAGTATTTCCCACATTTTCTGTTTTAATTTCAGATTTCCAGCACCTGAAGTATTGCGCCATTTTGTTGACATGTCGAATTTGCCAGGCCAATGCGCACCCCCCCCCACCCCCCCCCCCCCCCCCCCCCCCCCAACACCACCACCCACGGAGTGTATTGGAGAGGGATCTTGCAGATTTTTTGCGCTCGAATTAGCTTCGAGGTTCATCCTCCCTCAGGCGATGGCATGGCACCCACTCAGGTTGAATAGTGTATGGATTAAAATGCATATGGAATCAGGAGTGTGTGCTACATCCTGACCAGTGTATCTTTCAATGTCTTGTCATGGTAAAACAAAATGTTTGTATGTTAGGAGGAGGGTTAGCCTGGTCAAAGGGAAGGGTTTTCAGGGGATGATTGTTATGAGAGTGGGAGGGGAGGTGGAGAGCCAGCGATCAATGGCAGCATTCCCTTCTGCTCAGGAGGCTGCTGTATTCCATCGGTGTCTGGTAAAAAGGTTTACATTGCACGGATATTCCTGACATTTGGAAGCATCTGCTGTGCGGAAAGGAACGACGACGTGTTTGCCCAAGTAATTCACTTGAGTGCTCTGCTCTCCATCGCAATTACTCACACACAGAAGCACCAACAGAATGTGCTCTCGTGTCACACTCTGCAAAGCTCAAAGAAGACAAATTCCACCTCCCCCTTCCCCCCCCCCCCCCCCCCCACATTGGTTCGGTACACTGTTTGCAATGAACATCTGAAATCGAAATTCATTCTGAGAAGGTTGTAGACTTAAAATAAATAAACGATAAGCCTGCATTAATTTTTAATTCCTTTACAAGTTGATGATTAATCTCACTTGAAAGCAGACCTTTCAAGACGTGGCCTGGAGCTGGCAGCTGTGAGCAGGAAAGCTCTGGGACTCAAGCTTCAATATTTGAAAATTGCAAATGCGATGTTCGAGATGGAGAGTAAACTCTCAATTTGGAGTATATTTAACAGTACATGAATGCATACAGAAGGCCCCAACCTGGCTCAACGCTGACCTTTCAGCCTCTGACATTATAACCAGAGCCGCTCTGCAGCACAATTGGAGGTTGGACACTGGGTCCAGTCCACTGAGTCTCACGGGGTATTATCAAAACTGCTTATTCTTGAAGATGGTTGGACACCTCACAGTAACCATGGAGCTGGTTCTTGAAAAAGGGGGAATAGAGTAATGGGAATTGTCATTGGACGTGGGGTAGAGTAATGACAGTTGTCATTGGACAGGGGGTAGAGTAATGGCAGTTGTCATTGGACAGGGGGTAGAGTAATGGCAGTTGTCATTGGACAGGGGGTAGAGTAATGGCAGTTGTCATTGGACAGGGGGTAGAGTAATGGCAGTTGTCATTGGACAGGGGGTAGAATAATGGCAGTTGTCATTGGACAGGGGGTAGAGTAATGGCAGTTGTCATTGGACAGGGGGTAGAGTATTGGCAGTTGTCATTGGACAGGGGGTAGAGTAATGGCAGTTGTCATTGGACAGGGGGTAGAGTAATGGCAGTTGTCATTGGACATGGGGTAGAGTAATGGCAGTTGTCATTGGACAGGGGGTAGAGTAATGGCAGTTGTCATTGGACAGGGGGTAGAGTAATGGCAGTTGTCATTGGACATGGGGTAGAGTAATGGCAGTTGTCATTGAACAGGGGGTAGAGTAATGAAAGTTGTCTTTGGGCAGTGGGAAGAGAGTAATGGGAAATGCCATTGGACAGAGGGTGGGGACAGTAATGGGAGTTGTGATTGGATGGAGGGGGAGTAATGGGAACTGTCATTGGATGGAGAGGAGAGAGTAATGGGAGTTGCCATTGGTCAGAGGGAGGGGACAGCAATGGGAGTTGTCATTGGACAAACAGGAGAGAGTAATGGAGTTCGGAATGAGCAGAATTAGAGGAGTGAAAGAATAGCTCAGCAGTTACAAATATATTAATAAAAGAGAAGGGTGAAGAGTCCAGGCCCAAGGGATATTTTAAGCAGACATGTAAATGCCAGTTTTGCTGTGTGCCTCGTTCTTCGCCATAGAGGGAGATGATAAAATAAAGATACAAAGCTAACTGAAAATAAAGCAAGCAGAGGAATTTACCGTGTTTATCTAGAAAACTAAATAATGAGGGGACAATAATCAGACTGAAAATTAACAAATCTCCAGGACCAGATGGTTTACATCACAGGGATAAAGAAGCATTGAGAAAATAGCAGTATCTCTATTGCCATAATCTTTCAAACTCCATTGATTTTGGAATTGTTTCCATGGATTGGAACATTGTCAATGTCACTCCGTTATTTAAGAAAGGTGGGGGAGGGAATGCAGAAACTTCTAAACCATTAGCCTATTGTGAGTTATGAGGAAGTTGGTAAGGTTTGTTATTTGGGTTAGATTAACGGAACTCTTGGAATAATATAAACTGATCAGAAAGTGTTAACGGGGATTTGTGAAGAATCAATCATGTCTAAATGGGAGGTGGTGGTACAGTGGTATTGCCACTGGATTAGTAATGCAGAGACCCTGGCAGATTGTGAAATTTAAATCCAATGAAAATCATCTCCAACTCCCATCATCCCTGGACCAAAAAGAAGCCAAGCAGCATGCCTTTATGACTATTGTCCAGTGGCTCTGACATCCATCATCATGAAGTGCTTCGAAAGGTTAATCATGGCATGAATCAACTCTAGCCTCCCGGATTGCCTTGATCCACTACAGTTCGCCTACCGCTGCAACAGGTCCACAGCAGACGCCATCTCCATGGCCCTGCACTCTCCCCTGGAACACCTAGATAACAAAGACACTTATGTCAGACTCCTATTTATCGACTACAGCTCAGCCTTCAACACCATCATTCCTACGAAACTCATCTCCAAACTCCGTGGCCTTGGCCTCGGCTCCTCCCTCTGCGACTGGATCCTGAAATTTCTAACCCACAGGCCACAATCAGTAAGGATAGGCAACAACACCTCCTCCATGATCATCCTCAACACCGGTGCCCCACAAGGCTGTGTCCTCAGCCCCCATACTATACTCCTTATACACCTATGACTGTGTGGCCAAATTCCCCTCCAACTCGATTTTCAAATTTGCTGATGACACCACTGTAGTGGGTCGGATCTCAAACAATGATGAGACAGAGTATAGGAATGAGGTAGAGAATCTGGTGAACTGGTGCGATGACAATAATCTCTCCCTCAATGTCAACAAAATGAAGGAGATTGTCATTGACTGTCTACATCAATGAGAACGAAGTAGAAAGGGTCGAGAGCTTCAAGTTTTTAGGTGTCCAGATCACCAACAACCTGTCCTGGTCCCCCCCATGCCGACACTATAGTTAAGAAAGCCCACCAACGACTCTACTTTCTCAGAAGACTAAGGAAATTTGGCATGTCAGCTACAACTTTCACCAACTTCTACAGATGCACCATGGAAAGCATTCTTTCTGGTTGTATCACAGCTTGGTTAGGATCCTGCTTTGCCCAAGGCCGCAGGAAACTACAAAGGGTTGTGAATGTAGCTCAATCCATCACGCAAACCAGCCTCCCATCCATCTACTCTGTCTACAATTCCCGCTGCCTCGGAAAGGCAGCCAGCATAATTAAGTACCCCAAGCACATACTCTCTTCCACCTTCTTCCGTCAGGAAAAAGATACCAAAGTTTGAGATCACGTACCAACCGACTCAAGAACAGCTTCTTCCCTACTGCCATCTGACTTTTGAATGGACCTACCTCGTATTAAGTTGATCTTTTCTCTACACCTTGCTATAACTGTAACATTATATTCTGCAGTCTCTCCTTCCTTTCTTATGTACAGAATGCATTGTTTGTACAGCATGCAAGAAACAATGGGCGCGATTCTCCGCACTCACGACGGGGCGGAGAATAGCGGGTGGCACAATTTTTTACGGCGACACTGGTCCGACGCCCTCCCGCTATTCTCCCCCCCCACGCCCGCCCCCCGACACGAATCGCTGCTCGCCATTTTTTTTACGGCAAGCAGCGATTCTCCCCTGGCTGATGGGCCGATTTCCAAGGCCTTTACGGCCGTTTTCACGATTTTTAATACACCTGCTATACCAGTTCGTGAAAACGGCCGCAAAGTGCCGTTCTACACAACCATGCCACCGAAGGGTGGCATGGGCCCGCGATCGGTGGGCACCGATCGCGGGCAGCGGGTCCGATTCCCGCGCACTCTTTCTCCCTCCGCCGCCCCGCAGGATAAGTCCGCGGGGCGGCTGAGGGGCATTACGGACCGCACATGCGCGGGTCTGACGCATATGCGCGGATGACGTCATCCGCGCATGCGCAGGTTAGAGTCGTCCAATCCGCGCATGCGCGGCTGACGCATCATATGCGTCAGCCGTCGCTAACTTTGGCGCGCGGGCTTAGCGAAATTCGTTAAGCCCGAGATGCCGGAGTTCACGGGGCCGCGATGCTAGCCCCGACCGGGGAGCAGAATCGGGTCCCGGGAGGGGGCGCGGAGGCTGCCGTGAAACACGGCCGTTTTCGTGGCAGCCTTCACGACTTTCCGCCTTTGCGGAGAATCGCGCCCAATACTTTTCACTGTGTACTAATACATGTGACAATAATAAATCAAATCAAATCATCTGGAATTAAGAGATAATGACCATTGTCGATTTGGTCCTTGCGGGAAGGAAATCTGCCGTCCTTTCCTGGTCTGGCCTACATGTGACTCCAGATCCACAGCAATGAGGCTGACTCTTAACTACCTTCTGAAATTGTCCAGCAAGACAAATTCTGTCTCAGCCAGTGATGCCTGCATCCCATGAACGAACAAAAAAACCCAGATCTAGCTGAATGGTGTGAGGAGGTCAGTAAAGTAGTAGATACTTGGAGGGAGGCGAATGTTGTTCCCTTGTTCAAGAAAGGGAATAGGGAAATCCCTGGGAATTACAGACCAGTCAGTCTTACGTCTGGGGTGAGCAAAATACTGGAAAGGATTCTGAGAGATAGGATTTATGATTATTGTGAAAAATATAGTTTGATTAAAGATAGTCACCATGGCTTTGTGAGGGACAGGTCATGCCTCACTAGCCTCATTGAATTCTTTGAGGATGTGACGAGACACATTGATGAAGGTTGGGCAGTGGATGTGGTGTATATTTAGCACACTGGGCTAAATCGCTGGCTTTTAAAGCAGACCAAGGCAGGCCAGCAGCACGGTTCAATTCCTATACCAGCCTCCCTGAACAGGCGCCGGAATGAGGCGACTAGGGGCTTTTCACAGTAACTTCATTGAAGCCTACTTGTGACAATAAGCGATTTTCATTTCATTTCATATGGATTTCAGTAAGGCATTTGATAAGGTTCCTCAGGGTAGGCTCATTAAGAAAGTCAGGGGGCATGGGATACAGGGAAATGAGGCTATTTGGATACAGAATTGGTTGGCTGAAAGAAGACAGTAAGTGGTAGTAGATGGAAAGTATTCTGCCTGGAGGTCGGTGACGAGTGGTGTCCCGCAGGGATCTGTTCTGGGACCTCTGCTCTTTGTAGTTTTTAATAAATGACTTGGATAAGGAAGTGGAAGGATGGGTTAGTAAGTTTGCCTAGTCGATCCACCTCCTGCCTCGTTCCCTACTCGGTCCACCTCATGCCTCACTCCCGACTCTGGACCACCTCCTCCTTCACTCCCTACTCGGACCCACCTCCTGCCAAATTCCCTACTTGGTCCACCTCCTGCCTCACTCCCTACTCGGACCCACCTCCTGCCTCATTCCCTACTCGGACCCACCTCCTGCCTCACTCCCTATTTGTATCCACCTCCTGCCTCACTCCCTACTCGGACCAACCTCTTGCCTCACTCCCTATATGAACCCACCTCCTGCCTCATTACCTACTCAGGATCACCTCCTGCCTCATTACCTACTCGGACCCAACTCATCCCTCACTCCCTACTCGGACCCACCTCCTGCCTCACTCCCTACTCGGACCCACCTCCTGCCTCATTACCTACTCGGACCCACCTCCTGTCTCATTACCTACTCGGACCCACCTCCTGCCTCACTCCCTACTTGGACACACCTCCTGCCTCATTACCTACTCAGGATCACCTCCTGCCTCATTACCTACTCGGACCCACCTCCTGCCTCACTCCCTACTTGGACCCACCTCCTGCCTCACTCCCTACTTGGACCCACCTCCTGCCTCACTCCCTACTCGGACCCACCTCCTGCCTCATTACCTACTCGGACCCACCTCCTGTCTCATTACCTACTCGGACCCACCTCCTGCCTCACTCCCGACTTGAACCCACCTCCTGCCTCATTACCTACTCAGGACCACCTCCTGCCTCATTACCTACTCGGACCCACCTCCTGCTTCACTCCCTACTCAGGACCACCTCCTGCCTCACTCCCTACTTGGACCCACCTCCTGCCTCATTACCTACTCGGACCCACCTCCTGCCTCACTCCCGACTTGAACCCACCTCCTGCCTCATTACCTACTCAGGACCACCTCCTGCCTCATTACCTACTCGGACCCACCTCCTGCCTCACTCCCTACTCGGACCCACCTCCTGCCTCACTCCCTATTCGGACCCACCTCCTGCCTCATTACCTACTCAGGACCACCTCCTGCCTCACTCCCTACTCGGACCCACCTCCTGCCTCACTCCCTACTCGGACCCACCTCCTGTCTCACTCCCTACTTGGACCCACCTCCTGCCTCACTCCCTACTCGGACCCACCTCCTGCCTCACTCCCTACTCGGACCCACCTCCTGCCTCACTCCCTACTCGGACCCACCTCCTGCCTCACTCCCTACTCGGACCCACCTCCTGCCTCTTTCCCTACTCAGGACCACCTCCTGCCTCACTCCCTACTTGGACCCACCTCCTGCCTCACTCCCTACTCGGACCCACCTCCTGCCTCACTCCCTACTCGGACCCACCTCCTGCCTCAATCCCTACTCGGACCCACCTCCTGCCTCATTACCTACTCGGACCCACCTCCTGTCTCATTACCTACTCAGGACCACCTCCTGCCTCACTCCCTACTTGGACCCACCTCCTGCCTCATTACCTACTCGGACCCACCTCCTGCCTCACTCCCGACTTGAACCCACCTCCTGCCTCATTACCTACTCAGGACCATCTCCTGCCTCATTACCTACTCGGACCCACCTCCTGCCTCATTACCTACTCGGACCCACCTCCTGCCTCATTACCTACTCAGGACCACCTCCTGCCTCACTCCCTACTCGGACCCACCTCCTGCCTCACTCCCTACTCGGACCCACCTCCTGTCTCACTCCCTACTCGGACCCACCTCCTGCCTCACTCCCTACTCGGACCCACCTCCTGTCTCACTCCTGACTTGGACCCACCTCCTGCCTCATTACCTACTCGGACCCACCTCCTGCCTCATTACCTACTCGGGCCTACCTCCTGCCTCACTCCCTACTCGGATCCACCTCCTGCCTCACTCATTGCTTAGTCCACCTCGTGCCTCACTCCCCACTCGGACCCACCTCCTGCCTCACTCATTGCTTGGTCCACCTCCTGCCTCACTCCCTACTCGGATCCACCTCCTTCCTCACTCCCTACTTGGGACCACCTCCTGCCTCACTCCCTACTCGGACCCACCTCCTGCCTCACTCCCTACACGGGACCACCTCCTGCCTCACTCCCTACTTGGACCCACCTCCTGCCTCACTCCCTACTCGGATCCACCTCCTTCCTCACTCCCTACTTGGGACCACCTCCTGCCTCACTCCCTACTCGGATCCACCTCCTGCCTCACTCCCTACTCGGATCCACCTCCTGCCTCACTCCCTACTCGGGACCACCTCCTGCCTCACTCCCTACACGGGACCACCTCCTGTCTCACTCCCTACTCGGATCCACCTCCTGCCTCACTCCCTACACGGGACCACCTCTGCCTTACACCCTACACGGGACCACCTCCTGTCTCACTCTCTACTCGGATCCACCTCCTGCCTCACTCCCTACTTGGGACCACCTCCTGCCTCACTCCCTACTTGGGACCACCTCCTGCCTCACTCTCTACTCGGGATCACCTTATGAACTGCACCTATTTAGATTTGCCAGGTTAAGGTCCAAGTGTTAATGTGAGTGGTATCATAGGATTTACAGTGCAGAAGGAGACCATTCGGCCCAGCAAGATCTGCACTGGTTCTTGGAAAGAGCACCCTACCCAAGCCCACACCTCCACCCTATCCCCATAACCCAGTAACCCCACCCAAAACTATGGGCAATTTTGGACACTATGGCTGATTTATCATGGCCAATCCACCTAACCCGCACATCTTTGGACTCTGGGAGGAAACCGGAACACCCAGAGGAAACCCACACACACACGGGGAGAACGTGCAGACTCCGCACCAACAGTGACCGAAGTCGGGAATCGAACTTGGGACCCTGGAGCTGTGAAGCAATTGTGCTAATTACTGTGCTACCGTGCTGCCCATGGTTATAAAATAATTTCATTCACTCCAGCGAACTCCTGCCTTGGGGTTAGGGGACATTTGTGCTAGCCTCTCATACATTGTTATCCTGGCATTGCTGCCTGTGAGAGTGGTGGGAGAGGAACGGGACGTGGATGGCCACTTGCAGGAAATAATGTTGCTAAGCTATGGGGATACAGTGGGGATGGAAGGGGCTGCGTGGATTGCTCCATGGAGCTGACATGGGCTCGATGGGCCAAATGGTCTTCTCCTGTGCTGTAAATGACTCGAACTGACTCTGTGACTCTGCAGCCTGCAACATTTAGTTGTTTTCGAAGAATATGCTGGTGGAGATCCCATCTGTTCAGTTTGTCAAAGAGTATTCAATACTCAGCCTGCACATTAACCAGGAACGCTGCATTATTTATAGTAGCAGATCTTTTATTAACTTTCGATTCCTTGTACCATCTGTTTGTAAGATGGTATTCTAACTGTCTCATTACTCCAGGTTCCTCGATCTAGACCTGTCCCAGCCACGTTCCCGTACTTTGTAGGATATATTTGGAGGGCCCCCTCACAGATCTGCGTAGACCTCCATAGAATCCCTTCAGTGCAGAAGGAGGCCATTCAGCTTATTGAGTTTGCTCCGACCCTCCGAAAGAGCACTCTATCTCGGCCCACTCCCCGCCCTATCCTCGTAACCCCATGTCATGGCGTGCCTCCATTTCCATTCCTGAGCATGGCACTCCCTGCCATTAACCATGCCTTGGCAGTGGGGGGGAGGAGGTACATGGGGTGGGGGTGGAGGTGGGAGGATTTGCAGTAATGTGCAAGGGAGGTTGGAAGGGGCAGCTCTTAAAGGGGCTGCTGCTGTCTTGACAACTGCAACTGACGGGAGGATGAAGAGCGGGACACTGCCAGGCCAGAATTCTCCGGCCGTTTACTGGTGTCGGGATCCTGACGACAGGGCACCTCCGCCCGCAGGTTTCCTGACGCTGTGAGGGGGGGGGGCTTCAACGGGAATTCTCATTGACAGCGGTGGGAGCTGAGAATCCCACCGCCCAGCGAATGGCGTGACCCCCTCCCGTCGGCGAGAAACATGCGGCGGCAGAATCAGAGAATCAAGTGATCATCACCCTGAGTACATCCACTCGAAGCACTACTCAGGGCAATGATTAGAATGGGTAGGTGCTTGAAGGCCAGTGCAGACATGATCGGCCAAAGGTTATATTTCCGTACTGTGAGACTCAATCACTCGATGAGCCCTGATTCTGTATTGACATAACGGTCAAATAAGGGAGTTGTGAAGTACAGACGGATGACGATGGTCACTGAGGGACTGAGGGTGATGCTTCATTGGACTGATTCAAGAAGGTAGCTCCCCACCATCTTCTCATGGGCTGGCCTTACCAGCGATGCTAACATCGCATGAGAAGATGGTGGGGAGCTACCTTCTTGAATCAGTCCATCTGGTGTACGTACACCACCGTGTTGTTAGAAACGGACTCGACAATTGGGAACATGTGTCGATGATTGTCTCATGCAGTGTTGTTTATTTAAGACTTGCTTCAGGTCTCATGCTCACTGTGGACAGAGTAGATATGTGAACAACAGGAGGCCATTCAGCCTCTCGAGCCTGCTCTCCCTCTCAGTTTGGTCCAGGCTGATCTGTAACTTTACTCCATCTACCCACCTTGATTCTATAAATCTTAATATCCTTGCCTAACAAATAATCTATCGACCCCAGTTTTGAAGTTATCAATGGACCCCCTCAAACTCAACAGCTCTTTTGGAGGAAAGAGGGAAGGCCATTCAGCCCATTCAACCTGGGTTGACTTAGCTCACTGGGCTAAATCACTGGCTTGTAAAGCAGACCAAGCAGGCCAGCAGCACGGTTCGATTCCCGTACCAGCCACCCCGGACAGGCGCCGGAATGTGGCGACTAGGGGCTTTTCACAGTAACTTAATTGAAGCCTACCCGTGACAATAAGCGATTTTCATTTCATTTCATTTCATCTGTCAGTGATGCCCACATCCCTTAAATTATTTTTTAAAAAACCCCTAAGGATTTTAAATGTGGAAAATTCCTGCAACCCTTTTAAGGGATCAAAACCATGCTGATGCTGACTTACCCTTTGTACAACCTGCATGGGTATGGAATGTAGCCACTTTTGTAACATAGTGGGTTTTTGCGCAGCAGGATCCAACTGAGAACAATGAGATATACGGGAGAAACATTTGTTTCAATGATAATGAATGGTTGAGGGATAAATGTTGGCCAAGAGATCCCTTCAATTCTCCTTCAATTTGTACCAGAGGACCTTTTACACCCACCGTGGGAGGGCAATTGGGACATTGCTTTTATGTCTCACCTGAAAGCCGGCATCGCTAACAGTGCAGTACTCTGGAGTCAGTGGAGCTTATCTACTGAAGTTTCAGAACTAGAGCTTAAACCAAAGGCCTTTTATCACAGTGAAACGAATGCTACAGCTTGGCTGACACCCTGTCGCTAGCTGTGTTATACCTAAACAATATTCAGTTCATCGCTAATTTTTAATATCATTTTTGCTCATCTTTGTCAAATTTTCGTGAACTTAGCCCATTTGCTGTATTAACAACGAGGTTGGTGTTTTCACAGCGAAGCAGTTTCCTCAATTTGCAATCAATAATATCCCCCTGCAACACAATCAAACACTGGTACAGAGACAGCAGCTTCCTGAGAAGCAATTTATTAAACACATATTAGTCATGGTCTTTGAGCGCCCTCGGTTTCTGCCCGTGAAGCTTAACTATTTCTCAGTCGCTTTGTCTTCAATACTTGTGTTGGGCCTGAGGCTGTTGCAACACTTGAGTGGCTTTTCAGCTGACTAAAGATCCTATTCATCAGCTTTGTTCTTGACTTTGGACAATCCAGTTGGGCTATCTGTGTTTTCTTTATTCAGAGAGCAGGTATGGACACGAGCATCCTCTAGGAAGCAGGTGTCTCACGGGACAACTGCACTGCACCAACCCTTGCACCAGAATGTCAAACACTCACCTTCCAAAGTAAGCGTGGTCTCACAGATTTAAGGTGATTCATGAAAGCAAATGTGATGTGAGCAAAATCTATTTCACATAGCGAGTGGTTTGGGTCTGGAATGCACTACCTGGAGGTGTGGCGGAGGCAGGTTCAATCGAGGCATTCAAGAGGGCATTGGATGATTACTTGAATGGAAATGATGTGTAGGATTATGGGAAAAAGGCAAGGAATTGGCATTAAGTCATGATGTGTGGTGCCAGGGACCTGGGTTCGATGTCTGTGTGGTGACTGTGCTGAGTCTGCACGTTCTCCCCGTGTCTGCGTGGGTTTCCTCCGGGTGCTCCGGTTTCCTCCCACAGTCCAAAGATGTGCAGGTTAGTTGGATTGGCCATGCTAAATTGCCCCCTAACGTCCAAAGATGTGCAGGTTAGGTGGGATTACGCGAATGTGGCGGGGGAGTGGGCCTAAGTAAGGTGTACTCGCAGTGGGTAGATGCAGACCTGATGGGAAGAATGGCCTCCTTCTGCACTGTAGGGATTCTATGGTTCTATGCTCGTTTTTGAGAGCTGGTGCAGACACAGTGGGTCGAATGGCCTTCATCTGCATTCTAACAATCCTGGGATTTTGTGATACTCCCAGCTGGCGACTGGTCAAAGATCACGGAGTGAGTGGTAGCCTTTCAAAGATCCACTGGAAGCCTGCTTGAAGAAGATTGGCTTTGACCTCAGCAGCTGGGAAGATTGTGCATTGGGTTGCCCACGATGGCGAGTTCTGCTTCACCAGCGGGTAGCTGGTTTTGAGGGCCAGCGAATGATGGAGACGTGAGAGCGTGAAGAATGCTCAAGAAGGTGTGCAATCCCTCGTCCATTATTACTCCTCTGGAATGATTCCTGATGTGGAATGTGGGTCTTGGATTTTTCTTTCCTTCTTTGTGAAGACTTTGTCTTTGACAAAGACTTTTGTCTTCACCTTGTCTATGACTTTTCATTTTCCACCTCCTTTCCTTTTCTCCTTTACTGACTACACCCCTATCTCTTATAACAGACCATAACAGCACGCTGAGTACAAACGGTTCTCCTCATTTCCCTCTGGTTCTTTCGCTATGTAAAATCTGTGTCCTCTGGTTACTGTTCCTCCTGGACCCCGCAAACAGATTCTTCCAATTTGCTCATTATTTTGCAAGGCAGAAATGCCCAAAGTGCGAATGAGCACTAAATGAGGGAGCTAGAGTGCTGTCCAAACACTCCAGGGTGGAGCTGAAATCTGAAAGGGAGATTGTTCTAACTGTGGTGTAAGTCCATTAAAAAACCTTTTTATCATATAGTCACTTCCAGCAATGCTGCCCTCCATTGATCGACATGGAGGTACTACAGTCACTGCTTAACCCTCAGGGCTGTCAGACAAGTCACTAGTTAGAAGCCTGCCTTTGGTCTCTGCCTACCTTCATTATTGGGTTTTATACTAGTTAATCATCAATGAAAGAAATTTGATCTTTCCCTCCGTGGTGGAGTGATATGCCTATGGACTATATCATAGATGAATGGCGTGTGACCTCCAACCAGCAGGTGGCGGTGCAGACACACCATACGGGATCAAGACCAAGGTCATGTGACCACCAACTCCCATATAAGGGGAGGCACATTGGGTCATCTTCAGAAAAGATGGGGCAGCACGGTGGCGCAGTGGTTAGCATTGCTGCCTCACGGCGCCGAGGTCCCAGGTTCGATCCTGGCTCTGGGTCACTGTCCGTGTGGAGTTTGCACATTCTCCCCGTGTTTGCGTGGGTTTCGCCCCCACAACCCAAGGATGTGCAGGATAGGTAGATTGGCCATGCTAAATTGCCCCTTAATTGGAAAAAATTAATTGGGTACTCCTAAATTTAAAAAAAAGAAGAATGAGATGATAATCAGACAAGCAAATGGTTGGTGCGAGGTGCAGATTCCAGAGGAGCAGTTAGCAGACTTCATGATAACGTGCTTTGTATCAGATTGCTGTCTTCCCACACGAGACTCAATAAAAGATTCTGGTTTGGACAAGTCGAGGTGTTTGGTGAATTCCTTCGTGAGGCACAGAAGACCCAACACAACACTTGGAAGGCCAGCCCGTTCAGGAAAAATTTCAGCCAAGTGTTTCCTGGCAGAATTATCTGCCTGTTCACGGCAGCATGATTCTTCGATCCCGCTGCAGTGAATGGGAGATTTGGCAATGCCCCAAATTCTCCGTCCTTGCCAACAGCAGTAGTGGCCTGGACTCGCAATGGAGAATCCTGGCCTCCGGTTCACACAAGCAGCAAACAGCGTGAATTACTTTTTCACTATTCATATTCCATGAAACCAACTGGTGAAATATAATACCAGAGCCAATATTTACACACTTTTTTAATACGCATTTATTTACAGAAATACACATTACAGCCAGGCATCTCCGAACTCCAAAAAACACAGTTTCATTATGTGTCTATTTATAGAGGCACAAGTGAATCCTTTGTTAATGTCCGCATGCAAGTAACAATCATCAAAATATTAACCCCTCCCCCCAAGCTGCTAACTGAACAACCAAAAATATATTGAACACCTCTGCTCACCCAACCTTTCTTTCTCAGACCCCTTTCGCCCCCCAACCGGGCCCCCATTCTCCCACGAAGGCAGCTTGGCTCAGTTAGTTGCATGTTTATCTCTGCATCAGAAGGTTGTAGGTTCAAGTCCCTCTCAAAATGGGAGTGTGTAATCCAGGCTGATGCTGAGAATTAATTACAGTGTCAGATGTGGTTTGCTTTGAATGATGTGCTAAACTCTTTAGATAGGGTGTGGAAGATCCTACGGCCTTCCTTGATGATGAGCAGAACGGTAACCTGGGCAGCGCTGCATTCTTTAGCAACCCCCAACTCGAGGCTGGGGAACTGACTGATTATCATTCCAGGGAACTCAGTACCTGCTGTTTGCTTAAGTTATTGCAGTTATATTCCATCAAAGTAATGCATCATATGTAATGCACATATGTGAAACACTTATGTGAGACACTATGGGCGCAATTCTCCGACCCCCACGCCGGGTGGGAGAATCGTGGGGGTGCCGGGCAATTCCTGCCACGCCGCCCCACCACCCGCACACGATTCTCCCACACCCCCCCCCCAAAGCGGCGTGCCGCGTTTCATGACAGGCCGCTCGGAGAATTGCCGCTCACCGTTTGTAGCAGGTGAGCGGCAAATCTCCGGCCCGGATGGGCCGAGCGGCCTGCCCAATACAATGGGTACACGCTGGCACCAACCACATCTGGTCGCTGCCGGCGTGAACAGCGCACGAACGCTGCGTGGGCAGCCTGTGGGGAGGAGGAGGGAGGATCGAGCACCAGGGGGGTGCTCAGTAGGGGTCTGGCCCGCGATCGGTGCCCACCAATCGGCGGGCCGGCATCTCTAAAGGACGCACTCTTTTCCTCCGCCGCCCCGCAAGATCAATCCTCCATGTCTTGCGGGGCGCCCGTGGGGAGGACGGCAACCGCACATGCGCGGGTGACGTCATTTACGCGCCGCCGGTCGTGTAATTTACACGGCGCCGCTTTCATGCGGCGCCAAGGCCTGGTGTGCATAAATTACGTGGCGCCACTCCTAGCCTCCCGGGGGTGGGAGAATAGGGGGCGAGGAGCGGCCTCCGACGCCGTCGTAAAACTCGACGGAGTTCACGACGACAAGGTCGCTCCGGCGCGACATTGGAGAATTCCGCCCTATGTGTCTGGTCGTGGAGCAAACATGACAGCTTCCTTTACATTAAATGCTGGCACTAAGGGGGATTTTTTTGTTTATTTGTTCATGGGATGTGGACGTCGCTGGCTGGGCCAACATTTATTGCCCATCCCTAATTACCCTTGAAGGGGCAGTTAAGAGTTAACCACATTGCTGTGGGTCGGCAGTCACATGTAGGCCAGACCAGGACCACACCAAATGCCCCTTAATTGGAAACAAAAAATAATTGGCTACTCTAAATTTAAAAAAATAATAATAATAATCCCTCATGGGATGTGGGTGTCACTGGTCAGGCCAATACTTCTTGAACTGAGTGGCTCACTGGGCCATTTTAGAGGCATTATATAACCCACACAATACCCAACCAGGATGACCCGATTGATTTCGCCATGGGGCCGTGGAGTATGAGCTTCCCCACTGAGGGGCAGAGACCCATCAGCGGGCACGTTAATTCTCCGAGAGAATAGCCGGCCCAGGAAGGAGGCAACAGCTCAGGATGATCCCGGCTGGGATGTGGCCTGTCGTTTAGTTGCTGTATTTCCTAATTGTGAGTAAGAAATAAACTACTTTTGACTCACCTTTTCGGGACTCCTCGTTGACAAAAGAAGAGAGTAGTTAAGAATCAAAAATATCGCTGTGGATCTGGGGTCACATGTAGGCCAGGCCATGTAAGGATGACAGATTTCCTTCCCTAAAAGACATGAGTGAAGTAGATGTGTTTTTACAACAATCAATGACAGTCTTCATGGTCACCCCTACTGAGAGCAACTTTATATTCCAGATATGTGATTGGCTGAATTAAATTCCACCAGCTGTCGTGGCGGGTTTTGAACCCGTGTCCATGGAGCATTAGACTGGGTCTCTGGGCCAGTGGCATTACCACTACACCACTATCTCCCCGACTGAGCGTCAGATAAAAAGGTACCGAGAGGTGAAGTAATTCTGTCGGCTGTTGGTTCCTTGACGATGTGTGGAGGGTTGGTGGGAGTTTTCATTCATGGTGTTCTCCACAGTTGGACTGGCTCTGCAACTGTTCAAGAAGTTGGCCATCGAAAATGAAGATGACAGCAGTTAACTGGCAGATATGAATTTTAATATCAATGTTAACACATTTTCCACAAAGATCTGAACATTTTGATTCACTTGGTTAGAGCTCTCGTTGTGTGACAGAGCAAACAAGTCGGACAGGCTTTGACTCAGCAACGTACGCTTCATGCAGGTGTCAATTTGGAGCGCTCCCCTCCGCCTCCCCCCCCCACCCCGGCCTGCCCGCCTATTCCTTCCTCATGATACAGTCTTGTGTATTGCAGGGCCTGTGAGGAAAACAATCCTCCTTTACCCTGAGTTTCAGTGTTGCCTGTGACGAGGCTCTTTCACTGGGATAAAGAGCTTGTCTCCTGTCATGAGATTCTGCTCAGAGAGACTTTGAGAAAAGAAGGCAGCAAAAACGCCCCACTTCCTGAGAAGGTTTCAAACTACCCTATGGCCTCTGGTTGCTGTGCTGGCAAATGTAGCCAGCAGCCATTTTGTAAGATCCCATGAATAGCAAATGAAGGAACAAGCAGTTGAATTTGTTTCGGAGCTGTTGCTTGAGTGAGGCAGAACCCCGGGCAGAGTTCAAGATAAAAACAGGAATGTTGGAAAAACCCAGCAGGTCTGGCAGCATCTGTGAAGAGACGATCAGAATTAACGTTTTGAGTCCAGAGCTAGACTTCTTCAGAGTTTGAAGAGAGGCAGAAAAGTGAAGATTTTTATGACCGTTTGTGTGGAGTTTGTATGTTCTCCCAGTGTCTGCGTGGGTTTCTTCCGGAGCTTCGGTTTCCTCCCGCAGTCCAAAGAGGTGCAGATTAGGTGGATTGGCCATGCTCAATTGCCCCTTAGTGTCCAAAGATGTGCAGGTTAGGAGGGGTTACGGGGATAGGGTGGGGGACTGGGCCTATGTAGGGTGCTGTTTCAGAGGGTCGGTGCAGACTCAATGTGCTTAATGGCCTTGTTCTGCACTGTTGGAATTCTATGATTCTGTGGAAAAGGGGGAGAGGGCCTGTGGAGCAGGGGGATAACAGGCTCGAAGGGCCAAATGGCCTACTCCTGCTCCCTGTTCCTCCAGCCCTCCAACTCTCTGGGATATCCGCGCTCCCCCAATTCTGTTTACGGAACCCTGAATTTAATCATTTCACAATTGGCATCCGTGCCTTCAGCTGCCTCAATCCTAAACTCTGGAATTCCCTCCCCAAACCTCTCTGTATCTCTCTCTCCTTCTTTAGAGTGTTCTGCAAAACCCGCCTCTTTGACCAAGCCTTTTGTCACCTTTCCTAATATCTCCTTATGTGACGAGGGCCACGTTTTGTCTGGTTGCATTAAAGTATGTAATGTCAAACATTGGGATGCTTTACCACTTTAAAGCCAATATATAACCATATGTTGTTGTTGTTACTCTTAATTTATCAGTCCTTATCGTAGCTTCATTCATGGAATCCCAGGCATTCCCGATGTGACAAATAGACAATTACAATACTGGTATAAGAGAGTGAAGCTAAGAAGGTTTAGTTTGTACAATTTTTACACTGGATCTAAGAGGGAGTGGGACGGTGGGGAATGGCGGAATGAAATACTCTCATGCATTCTCTCATGCCAATAGGCCCAATAAATACATGAAAAGTTGGGCATGTCAGGATGGTGTAGTGTTGGTTGACTGAAGGTGGCACACAGCAGCAATCAAAAAAATGCCAGGGAACGTCTACGCCCTTCATGTAACCCACGAGGAAGGGTGAGCTACATTCTGTGAGAGGACAAAATCCAAATTCTTAGCTCACAGATCTCAGTAAGACATTTATCACACTATATGTCACTCAAGCTATAAAACTAAACTAACTTGATTAGGATGACAATATCACTTAATTTTGTAATGTTCATGAATCCGCAGTCCATAAATTGGAGGGACAAATTGATTTTCAAATCAAATTCATATGGATTCACAAGTCAATGATCTTTTCAAGGTCAAAAATTGATTTGTTCAGTGCCCCAGTGCTTAGAGATGAGTCATCCCACTTTGGGACAGTAGTGCCTCGTGAGGAGACCTACATGGCTCCTGGTGAGGAGGCAGGAGAACTGGGCGCTTGAGTTGTCACCAAGATTAATAACCTAACAGCACGGCACATGTCAGAAGGTAACAGAAGGTAATGGGCCTTTCTGTTAGGTCACAGGCCCTAAACCAACTCTCCATAAGGAAGAGAAACCACACTTCAATTGCAAAACCCTCCATTGTGCGTTGGGGGGCTTTTTCAAACTGAAAAGTATAACAAGGGCAGGGGCATTCGAGCTAAGCCATTCAGGGAGATGTCAGGACTCTTTCTTCATGCAAAAGGAAGTGGAAATCTGGAAGTCGCCCTACCCAAAAAGCCATTGACGTGAGGGCAAATTGAAAATGTTAAACTTGCTAGCTGTATAGATTTTCATAGGCAAGGGTATTAAGGGTGAGAGTGGCTAGATGTATAGATGGAGTTATGATTCAGATCAACAATGATCACATTTATTGTCCAACAGGCCCAAGTGTCCTCTGTTCCATTGTGTTACTTCCATTGAGGATTGAGTTACAAGCTAATTTGTTTAACTAGGTTCAAACTAGTTAAATGAGCAGCTGGACTCAGAATTCAAGACGCTGAGCACACTGAACAATGGGAGGGCTCAGCTCAGTGCTGTATGGGAAATCCACCAAGCAGAGCACTAGGACCATCTCTTATAGCCAAAGTGTTAGGTGAGCACAGCTGTGGCTAGTGAGGTGATACCCTGAGATCCTGTGGACATGTCCTGTAGGGGGGATACGTTTAGTACTGCGCAGATTGGGGTCTCCTCTGACTGTTAGGGTCTAACTGATGGAATAATCTGGCCTATCATCCATTTCAATGGCAAACTGATCTCCCATCATGGGCTCCAACCACCCGTAACAGCCTCCCCGAACAGGCGCTGGAATGTGGCGACTAGGGGCTTTTCACAGTAACTTCATTTGAAACCTACTTGTGACAATAAGCGATTTTCATTTCATTTTTCATTCATTTCATTTCAATGACAAGGTGATCTCCCATTAACCAGTTCTAATCAGTTGCAATCTATAATGCCACTGGGTGTCTTAGTTACACCCCAGGATTCATTGTTGACTATGTCACCCTCTCAGTTTTGATATCCCTTGTAGTGAAACGCGTAAGCAAGCGTATGTGTAAATATGTATAGCCTCCGACCAGTACGTGTCAGGCCAGTAATAGCACGTGACACTGTAGCCTGGAGGGAGTCTGGAGGAGAAATCATTGTGGTCAATCGTGTTTGTATTAGTTCCAGTTTTACAGCATTAGTTTCATGCCCACAATATACCCACAATAATTTTACAATAATTAAATTAACCGGCCTTGAACGAGATGTTCTTTAGTACGCCGCCTCAGTAATTGCCTCGCTACAAGAACATAACATCTCCCTTGTAAATAAATCTGTTTGAAGCCTTCTCAGTGCCGCAGACTAAGTTACAGTGGGTGATGGGACGAATATTAAACCCAGATCTAAGTCTTGGTATCTTGATGTTGGTTGAATGTTCCATATCTCACAGAGGATGATATTTGTCTCTCTATCCCACCTTCAAACCCCTCTGCATATTTGGTGCGCTTTTATCCACTCGATCCACCTTCAAGTTAAATTGATTTTTTGAGCTTATCAGGAGAGGAGCTAGTTTGGGAGTCCTGCTTTATTTCAGGCATTTTTTCTGTTTTACATTTGGTGCCAGATTCCCTTCTTGAGGTAGCTCCCTGGTCACTGCAATGAGGGCAAGGAGATTGGGACTTGTTCTAAAAACAGAAAATGCTGGATAAACCCAGTGGGTCTGGCAGCATCTGTGGAGAGAGAAACAGGCCGGGATTCTCTGAGCCCGCGCCAGGTTGGAGAATCGGCGTTAACGCTGAAAATTCACACCACACCGCTCCGACGCCGGGACGTGATTCTCTGGCGACGGGAGAATCGGTGCCAGTCAAGAGCGTGCGGTTGACGCGGCGCTGGTCGGGGGCCATTGAAAGACGCTCCCGCAGTGATCCTCTGCAGTCGACCGGCAGAGATCCCGCCGAGATCCGCCTGTGTGGTTCACATATGGTACCACCCGGCCGGAGCTTGGAACTGGGGCTGCGGTGGCTGTCCTGGTGGGAGTGCGGGGTGATCAGACTCTGGGGGGCTGGTGAGGGGGGCCCTCCACAACGGCCAGGCCCACAATCGGGGGCTACCGATCGGCGGGCACACGCAATCTGGGGGGGAGGGGGCCTACCTTCTTCTGCGCGGGTCCGCTGTGTCGCTATGCCATGTTGTGTGGTGCCAGCACGGAAATGGCAACCACACGCATGCGCCAGCGTGGAAACGGCCATCATGGCATGTGCCGGCACGGAAACAGTAGCCACACACATACGCAGACCCGCGCCGGCAGTGCAGGGCCACATATCGACACCGGAGATGCGTGGAGCACTCTGCCGCCGTGCTGGCGCCCTGTAGGCTACTGAATTGCTGGGCCAAGAGGCCCATTGATGCCAGCGTCAAACACTCTAGTGTTTACGCCAGCGTCAACACTTAGCCGGGATTTTGGAGAATTTCTACAGAACTACTCCGTTGCCCACGTTACTTTGCACTGGGGTTTCCTGGGCTTTTCTGAAGAGGTAGGTCCGAGCCTCGAAGTCGAGTGGCCAGGAGCTGGGTGGGAAGGGCATTGAAGATGGCATACCTCAAAGGTGCCATTGGAGGGTGGAAGGGGTCATCCAGAATGGGTTGGTCAAGAGATGTGGAGGGGAGAATGGGAAGGATGAGGGGGCAAGCTGAGGAAGTAGAAATTAACCTTGAAACAAATGAGTTATTTCATTTTTTTGTGTGTTGAGGTGAGGATGGGGTCAAGGCAGTTAGGTGAGGGAATCTGAGGAAGAAATATCTATTGGTGAGCTCGGGCCTATTCCTTTTCTCCTTAGCAACTAAAATGACCGTGGAGTAGCAGAGTCACATAGAGAGAGTGGTGCTACAACTGGTGCTTGGTAGCCAGGTTGGTTGATCACTGGGTGGGTTTGAGCTCATGTCCTGTAGTTTTGTGGTCACAGAGATGCCGCAGGGAGTGTGGTAGAGATAGGAAATGAGGGAACAGAGGTTGAAGATAGAGCTCAACGAACTATAAAAGAGATATTTGTAGGCAACCATAGCCTCGAGGTGGCGGGCCGGATGGAAGGGTGAATAAGGTCCTTCCATGACAGACTGTGCCTGTGGAGATGATGAGGTCTATGGAAGACCCTCAAATCTGCTATAAAGTTTGAGGAGTTGGAGTGTGGGATGAGAGAGTAGATGTAGTGCGTGGGGTAGAGAGCTTGGTAGAGATGGTCAAGATAAATTTAGGTGGTGATTGAAGCCACTGAGGAGTTTGTTGATGGCGAAACCTAGATCGGGCATTTAATTAAACAAATACAATTGCACCAACACAATCAAGGCTCCTAATCTTCCCTTCCACAGCTTCTTTCCTCTAGTTCTGCTTCTATGGGAAGAACTAAATGAGCTGCCACTCGAATCGTCAAGGAAGTGGCAGCCTCCAATATGGCTGCCGTTTGCTTTTGCTGTTGGTGCAGGGCAGGCAACTCCCTTCAGGAGGGAGGCCGAGCTCACTTCCTGGGCCACTAGGCAACTTGCACTTAAAAATAGGTATGCGAACGTGACCCCACTTTGAAAATCCTGTCCATTAACTGTGTTTCCCACTCTGCAGACACTACCTGCCCAGCTGAATGTCTTCTGTGTCTTATTTTTGTGTATGCAGACATCCAGCACCTTTTTATTTTGCAGTTCGAAGGTGGCAGAATGGAAAGAGCGAGCAGGAAGAAAGATGAGCATCAATCACACTCTGCTCAGTGAATTCAAACTCCCTCTCAAAACCCGCCTGCTCATTTTGCTAAGTAGTCAGTAATGAGGGCCATTCACAGTAACATGGTGTGTAATTATGTAAGAGGGTTTCCAAACAATTTTATCTGCAAATTACTTTGGCCTTAATGAGATAAAGACACTAATTAATCCTGTATTAATTTCAAAAGCTTGTTTCACACAAACACTCCTGGATGTATATAAATGAGAAGAGGCTTGAGGGACCAGCAAGGCCTGAGAGCCTCCCACTCGACATAATTCTCTTTTCCACTCTGTTATCAGAAAAGATTTTCTTCAGAAATTAGGAATGTTTTTTTTTTCAAATTGAATTTTAATCACCAGAAGAATTAGTCAGCAATATGGCACTGGGGTTTGCATTATCTAGCCCAAAATAGGTAGGATTAGTCGTGTGGAGTGGCACACACAGACATCCTGATACATTTTGAGACCCTCCCCACTTTCTCTGAATTCCTGGTCTCACGCTACAACAAGCAGGAAAGGCAGGGAAAAAGTATAACAATCCGTTTGCTGTGCGGCGTCGCTCACGAGCTCAGTATCGTTTAACGTAGGTCGCACTTGTTTCCTGACTCAAGTGATGAAGGAGCAGGATCCAACACCTCTATATGTGGCTCAGTATGAAGTCTTTACTCGAATAAACTCATGTGAAGCACCTTGCGACATTTAGTTTGAAAGAAAGTGAAAGACCTGCCTTTCAGGACCAGCAGATATCACAAAGCATTTACAGCCAGTGAAATACTTTGGAATGTAGATTGAAAAGGGTGCAAATTGGTTGGCAAGTCAACTTTGATTTGGTTGAGGCATTACCAAGGACAAAAGCAATGGGAAAACTATCGGCTCCCCAAACTCCCAGGAATTCAAAAAAGGCTCAAAGCTTGATCACATTCCTTTTGTCTGCAGAGAACAGGTCCCTGTGTATGAATGTATGTCACTTATAGCAATCGCAA
The DNA here is from genome assembly GCF_902713615.1 of Scyliorhinus canicula. Taxonomy (NCBI): domain Eukaryota; kingdom Metazoa; phylum Chordata; class Chondrichthyes; order Carcharhiniformes; family Scyliorhinidae; genus Scyliorhinus; species Scyliorhinus canicula. The sequence goes on along the minus strand of NC_052149.1, from coordinate 122,703,126 downwards.
ATGAGCCACGTTACGTGTTTAACTGATTAACTTAAATTGGTTGTTAGTGTAGCTATTTGCACACTCAGGATTGTTCAGCAAGCGCTGCCCAATTGCAGAATCTAACAGTTGACATACTATTTTCTCCTGTAATATAATTGTTGTGATCATTTGATATTTGGGATTCTTGTATTTGTCCTGATGAGTGTAAAATGAAAAGCTTCGGCAACAAGTGTCTCTTTTCAGCAATGTCCATGTTCTGTATTACCAAGCAACTGTCTTTGAATGCAGCCACAGCTGCACTGCAAGATATACAGCAGCTAAAGTGAGCAGATTAAATTGCCACAAACAGCAATGCAGGAACAATCAGATAATCAGTTTTTTGTGAGGTTGTTTGAGGGATAAATATTGGCCAGGACATCGGGGATAACTCACCCGCTCTTTTTCAGAATAATGCCCACGGGATTTTTAACATCTAACCGAACAGGGATAAGGGGCCTTGGTTTAATAGTTAATCTGTAAGACAGCACATTTGACAGTGTAGGACTCCTTCAACAATGCCCCGCTATGTCAGCCTTGAGCTTTGTGCCCAAGCCCTGGAGTGGGACTTCAGATTCAGAGATGAGTGTGTTTAAGGAGTTTCCCAACAACACAGACAACTTCATACTCACCTAGATTTAAATCCATTTACTGCTTACACTCCGTTAACATCTTCTTGTACATTGTTGTCATTACATAGGATTTACAGTGCAGAAGGAGGCCATTCGGCCCATCGAGTCTGCACCGGCTCTTGCAAAGAGCACCCTACCCAAGGTTAACACCTCCACCCTATCCCCATAACCTAGTAACCCCACCCAACACTAAGGGCAATTTTTGGACACTAAGGGCAATTTATCATGGCCAATCCACCTAACCTGCACATCTTTGGACTGTGGGAGGAAACCGGAGCACCCGGAGGAAACCCACGCACACACGGGGAGGATGTGCAGACTCCGCACAGACAGTGACCCAAGCCGGAATCGAACCTGGGACCCTGGAGCTGTGAAGCGATTGTGCTATCCACAATGCTACCCTGCTGCCCCAATGAGACCATATGACTTAGGAGCAGAAGTAATCTATTCGGCACATGGAGTCTACTCTTCCATTCAATGAGATGTGATGAGTGCAGGAAATTTTATATATATATTGTATTATATGCCCTTGGCAGCCGTGTTATTAAAAAAACTTAGGTTAAGGTATTCAGATGATATGTCCGTTGAAGCTGTGATAAAGGGTTTAACAGCTAGGCAGGGTGTGATGTCACTCATGGCAGAGTCTGGGGCTGTTTTGAGTTTAATTTTCAGAACATCTGTTTTTAGCTCTGTTCTATTTAGTTTCATTGTTAGCTCCACCCCGTGTCTGTCGTTTTTAGCATTTAGTATTTTTAGTATTAGTTTCAGCCGTGCCCTGTGCCTGTTTTTAGTTGTGTTTCCAGCCCTGCCCTGTGTCTGTTGTTTTTAGTTGTGTTTCCAGTCCTACCCTGAGTCTGTTGTTTTTAGTTGTGTTTCCAGTCCTGCCCTGTGTCTGTTGTTTTTAGTTGTGTTTCCAGTCCTACCCTGAGTCTGTTGTTTTTAGTTGTGTTTCCAGTCCTGCCCTGTGTCTGTTGGTTTTAGTTGTGTTTCCAGTCCTGCCCTGTGTCTGTTGTTTTTAGATTTATATCCAGTCCTGCCCTGTGTCTGCAGAGAGGCCGGCCCGCCGATCGGTGGGTCCCGATCGTGGGCCAGGCCACTACGCAGCCCCCCCCCCCCCCCCCCCCGGGGTTGGACCCCCCCTCCCCCCCAACAGGCTGCACCCGGACCCTTCAACGCTGAGGTCCTGCCGGCCCACAGCATGTTAGAACGGCGCCGGCGGGACTCGGCTTTTTGTTGACGGCTGCTCGGCCTCTCCGGCCCGGAGAGCTGGAAGCCCCCCGACCAGGTTGATTACATGGAATGTCAGAGGGTTGAATGGGCCAGTCAAGAGGGCTCGCGCGTTTGCTCATTTGAGGGGGCTGAAGGCGGACGTGGCAATGCTACAAGAGACACACCTAAAGATTGCAGATCAGATGAGATTGAAAAAGGGGTGGGTTGGCCAAGTATTCCACTCAGGGCTTGACTCAAAGACCGGGGGAGGGGTAGCGATCTTGATCAACAAACGAGTGGCAATCGAGGCAGAGGGGGTAGGTACATAATGGTGAGTGGGAAGCTGGAGGGAGAGCGGGTGGTACTCGTGAACATATATGCTCTGAATTGGAACGACGTGGAATTTATGAGGCGGGTGTTAGATAAGATCCCAGACTTAGAGTCACATAACCTGATTATGGGAGGAGAATTTAACACAGTCATTGATCGGGAATTGGACCGGTCAAAATCCAGGACAGGGAGGGTGCCTGCTGCGGCAAAGGAACTGAAGGGGTTTATGGAACAAATGGGAGGAGTAGACCCATGGAGGTTTGCATGGACAAGGGCGAAGGAGTTTTCTTTTTTCTCACATGTCCACAAGGTATACTCTCGCATCGACTTTTTTGTTCTGAGCAGGGCTCTAATACCGAAGGTGGTGGATACTGAGTACTCGGCAATCACAGTGTCGGATAATGCCCCACATTGGGTGGATCTCTGGGTTAGTGTAGAGAGAGGGCAACACCCGCTGTGGAGACTGGGTGTGGGTTGTTATCGGACTAAGCAATTTGTCCATCCAGAACTACCTGGAAACAAATGACACGGGGGAGGTCTCTGCAGCGATGGTTTGGGAAGCTCTGACGGCAGTGGTCAGAGGGGAATTAATCTCGATACGGGCCCACAGAGAAAAGGCGGAACGGGCTGAGAGGGATAGGTTAGTTGAGGAGATACTCCAGATGGACAGAAGATACTCGGAGGCTCCGGATGTGGGGCTACTGAGGGAGCGGTGGAGGTTACAGACGGAGTTTGGGCTGTTGACCACAGGGAAAGCGGTGGAACAGTTGAGGAAGGCAAGGGGGGCGATTTATGAGTACGGGGAAAAGGCGAGCAGAATGTTAGTACACCTGTTCAGGAAAAGGGAGGCGGCCAGGCAGGTTGGTAAAGTAAAGAGTAGAGGCGGGAATACTATCCTGGACCCATTGGGGGTGAATGAGGTGTTTAAGGACTTTTATAGTAAACTATATGAGACGGAACCCCCGGCTGGGGTAGGGGGAATGAGGCAGTTTTTGGATAAGTTGAGGTGTCTGAGGGGAGATTGAGATTGATTATTTCCCCAATTGAGATTGAGAAAATAATTGAGGGACTGGAGGGCATGCAGTCGGGCAAAGCCCCGGGGACTGACGGCTACCCAGTGGAATTCTATAAGAAGTTTTCAGAGATATTGAGCCCACTGCTGGTCAGGACATTTAACAAAGCAAGAGAGAAGGGAGTCCTCCCCCCGACAATGTCGCAGGTCTCGATTTCATTGCTCCTGAAACGGGAGAAGGATCCGGAGCAATGCGGGTCATACAGGCCAATTTCTCTACTTTCTATTGGCCACAAGGATAGAGGAATGTGTCCCGGGGGTGATAGGGGGAGACCAGACGGGATTTGTAAAGGGCAGGCAACTCAAGGCCAATGTTCGAAGGCTTTTGAATGTTATTATGGTGCCCTCAGAAGGGGAGGAGGTGGAGATGGTGGTAACGAGGGTTGCGGAGAAGGCTTTTGATCGGGTGGAGTGGAATTACCTGTATGAGGTGCTGGGACGGTTTGGGTTTGGTGAGGGCTTTATTGACTGGGTGAGGTTGCTCACTCAGGCACCAGTAGCGAGTGTGCGTACAAACCTGCTGAGGTCGGCGTATTTTAAACTACACCGAGGGAAGAGGCAAGGGTGCCTCCTCTTCCCGCTACTGTTTGCTCTGGCCATAGAGCCACTGGCCATGGCGTTAAGAGTCTCTAGGAACTGGAAAGGGCTGGTTCGGGGGGGGTGGGGGTGGAGCACCAGGTCTCGCTTTACGCAGATGCCCTGCTCATGTATATTTCAGACTCGTTGGAGGGGATGGGGGAAGTAATGCAAATCTTGGGGGAATTCGGCAATTTTTGGGGGTATAAATTGAACATGGGGAAAAACGAGATGTTTGCGATCCAGGCAAGAGGACAGGAGAAGAGACTGGGAGAGCTGCCGCTTAGAATGGTAGGGAAAAGCTTTCGATATCTGGGAATCCAGATGGCCCGGAAATGGGAGGCACTGCACAAGTTAAACCTATCCCGGTTAGTAGAACAAATGCAAGGGGACTTTAAGAGATGGGACATGCTCCCGGTATCACTGGCAGGGAGGGTACAGACCGTGTAAATGACGGTCCTCCCCAGATTTCTGTTTGTCTTTTCGTGCCTCCCCACCTTCATCCCAAAGACCTTTTTCAAGCGTGCGAATAAGGTTATTTCGGACTTTGTATGGGCGGGTAAAACCCCGCGGGTGAAGAAAGTGTTGCTGGAGCGCAGTCGGGGGGAGGGTGAGCTGGCGCTGCCAGACTTCTGCAATTACTACTGGGCGGCTAATGTAGTATTGTGTGAAGCAAATAATGGCATGATGGGAAAACTAGTCAAGTCTTCTTGGTACAAGTGAATTTAAACTGATTTTCATATAACCTAAGGCCCAGAATACAGAGACAGCCGAGGTCAGCATGTCTTGGGAACTGGGTGACTCTGAGAGTCTAGATAAGGCTTGGAACTAGTAGTCTCAATACATAACAAGCTGAACAAGTGTCTCTCCCTGTATGTAAACAACTTCTTCCCTTTCTTAAAACAAAGACAAGATAATGATATGAAACTCAAGTCCCCTAAAGGTCAGAAGGTGACGCCATTGTAACGATTATTACTTATGTTTTACTTTCGATCAAATTCCTGACCAAGCTGTATTCATGTTATCTTGATCCTATAATGTATAAGAATCGCCTTCTTTTTCTGTACTAGCGCAGACTTGGGACGGACTCCGCAGTTTGTAATTGACTGCCTTCCGACTCCAAGTATCAGCCAATTTCTGCTAGCAGTTCTAATTAGTGAATAAAGTTCAGTTTTGCTTATCTAATGAATGCTGTTTGAATTTCTCTATCACAGTCAAGACGCGGGGAAAATATAAAATACAACACTAATATAGCCATGATTAGGAAGTGGGTAGTGGGGGAGGGGTCGGTATGGGAGTCGATGGATGCGGCGTCATGTAAAGACACAAGTCTGGGAGCACTGATAACGGCACTTCTTCCGTTCTCGCCGGCCCGATAGTCCACAAGACTGGTGGTAGTGGCGGCTCTGAGAATCTGGGGGCAATGGAGGAGATATAAGAGAGTGGAGGGAGCATCGGTTTGGACCCCGATTTATAATAATCATTGGTTTGTACTGGGTAGGCTAGATGGTGGGTTCCGGAGTTGGAAAAGGGCAGGAATTAGAAGGATGGAGGATCTATTTATAGATGGGAGCTTTCCCAGCTTGAAAGCTTTGGAGGATAAATTTAAATTGCCAGCAGGGAATGGGTTTAGGTATTTACAGGTGCAAGACTTCCTGAGAAAGCAGGTGCCGGCCTTTCCGCTGCTGCTGCCACAGGGGATACAGGATAGAGTAGTCTCCAGTACCTGGGTGGGAGACGGGAAGGTATCAGATATTTACCAGGAGCATTCGGAGGCGCAGGAAACTCTGGTGGGGGAGCTTAAGGGTTAGTGGGAGGACAAGCTAGGAGGAGAGATAGAGGCAGGTCTATGGGCGGATGCCCTAAGCAGGGTGAATACCTCCTCGTCATGTGCCAGGCTCAGCCTGATACAATTTAAGGTAGTCCACTGGGCACACATGACAGTGGCTAGGATAAGCAGGTTTTCGGGGTAGAGGACAGGTGTGCGAGGTGCGCGGGAAGCCCAGCAAATCATGTCCACATGTTTTGAGCATGCCCGAAACTTAGAGGGTTTTGGCAGGGTTTTGCTAAGGCAATGTCCACGGTGCTAAAAACACGGGTGGTGCCGAGTACGGAGGTAGCAATCTTTGAGTGTCGGAAGAGCCGGGAGTTAAGGGGGCAAAAGAGGCTGGCGTCTTGGCCCTTACCTCACTGGTAGCCCGGAGACGGATCTTGCTAACGTGGAGGGACTCGAAGCCCCCGAGTGTAGAGACCTGGGTTACCGACATGGCTGGGTTTCTCAGTCTTGAGAAGATAAAGTTCGCCTTAAGAGGGTCAATGGTCGGGTTCACCCGGAAGTGGCAGCCGTTCGTCGACTTTCTTGGGGAAAATTAAATGTCAGCAGAAGTAGTATTCAAAAGGGGGGCGGGCGAGGGGGGGCGAGGGGGGGGGGGGGGGGGGGGGGGAGAGGGCCGGATTGTTGTTTTATGGTTGGGTGTGTGAAGATTGGGTTGGGGGCGGTAATGTTTATTGTACTATGTTTATGTCATTGTTATTGTTATTATTATAAAAATTTTCAAATACCTCAATAAATTTTTTTTTTTAAAAAATAGGGGGATAGAGTTTAAGAGCCGCAAAGTTTTGCTGCAGCTTTATAAAACCCTGGTTGGACCACACTTGGAATATTGCGTCCAGTTCTGGTCACCTCATTATAGGTAGGATGTGGATGCTTTGGAGAGGGTGCAGAGGAGATTTACCAGGATGCTGCCTGGACTGGAGGGCATGTCTTATGAAGAAAGGTTGAGGGAGCTAGGGCTTTTCTCACTGGAGGGAAGAAGGAAGAGAGGTGATTTGATAGAGGTGTAGAGGTGATGAGAGGCATGGAGAGAGTGGATAGCCAGAGACTTTTCCCCAGGGTGGAAATGGCTGTCACGAGAGGACATAATTTTAAGGTGATTGGAAGAAGGTATAGGGGAGATGTCAGAGGTAGGTTCTTCACACAGAGTGGTGGGTGTGTGGAATGCACTGCCAGCAGAGGTGGTGGAGTGAGTAATTGGAGACATTTAAGCGACGCTTAGAAAGGCAGCAGTAAATTGTAGGGGTGTAGGTTAGGTTGACCTTAGATTAGGATAAATGGTCAGCCCAACATCGTGGGCCGAAGGGCCTGTACTGTGCTGTACTGTTCTATGTTCTATGTACAGTTAAAAGCTGTTTTTTCCTTCGATGTTAATGGGGTCAATCCTGTGTGGTCAATAACGTTTGTTTTAATGTAAGAGATCCCTAGTTGTCAATGGAATCACTCCTGGAGCGAAGTATTGTTTCCTCACAGTTTACAAATTGAAAAATTGTTGGGGTCTCATCCGGTTTCATAATATAAATTGGGGTCTCGTCCAGGTACTGTAACAGAGATCATGACTGATAAGATAACCCTCAACTCCACTTTTCCACCTTGATTCTCTTGCTGATTAAAAATGTGTCTTCAGGTATTAACTAAACAGTGCAGTTTACCTTTCTCAAAAGAGCGGACTCTGAGAGATGAGGGTGCATTGTCAGCCATCAACGAGCCATTCATTTTAGCATTGCCAGGTCTAGGGACAGTGTGCTGTCCCACAATATATAGGAAAGCTGCACTTTGCAAAGATCCAATGGGAATTAAATGAACATTGCAAATTGCTTTCACCGGTGCTGGTACAGTTGGACAAGCAGGACGAAGGTCAGGGCCGGGATTGTCCCCTACCCGGCGGGACGGAGTTGCGTGAACCACTCCAGCGTCGGGCCTCCCTAAAGGTGCGTATTTCTCTGCACCGGCGCGAACGGCCTTTGGCGCCCCGCCAGCCAGGGCCAAAAGACCTTCACCGGCCGGCGGAAGTCCGTGCATGCGCTGGAGCGTCAGCGGCTGCTGACGTCACAACGGCGCATGCGCAGGGGAGGGGGTCTCTTCCGCCCCCGCCATGGTGAAGGCCATGGCGGGGGCGGAAGAAAAAGAGTGCCCCCACGGTACAGGCCCGTCCGCTGATCGGTGGGCCCCGATCACGGGCCAGGCCACCGTCAGATCACCCCGCGCCCCCCCCCCCCCCCCCACCCCCCAGGACCCCGGAGCCCGTCCGCGCCGCCAATCCCGCCGGTACCAGAGGTGGTTTAAACCACACCGGCGGGAAAGGCCTGTCAGCAGCGGGACTTCGGCCCATCGCAGGCCGGAGAATCGCTGCGGGGGGCCCGCCGACCGGCGCGGCACGATTCCCGCCCCCGCCGAATCTCGGGGGGGGCGGAGAAATCGGGACACGGCAGGGGCGGGATTGTCGCCGGCCCCGGCGATTCTCCGATGCCCCCCCTTGTCTGTTGGCCAGACGGTGCTGAGTTCATGTCCCAGGGTTGCCTGTCACTTTAGTTCCACTGCAGCTGTTGGGAGAGAGTTTCAATTAGGGCTACTGTTTATATAGCTTTGGAAATCTTCAGAGCCAGGCAGGAACCCTCATGGATACTGCATAACCTCATGAAAGCAGCACTGAAAAAGCCACATTTGGGTTTCAGTTCTTCATGGCCCGTGTTTACTGGGAGCTTGTAGAGGCTTGAGGGAGGTCACGGAGATCGGAGGAGTTGTAATGGAATGGATGAGGTTACCAAGATAGGGAGAGTTGGTTGGAGGACTGTCGGAGACTGCAGAGATAGGGAGAGTTGTGGAGGCTGGAAGAGGTTACAGAGATAGGGAGAGTTGGGGCTGGAAGAGGTTACAGAGATAGGGACAGATAGGGAGGGTTGTGGGGTGGAGGACATTATACAGATAGGGAGGGTTGTGGGATGGATGAGGTTGTACAGATAGGAAGAGTTGTAGGGGCTGGAAGAGGTTATAGAGGTTGGGTGATCAGTAGCATTGGTGGGAGGTTACAGAGAAATGGATATTTCCAGACCGTGCTGAAGGAGGTTACAGAGATAGGAAGGGATGTAAGGGTTATTCAAGATTGATGTCAGGAATTATTACACCTCAGAAAGCGATATGTGTACCTCTCTCCTCTGAGGAGCTGTTTGCACCTGGGGGTCAGCTGATTATTCATGAGCTGAGATTGTTCGCTGTTCAGTATAGACCCAGAGCAGGTTGATGGAGTTAGGACATAGATAAGGCATTGTCGAATTGAATGGCGGAATAAGCAAGAGGGTCTGAATGGCCTACTACAGGCCATGTGTCCATAATAGGTCACTCGGAAGCATGTTATTATAAGGAAGGAGTCTTACAGGGCAAGTGTTCATATGAGGGAGGGCTCCCTGGAAGTGTCATTATTTTGTGGGACCCTGGGAGTGTGTCACTATTTAGAAGGCCTCCCAGGGGTGCGTCACTGTTTGAGAGACCCCTGGGTCCACGACACTAGTTACAGGATATCCTGCGTGTGTGTCTCTATTTAAAGGTTCTCCTGGGAATGTGGCTCTATTTAGTGGGTCTCCCAGGGGAGTGTCACCAATTAGAGGGTCTTCTGCGAGTGTGTCTCTATTTAGAGGTTCTCCTGGGAATGTGTCACCATTTAGAGGGCCCCCCGGGGTGCATCACAATTTAGAGGGTCTCCCGGGAATGTACCTCTATTTGTGGGTCTCCTGCGAATGGGTCACTATTTAGAGGGTCTACCGGGAATGTGTCACTATTTAGAGGGTCACCCAGGAACGTGCCACTATTTAGAGGGTTTCCTGGGAATGTGTCTCTATCTAGAGGGTCTTCTGGAAATGTGTCTCTATTTTGAGGATCTTCTGGGACTATGACTCTATTTTGGGGATCTTCTGGGAATGTATCACTAGTAAGAGGGTGTCCTGGGAATGTGTCACAATTTAGAGGGTCTCCTGGGAATGTGTCTCCATTTTGAGGTTCTTCTGGGAATGTGTCTCTTTTTTGAGGATCTTCTGGGAGAGTTTCACTATTTAGATGGTCCCAATGAATGTGTCACTATTAGGGGATCTCCCAGGTGTGCATCACTGTTTTGAGGGTCTCCCGGGAATGTGTCACTATTTAGGGTGTCTCCCGGGAATGTGTTTCTAATTTGAGGATATTCTGAGAATGTGTCTCTATTTAGACGGGCTCCCGAGAATGTGTCTCTCTTTTGAGGATCTTCTGGGAATGTGTCTCTAGTTAGACGATCTCCTGGGAATGTGTCTCTAATTAGTTAGAGGGTCTCCTGCGAGTGTGTCACTATTTAGAGGGTCTCGTGGGAATGTGTCTCTATTTTGAGGATCTTCTGGGAATGTGTCTCTATATTGAGGATCTTCTGGGAATGTGTCACTATTTAGAGGATCTTCTGGGTGTGTGTTACTATTTAGAAGGTTTACTGGGAATGTGTCACTATTTAGAGGGTCTCCCGAGAATGTGTCTCTATTTTGAGGATCTTCTGGGAATGTGTCTCTATTTAGAAGTTCTCCCGAGAACGTGTCACTGTTTTGAGGTACTCCTGGGAATGTGTCATTATTTAGAGGGTCTACCAGGAATGTGTCTCTAGTCAGAGGGTCTCCTGGGAATATGTCACTATTCAGAGGGTCTACTGGGAATGTGCCATTATTTAGTGGGTCTCGCGGGAAAGTGTCTCTAGTTAGAGGGTCTCTTGGGAATGTGTCTCCATTTTGAGGATCTTCTGGGAATGTGACTCCATTCTGAGGATCTTCTGGGAATATGACTCTATTTTGGGGATCTTCTGGAAATGTGTCTCTAGTAAGAGGGTGTCCTAGGAATGTGTCACTATTTAGAGGGTGTCCTGGGAATGTGTCATTATTTAGATGGTCTCCTGGGAATGTGTCTCCATTTTGCGAATCTTCTGGGAATGTGTCATTATTTAGAGGGTCTCCTGGGAATGTGTCTCTAGTTAGAAGGTCTCCTGGGAATGTGTCTCTATTTTGAGGATCTTCTGGGAATGTGTCTCTAGTTAGAAGGTCTCCTGGGAATGTGTCTCCATTTTGAGGATCGTCTGGGAGTGTGTCTCATTTTTGAGGATCTTCTGGGAATGTGTCTCCATTTTAAGGATCTTCTGGGAATGTGTCTCTTTTTTGGGGATCTTCTAGGAGAGTTTCACTATTTAGATGGTCCCAATGAGTGTGTCACTATTTAGAGGTCCCCCAGGTGTGCGTCACTGTTTTGACGGTCTCCCAGGAATGATTCACTATTTAGGGTGTCTCCCGGGAATGTGTCACTATTTTGGGTGTCTCCCGGGAATGTGTCACTATTTAGAGGGTCTCCCGGGAATGTGTTTCTATTTTGAGGATCTTCTGGGAATGTGTCACTATTTAGAGGGTCTCTTGGGAATGTGTCTCTCTTTTGTGGATCTTCAGGGAATGTGTCACTATTTTGAGGATCTCTGGGAATGTGTCACTAGTAAGAGGGTCTTCTGAGAATGTGTCTCTATTTTCAGGATCTCCCGAGAATGTGTTTCTATTTAGAGGATCTCCCGAGAATGTGTCACTATTTAGAGGATCTCGCGGGAATGAGTCTCTAGTTAGATAATCTCCTGGGAATGTGTCTCCATTTTCAGGATTGTCTTGGAACGTGTCTCCATTTTAAGGGTCTTCTGGGAATGTGTCTCCATTTTGAGGGTCTTCTGGGAATGTGTCTCCATTTTGAGGGTCTTCTGGGAATGTGTCTCTAGTTGGAGAGTCCTCTAGGAGAGGTTCACTATTTAGATGGTCCCAATGAGTGTGTCACTATTTAGAATTCCCCCAGTTGTATGTCACTGTTTTGACGGTCTCCCGGGAATGTGTCACTATTTAGAGGGTCTCCCAGGAATGTGTCACTATTTAGGGTGTCTCCCAAGAACGTGTCACTATTTAGGGGGTCTCCCGGGAATGTGTTTCTATTTTGAGGATCTTCTGGGAATGTGTCTCTATTTAGAGGGTCTCTCGAGGATGTGTCACTATTTAGAGGGTCTCCCGAGAATGTGTCTCTATTTAGAGATCTCCCGGGAATATGTCTCTCTTTTGAGGATCTTCAGGGAATGTGTCTCTATCTAGAGGATATTCTGGGAATGTGTCACTATTTTGAGGATCTTCTGGGAATGTGTCTCTAGTTAGACGGTCTCCTGCGAATGTGTCTCTAGTTAGACGGTCTCCTGGGAATGTGTCTCTAGTTAGAGGGTCTTCTGGAAGTTTGTAACTATTTAAAGGGTCTCCCGGGAATGTGTCTCTCTTTTGAGGATCTTCAGGGAATGTGTCTCTATCTAGAGGATCTTCTGGGAATGTGTCTCTATTTTGGGGATCTTCTGGGAATGTATCTCCATTTTGAGGATCATCTGGGAATGTGTCTCTATTTTGGGGATCTTCTGGGAATGTGTCTCTATCTAGAGGATCTTCTGGGAATGTGTCTCTATTTTGGGGATCTTCTGGGAATGTGTCTCCATTTTGAGGATCATCTGGGAATGTGTCTCTATTTTGAGGGTCTTCTGGGAATGTATCTCTATTTTGAGGATCTTCTGGGAATGTGACACTATTTTGGGGATCTTCTAGGAATGTGTCTCTAGTAAAAGGGTGTCCTGGGAATGTGTCACGAATTAGAGGGTCTCCTGGGAATATTTCTCCATTTTGAGAATCTTCTGGGAATGTGTCACTATTTAGAGGATCTCGCGGGAATGAGTCTCTAGTTAGATAATCTCCTGGGAATGTGTCTCCATTTTCAGGATCGTCTGGGAATGTGTCTCCATTTTGAGGGTCTTATCGGAATGTGTCTCCATTTTGAGGATCTTCTGGGAATGTATCTCTAGTTGGAGGGTCTTCAAGGAGAGTTTTACTATTTAGATGGTCCCAATGAGTGTGTCACCATTTAGAATTCCCCCAGTTGTACGTCACTGTTTTGACGGTCTCCCAGGAATGTGTCACTATTTAGGGGGTCTTACAGGAATGTGTCACTATTTAGGGGGTCTCCCGGGAACGTGTCACTATTTAGGGGGTCTCCCGGGAATGTGTTTCTATTTTGAGGATCTTCTGGGAATGTGTTTCTATTTAGAGGGTCTCCCGAGAATGTGTCACTATTTAGAGGGTTTCCCGAGAATGTGTCTCTATTTAGAGGGTTTCCCGAAAATGTGTCTCTATTTAGAGGGTCTCTCGGGAATATGTCTCTCTTTTGAGGATCTTCTGGGAATGTGTCTCTAGTTAGACGGTCTCCTGGGAATGTGTCTCTAGTTAGAGGGTCTTCTGGGAGTTTGTAACTATTTAAAGGGTCTTCTGGGAATGTATCTTTATTTAGAGGGTCTCCCGGGAATGTGTCTCTCTTTTGAGGATCTTCTGGGAATGTGTCTCTAGTTAGACGGTCTCCTGGGAATGTGTCTCTCTTTTGAGGATCTTCAGGGAATGTGTCTCTATCTCGAGGGTCTTCTGGGAATGTATCTCGATTTTGAGGATCTTCTGGGAATGTGACTCTATTTTGGGGATCTTCTGGGAATGTGTCTTTATCTGGAGGATCTTCTGGGAATGTGTCTCTATTTTGGGGATCTTCTGGGAATGTGTCTCCATTTTGAGGATCATCTGGGAATGTGTCTCTATTTTGAGGGTCTCCTGGGAGTGTGTCTCCATTTTGAGGGTCTTCTGGGAATGTATCTCTATTTTGAGGATCTTCTGGGAATGTGACTCTATTTTGGGGATCTTCTGGGAATGTGTCTCCAGTAAAAGGGTGTCCTGGGAATGTGTCACGAATTTGAGGGTCTCCTGGGAATGTTTCTCCGTTTTGAGAATCTTCTGGGAATGTGTCACTATTTAGAGGGTCTCCAGGGAATGTGTCTCTAGTTAGAAGGTCTCCTGGGAATGTGTCTCCATTTTGAGGGTCTTCTGGGAATGTGTCTCCATTTTGAGGGTCTTCTGGGAATGTGTCTCTAGTTGGAGGGTCCTCTAGGAGAGGTTCACTATTTAGATGGTCCCAATGAGTGTGTCACTATTTAGAATTCCCCCAGTTGTATGTCACTGTTTTGACGGTCTCCCGGGAATGTGTCACTATTTAGAGGGTCTCCCAGGAATGTGTCACTATTTAGGGTGTCTCCCAAGAACGTGTCACTATTTAGGGGGTCTCCCGGGAATGTGTTTCTATTTTGAGGATCTTCTGGGAATGTGTCTCTATTTAGAGGGTCTCTCGAGGATGTGTCACTATTTAGAGGGTCTCCCGAGAATGTGTCTCTATTTAGAGATCTCCCGGGAATATGTCTCTCTTTTGAGGATCTTCAGGGAATGTGTCTCTATCTAGAGGATATTCTGGGAATGTGTCACTATTTTGAGGATCTTCTGGGAATGTGTCTCTAGTTAGACGGTCTCCTGGGAATGTGTCTCTAGTTAGAGGGTCTTCTGGAAGTTTGTAACTATTTAAAGGGTCTCCCGGGAATGTGTCTCTCTTTTGAGGATCTTCAGGGAATGTGTCTCTATCTAGAGGATCTTCTGGGAATGTGTCTCTATTTTGGGGATCTTCTGGGAATGTATCTCCATTTTGAGGATCATCTGGGAATGTGTCTCTATTTTGGGGATCTTCTGGGAATGTGTCTCTATCTAGAGGATCTTCTGGGAATGTGTCTCTATTTTGGGGATCTTCTGGGAATGTGTCTCCATTTTGAGGATCATCTGGGAATGTGTCTCTATTTTGAGGGTCTTCTGGGAATGTATCTCTATTTTGAGGATCTTCTGGGAATGTGACACTATTTTGGGGATCTTCTAGGAATGTGTCTCTAGTAAAAGGGTGTCCTGGGAATGTGTCACGAATTAGAGGGTCTCCTGGGAATGTTTCTCCATTTTGAGAATCTTCTGGGAATGTGTCACTATTTAGAGGATCTCGCGGGAATGAGTCTCTAGTTAGATAATCTCCTGGGAATGTGTCTCCATTTTCAGGATCGTCTGGGAATGTGTCTCCATTTTGAGGGTCTTATCGGAATGTGTCTCCATTTTGAGGATCTTCTGGGAATGTATCTCTAGTTGGAGGGTCTTCAAGGAGAGTTTTACTATTTAGATGGTCCCAATGAGTGTGTCACCATTTAGAATTCCCCCAGTTGTACGTCACTGTTTTGACGGTCTCCCAGGAATGTGTCACTATTTAGGGGGTCTTACAGGAATGTGTCACTATTTAGGGGGTCTCCCGGGAATGTGTCACTATTTAGGGGGTCTCCCGGGAATGTGTTTCTATTTTGAGGATCTTCTGGGAATGTGTTTCTATTTAGAGGGTCTCCCGAGAATGTGTCACTATTTAGAGGGTTTCCCGAGAATGTGTCTCTATTTAGAGGGTTTCCCGAAAATGTGTCTCTATTTAGAGGGTCTCTCGGGAATATGTCTCTCTTTTGAGGATCTTCTGGGAATGTGTCTCTAGTTAGACGGTCTCCTGGGAATGTGTCTCTAGTTAGAGGGTCTTCTGGGAGTTTGTAACTATTTAAAGGGTCTTCTGGGAATGTATCTTTATTTAGAGGGTCTCCCGGGAATGTGTCTCTCTTTTGAGGATCTTCTGGGAATGTGTCTCTAGTTAGACGGTCTCCTGGGAATGTGTCTCTCTTTTGAGGATCTTCAGGGAATGTGTCTCTATCTCGAGGGTCTTCTGGGAATGTATCTCGATTTTGAGGATCTTCTGGGAATGTGACTCTATTTTGGGGATCTTCTGGGAATGTGTCTTTATCTGGAGGATCTTCTGGGAATGTGTCTCTATTTTGGGGATCTTCTGGGAATGTGTCTCCATTTTGAGGATCATCTGGGAATGTGTCTCTATTTTGAGGGTCTCCTGGGAGTGTGTCTCCATTTTGAGGGTCTTCTGGGAATGTATCTCTATTTTGAGGATCTTCTGGGAATGTGACTCTATTTTGGGGATCTTCTGGGAATGTGTCTCCAGTAAAAGGGTGTCCTGGGAATGTGTCACGAATTTGAGGGTCTCCTGGGAATGTTTCTCCGTTTTGAGAATCTTCTTGGAATGTGTCACTATTTAGAGGGTCTCCAGGGAATGTGTCTGTAGTTAGAAGGTCTCCTGGGAATGTGTCTCCATTTTGAGGAACCTTTGGGAATAAAGGAACAAAGAAAGATTACAGCACGGGAACATGCCCTTCGGCCCTCCAAGCCTGCGCCGATCCAGATCCTCTAACTGTTTCTAAGGATCTGTATCCCTCTGCTCCCTGCCCATTCATGTATCTGGCTCGATACATTTTAAATGATGCTATCGTGCCCACCTCTACCACCTCCGCCGGCAATGCGTACAGGCACCTACCACCCTCTGTGTAAAGAACTTTCCATGCATATCTCCGTTAAATTTTTCCCCTCTCACCTTGAACACGTGACCCCCAGTAATTGAGTCCCCCACTCTGGGAAAAAGCTTCTTGCTATCCACCCTGTCTATACCTCTCATGATTTTTGTAGACCTCAATGAGGTCCCCCCTCAGCCTCCGTCTTTCTAATGAAAATAATCCTAATCTACTCAACCTCTCTTCATAGCTAGCGCCCTCCATACCAGGTAACATCCTGGTGAACCTCTTCTGCACCCTCTCTAAAGCATCCACATCCTTTTGGTAATGTGGCGACCAGAACTGTACGCAGTATTCCAAATGTGGCCGAACCAAATTCTTATACAACTGTAACATGACCTGCCAACCCTCAATACTCAATACTCAATACCCCTTCCGATGAAGGAAAGCATGCCATATGACTTTTTGACCACTCAATCGACCTGCGCAGCCACCTTCAGGGTACAATGGACCTGAACACCCAGATCTCTCTGTACATCAATTTTCCCCAGGGCTTTTTCATTTACCGTATAGTTTGCTCTTGAATTGGATCTTCCAAAATACATCACCTCGCATTTGCCCGGATTGAACTCCATCTGCCATTTCTCCGCCCAACTCTCCAATCTATCCATATTTTACTGTATTCTCTGACAGTCCCCTTCACTGTGTGCTGCTCCACCAATCTTAGTGTCATCTGCAAACTTACTAATCAGACCACCTATACCTTCCTCCAGATCATTTACATATATCACAAACAACAGTAGTCTCAGCACGGATCCCTGTGGAACACCACTGGTCACAGTTCTCCATTTTGAGAAACTCCCTTCCACTACTACTCTCTGTCTCCTGTGGCCCAGCCAGTTCTTTATCCATCTAGCTAGTACACCCTGGACCCCATGAGACTTCACTTTCTCCATCAGCCTACCATGGGGAGCCTTATCAAATGCCTTACTGAAGTCCATGTATATGATATCTACAGCCCTTTTCTCATCAATCACCTTTGTCACTTCCTCACAGAATTCTATTAAGTTGGGAAGACATGACCTTCCCTGCACAAAACCATGTTGCCTATCACTGAATAGCCCATTATCTTCCAAATGGGAATAGATCCTGTCCCTCAGTATCTTCTCCAGCAGCTTCCCTACCACTGATGTCAGGCTCACCCGTCTATAATTACCTGGATTATCCCTGCTACCCTTCTTAAACAAGGGGGCAACATTAGCAATTCTCCAGTCCTCCGGTACCTCACCCGTGTTCAAGGATGATGCAAAGATATCTGTTAAGGCCCCAGCTATTTCCTCTCTCACTTCCCTCAGTAATCTGGGATAGATCCCATCTGAACCTGGGGACTTGTCCACCTTAATGCCTTTTAGAATACCCAACACATCCTCCCTCCTTATGCCGACTTGACCTAGAGTAATCAAACACCTATCCCTAACCTCAACATCCGTCATGTCCCTCTCCTCGGTGAATACCGATGCAAGGTACTCGTTAAGAATCTCACCCATTTTCTCTGACTCCACGCATAACTTTCCTCCTTTGTCCTTGAGTGGGCCAACCCTTTCTCTAGTTACCCTCTTGCTCCTTATATATGAATAAAAGGATTTGAGATTTTCCTTAACCCTGTTTGCTAAAGATATTTCATGACCCCTTTTAGCCCTCTTGATTCCTCGTTTCAGATTGGTCCTACATTCCCGAAATTCTTCCAAAGCTTTGTCTGTCTTCAGTCGCCTAGACCTTATGTATGCTTCCTTTTTCCTCTTAGCTAGTCTCACAATTTCACTTGTCATCCATGGTTCCCTAATATTGCCATTTCTATCCCTCATTTTCACAGGGACATGTCTGTCCTGCACTCTAATCAACCTCTCTTTAAAAGCCTCCCACATATCAAATGCGGATTTACCTTCAAACAGCTGCTCCCAATCCACATTCCCCAGCTCCTGCTGAATTTTGGTATAGTTGGCATTCCCCCAATTTAGTACTCTTCCTTGAGGACCACTCTCATCTTTGTCCATGAGTATTCTAAAACTTACGGAATTGTGATCACGATTCCCAAAATAATCCCCGACTGAATCTTCAACCACCTGGCCGGGCTCATTCCCCAACACCAGGTCCAGTATGGCCCCTTCCCGAGTTGAACTATTTACATACTGCTCTAGAAAACCCTCCTGGATGCTTCTTACAAATTCTGCTCCATCTAGACCTCTGACACTAAGTGTATCCCAGTCAATGTTGGGATTAAAATCTCCTATCACCACCACCCTGTTGCTCCTACATCTTTCCAGAATCTGTTTACATATTTGTACCTCTATCTCACGCTCGCTGTTGGGAGGTCTGTAGTACAGCCCCAACATTGTTACCGCACCCTTCCTATTTCTGAGCTCTGCCCATATCGCCTCACTGCTCGAGTCCTCCATAAAGCCCTCCTTCAGCACAGCTGTGATATCCTCTCTGACCAGTAATGCAACTCCTCCACCCCTTTTACCTCCCTCTCTATCCCGCCAGAAGCATCGATATCCTGGGATATTTAGTTGGCAATCATGCCCTTCCCTCAACCAAGTCTCAGTAATAGCAATAACATCATACTCACAGGTACTAATCCAAGCCCTAAATTCATCTGCCTTACCTACTACACTTCTTGCATTAAAACAAATGCACCTCAGACCACCAGTCCCTTTGCGTTCATCATCTTCTCCCTGCCTATTCTTCCCCTTAATCACACTGACTTCATGATCTAGTTTTTTACAGGCTTTAGTTACTACGTCCTTACTGTCCACTAACCTCCTCATTTGGTTCCCATCCCCCTGCCACGTTTGTTTAAACCCTCCCCAACAGCGTTAGCAAAAGCACCCCCAAGGACATTGGTTCCAGTCCTGCCCAGGTGTAGACTGTCCAATTTGTAGTAGTCCCACCTCCCCCAGAACCGGTCCCAATGTCCCAAAAATCTGAACCCGTCCCTCCTGTACCATCTCTCAAGCCACGCATACATCCTGCCTATTCTTTTATTTCTACTCTGACTACCACGTGGCACTGGTAGCAATCCTGCGATTACTACCTCTGAAGTCCGACTTTTTAACTTGGCTCCTAACTCCCTAAATTCTGCTTGTAGGATCTCATCCCGTTTTTTATCCATATCATTGGTGCCTATATGCACAACGACAACTGGCTGTTCACCCTCTCCCTTCAGAATGTTCTGCAGTCGATCTGAGATATCCCTGACCCATGCACCTGGGAGGCATCATACCATTCGGGTGTCTCATTGTCGACCACAGAACCGCCTGTCTACTCCCCTTACAATTGCATCCCCTATGACTATAGCCCTTCCATTCTTTTTCCCGCCCTTCTGTACAGCAGAGCCGGCCACGGTGCCATGAACCTATTGCTGCCTTCCCCTGGTGAGCCACCTCCCCCAACAATATCCAAAACGGTATACCTTTTTGGAGGGAGATGACCGCAGGGGACACCTGCCTCCCTGCTTTTTCTCTGCTTTTTGGTCACCCATTCCATTTCTCCCTCAGCAATCCTAATCTGTGGTATGACCAATTCACTAAACGTGCTATCCATGACCTCCTCAGCATCGCGGATGCTCTAAAGTGAGTCCATCCGCAGCTCCAGAGCCGCCATGTGGTCTAACAAGATCTGCAGCTGGACACACTTCCCACACATGAAGGATGTGGAGATGCCGGCATTGGACTGGGGTGAGCACAGTAAGAAGTCTTACAACACCAGGTTAAAGTCCAACAGGTTTGTTTCAAACACTAGCTTTCGGAGCACTGCTCCTTCCTCAGGTGAATGAGGAAGGAGCCGTGCTCCGAAAGCTAGTGTTTGAAACAAACCTGTTGGACTTTAACCTGGTGTTGTAAGACTTCCTACTGTGCACGTGAAGGAGCCAGGGACATCAGTCACGTTCCTGAGCTCCCACATTGAGCAAGAGGAGCATAACACGTTTGAGATCTCATTCCGTTTTCAATCATAAGCTTAACTTAGTCCAACTATAATTTCAAATAATAGATGAATTAAAAAGGGAAAGAAAAGAAAAATTGTTACCAATCACGCAATAAAAAAAAAGAAATAGAAAAACCCTACCTTCTCAACACACCTCCGGGAAAAGAAAAACTACTTCCCAGTCACCAGCCAATCACTTACCTGCTGGTTGTGACATCACGGTTCAACTTCTTTCTACTTCTACCTGCCCTCGAGTCTCCCTCTTGGTCTTTACTCGGCTGGGATCCTTACAGTGAATGTGTCTCTATTTTGAGGACCTATTGGGAGTGTGCCTCCATTTTGAGGATCTTCTGGGAGTATGCCTCCATTTTGAGGATCTTTGAGTGTGTCACTGTTTAGAGATCTCCCAGGGGTGCGTCACTGTTTTGAGAGTCTCCCAGGAATGTATCACTATTTAGGGGGTCTCCAGGGAATGTTTCTATTTTGAGGATCTTCTGGGATGTGTCTCTGTTTCGAGGATCTTCTGGAAATGTGTTTCCATTTTGAGAATCTTCTGGGAATGTGTCATTATTTAGATGGTCTCCTGGGAATGTGTCTCCATTTTGAGAATCTTCTGGGAATGTGTCACTAGTTAGAGGGTCTCCTGGGAATGTGTCACTACTTTCATAGAATTTACAGTGCAGAAGGAGGCCATTCAGCCCATCGAGTCTGCACCGGCTCTTGGAAAGAGCACCCTACCCAAGGTGAACAACTCCACCCTATCCCCATAACCCAGTAACCCCACCACTAAGGGCAATTTTGGACACTAAGGGCAATTTATCATGGCCAAACCACCTAACCTGCACATCTTTGGACTGTGGGAGGAAACCGGAGCACCCGGAGGAAACCCACACACACACGGGGAGGATGTGAAGACTCCGCACAGACAGTGACCCAAGCCAGAATCGAACCTGGGACCCTGGAGCTGTGAAGCGATTGTGCTATCCACAGTGCTACCGTGCTGCCCAGGAAGCCCCGAGAATGTGTATCCATTTTGAGGATCTTCTTGGAGTGTGTAACTATTTAGAGGGTCTCTTGGGAATGTGTCACTATTTTGAGGAACTTCTGGGAATGTGTCATTATGTGTAAGATCTCCTGGAATGTGTTTCCATTTTGAGGATCCTCTGGGAGTATTTCTAGTTAGCGGATCTCCTGGGAATGTGTCACTATGTAGACGGTCTCCCGAGAATGTGTCTCTATTTTAAGGATGTTCTGGGAAGTGTCTCTACTTTGAGGATCTTCTGGGATTGTGTCTCTATTTTGGTGGTGTTCTGGGAATGTGTCTCCATTTTGAGGATCTTCTGGGAATGTGTCTTTAATTAGAGGGTCTCCGGGAATGTGCTATTATTTAGAGGGTTTCCTGAGAATGTGTCTCTATTTTGAGGATGTTCCGGGAATATGCCTCTATTTTGCGGATCTTCTGGGAATGTGTCACTATTTAGAGGGCCTCCTGGGAATGTCTCACTATTTAATAATAATAATATAATCTTTATTGTTGTCACAAGTAGGCTTACATTAACACTGCTAAGAAGTTAGAGGGGCTTCAGGGAATAGATCATAGATCATAGAATTTACAGTGCAGAAGGAGGCCATTCGGCCCATCGAGTCTGCACCGGCTCCTGGAAAGAGCACCCTACCCAAGGTTAACACCTCCAACCTATCCCCATAACCCCACCCAACACTAAGGAACGCTAAGGGCAATTTAGCATAGCCAATCCACCTAACCTGCAAATCTTTGGACTGTGGGAGGAAACCGGAGCACCCGGAGGAAACCCACGCAGACACGGGGAGGATGTGCAGAATGTGCCTTTATTTACTGAGGCTCCTGACGGCGTGACGCTATTTACGGGGTCCCCCAGGAGTGTAAACCCAATAACCCAGGTACACCCGGTAAACCCAATAACCCAGGTAAACCCGGTAAAACCAATAACCCAGGTAAATCCAATAACCCAGGTAAACCTGGTAAACCCAATAATCAGGTAAACCCAATAACCCAGGATAACCCGGGAAACCCAATAACCCAGGTAAACCCGGTAAAACCAATAACCCAGGTACACCCGGTAAACCCAATAACCCAGGTAAACCCGGGAAACCCAATAACCCAGGTAAACCCGGGAAACCCAATAACCCAGGTAAACCCAGTTAACCCAGCAACCAGGAAAGCCCAATAACCCAGGTAAACCTGGTAAACCTAATAACCAAGGTCAACCCGGTAAACCCAGTAACCCAGGTAATCCCAATGACCCAGGTAAACCCATAAAACCCAGCAACGCAGAGAAACCCAATACCCTGGGTAAACCCAGTAAACTCAATAACCCAGGTAAATCCAATAACCCAGGTAAACCCAGTAACCCAGGTAATCCCAATAATCCAGGTAAACCCGGTAAACCAAATAACCCAGATAAACCCAATAACCCAGGTAAACCCGGTAAACCCAATAACCCAGGTGAACCCGGCAAACCCAATAACCCAGTAAACCTGATAAACCCAACAACCCGGTAAACCCAATAACCTAGTAAACCCGGTAAACCCAATAACCAAGTAAACTCAATAACCTTGGTAAACCCAATAACCCAGGTAAACCCGGTAAACCCAATAACCCAGGTAAACCCAATGACCCAGGTAAACCCATAAAACCCAGCAACGCAGAGAAACCCAATACCCTGGGTAAACCCAGTAAACTCAATAACCCAGGTAAATCCAATAACCCAGGTAAACACAATAACCCAGTAAACGGAATAACCCAGGTAAACCCGGTAAACCAAATAACCCAGATAAACCCAATAACCCAGGTAAACCCGGTAAACCCAATAACCCAGGTGAACCCGGCAAACCCAATAACCCAGTAAACCTGATAAACCCAATAACCCGGTAAACCCAATAACCTAGTAAACCCGGTAAACCCAATAACCCAGTAAACCCAATAACCTTGGTAAACCCAATAACCCAGGTAAACTCGGTAAACCCAGTAACCCAGGTGAACCCGGCAAACCCAATAACCCAGTAAACCCGGTAAACCCAATAACCTAGTAAACCCGGTATACCCAATAACCCAGTAAACCCAATAACCCTGGTAAACCGAATAACCTAGGAAAACCCGGAAAACCCATTACCCCGGTAAACCCAATAACCCAGGTAAAACCGGCAAACCCAATAACCCAGCAAACCCGGTAAACCCAGTAACTCAGGAAAACCCAATAACCCAGGTAAACCTGGTAAACCAAATAACCCAGGTAAACCCAATAACCTAGGTCAACCCGGTAAATCCAATAACCCAGGTCAATAAAATAACCCAGGTTAACCCAGTAAACCCAATAACCCAGGTAAACGCAATAACCAGGTAAATAAAAAGACCCAGGTCAACCCGGTAAACCCAATAACCCAGGAAACCCAATAACCCAGGTAAACCCGGTAAACCCAATAACCCAGGTAAACCCAATGACCCAGGTAAACCCATAAAACCCAGCAACGCAGAGAAACCCAATACCCTGGGTAAACCCAGTAAACTCAATAACCCAGTTAAATCCAATAACCCAGGTAAACACAATAACCCAGTAAACGGAATAACCCAGGTAAACCCGGTAAACCAAATAACCCAGATAAAACCAATAACCCAGGTCAACCCAGCAAACGCAATAACCCATTAAACCCGGTAAACCCAATAACCGAGCTAAACCCGGTGAACCCAATAACCCAGGTAAACCAGGTATACCCAATAACCCAGGAAACACAATAACCCAGGTAAACCCGGTAAACCCAATAACCCAGGTAAACCCAATAACACAGGTAACCCCAAAAACCCAGTTCAACCCAGTAAACCCAGTAACCCAGGTAAATAAAATAACCCAGGTAAACCCAGTAAACCCAATAACCGTGTTAAATCCAATAACTCAGGTAAACCCGGTAAATCCAATAACCCAGGTAAACCCAAGAACCCAGTTAACGGAATAACCCAGGTAAACCCGGTAAACCCAATAACCCAGATCAACCCAATAACCCAGGTAAACCTGGGAAACCCAATAACCCAGATAAACCCAATAACCCAGGTCAACCTGGCTAACCCAATAACCCAGTAAACCCAGTAAACCAAATAACCCAGATAAACCCAATAACCCAGGTAAACCCGGTAAACCCAATAACCCAGATATACCCAATAACCCAGGTCAACCCGGCTAACCCAATAACCCAGTAAACCCGGTAAACGCAATAACCCGGGAAACCCAGTAACCTAGTAAACCCGGTAAACCCAATAACCCGGTAAACCCAATAACTCAGTAAACCGAATAACCCAGGTAAACCCGGTAACCCCAATAACCCAGTAAACCCGGTAAACCCAAAACCGGTTAATCCCAATAACCTAGTAAACCCGGTAAACCCAATAACCCAGGTAAACCCGGTAAACCCAATAACCCAGGTAAACCCAATAACCCAGGTAAACCCAGAAAACCCAATAACCCAGGTAAATTCAATAACCCAGGTAAACCCAGTAAACCCAATAACCCAGGAAAATCCGAAAAAACCAATAACCCAGTAAACCCAATAACCCAGGTATACCCAGTAAACCCAATAACCCAGGCAAACCCAATAAGCCAGGTAAACCCGGTAAACCAAATAACCCAGGTAAACTCAGTAAACCAAATAACCCAGGTAAACCCAATAAACGAGGTAAACCGAGTAAACCGAATAACCCAGGTAAACCCAATAACCCAGGCAAACCCTGGAAACGCAATAACCCAGGTAAACCCGGTAAACCAAATAACCCAGGTAAACCCAGGCAAACACAATAACCCAGGTAAACCAAATAACCCAGGTATACCAGGTAAACCCAATAACCCAGGTAAACCAATAACCCAGGTAAACCAGGTAAACCCAATAACCCAGGTGAACCCGGTAAACCAAATAACCCAGGTAAACCCAATAACTCAGGTAAACCCGGTAAACCCAATAACCCAGATAAACCCGGTAAACCCAATAACCCAGGCAAACCCAATAACCAAGGTAAACCCAGTAAACCCAATAACCCAGGTAAACCGAGTAAACCCAATAACCCAGGTAAAACCAATAACCCAGATAAACCCGATAAGCCTAATAACCCAGGTAAACCCAATAACCCAGTAAACCCAATAACCCAGTAAACCCAATAACCCAGGTAAACCCGGTAAACCCAGTAACCCAGGTGAACCCGGTAAACCAAATAACCCAGGTAAACCCAATAACCCAGGTAAACCCGGTAAACCCAATAACCCAGATAAACCCGGTAAACCCAATAACCCAGGTAAACCGAGCAAGCCCAATAACCCAGGTAAAACCAATAACCCAGATAAACCCGGTAAGCCTAATAACCCAGGTAAACCCGGTAAACCCAATAACCCAGTAAACCCAATAACCCAGGTAAACCCGGTAAACCCAGTAACCCAGATAAACCCAAACACCCAGGTAAACCCGGTAAACCCAGTAACCTAGGTAAACCCAATAACCCAGTAAACCCAATAACCCAGTAAACGGAATAACCCAGGTAAACCCGGTAAACCCAATAACCCAGGTAAACCCAATAACCCAGGTCAACCCAGCAAACCCAATAACCCATTAAACCCGGTAAACCCAATAGCCGAGATAAACCCGGTAAATCCAATAAACCAGGTAAACCAGGTAAACCCAATAACCCAGGAAAACCCGGTAAACCAAATAACCCTGGAAAACCCAGTTAACCCAGGTAAACCCGGTAAACCCAATAACCCAGTAAACCCAATAACCCAGGTAAACCCGGTAAACCCAATAACCCAGTAAACCCAATAACCAAGGTAAACCCGGTGAACCCAATATCCCAGGTAAACACGGTAAACCCAATAACCCAGGTAAACCAAGTAAACCTAGTAACCCAGGTAAACCCAAACACCCAGGTAAACCCGGTAAACCCAATAACCCAGGTAAACCCAATAACCCAGATAAACCCGGTAAAACCAATAACCCAGGTAAACCCAGTAAACCCAACAACCCAGGTAAACCCAATAACCCAGGTAAACCCGGTAAACCCAATAATCCAGATAAACCCAGTAAACCCAGTAAACCAGGTAAACCAGGTAAAGCCAATAACCCAGGTAAACCCGGTAAACCCAGTAACCCAGGTAAATCCAATAAGCCAGATAAACCCAATAACCCAGTAAAAACAATAACCCAGGTGAACCCGGCAAACCCAATAACCCAGTAAACCTGGTAAACCCAATAACCCAGTTAAACCCAGTAAACCCAATAACCCAGGCAAACACAATAACCAAGGTAAACCCAATAACCCAGGTAAACCGAGTAAGCACAATAACCCAGGTAAAACCAATAACCCAGATAAACCCGGTAAGCCTAATAACCCAGGTAAACCCAGTAAACCCAATAACCCAGTAAACGGAATAACCCAGGTAAACCCGGTAAACCCAATAACCCAGTAAACCCAAATACCCAGGTAAACCCGGTAAACCAAATAACCCAGGTAAACCCAATAACCCAGGTCAACCCAGCAAACGCAATAACCCATTAAACCCGGTAAACCCACTAACCGAGCTAAACCCGGTGAACCCAATAAACCAGGTAAACCAGGTATACCCAATAACCGAGGAAAACCCAATAACCCAGGAAACCCAATAACCCAGGTAAACCCAGTGAACCCAATAACACAGGAAAACCCGGTAAACCAAATAACCCAGGAAAACCCAGTAAACCCAGGTAAACCCGGTAAACCCAATAACCCAGGTAAACCCAGCAAACGCAATAACCCATTAATCCCGGTAAACCCAATAACCGAGCTAAACCCGGTAAACCCAATAAACCAGGTAAACCAGGTAAACCCAATAACCCAGGACAACCCAATAACCCAGGTAAACCCGGGAAAACCCAATAACCCATTAAACCCAATAAACCAAGTAAACCCGGTAAACCCAATAACCCAATAACCCAGTAAACCCAATAACCCAGGTAAACCCGGTGAACCCAATATCCCAGGCAAACCCAATAACCCAGGTAAACCGAGTAAACCCTATAAACCAGGAAAATCCAATAACCCAGGTAAACCCAAACACCCAGGTAAACACGGTAAACCCAATAACCCAGGTAAACCCAGTAAACCCAGTAAACCCAATAACCCAGGTGAACCCGGTAAACCCGATAAACCCAATAACCCAGTAAACCCAATAACCCAGGTAAACCCAATAACCCAGTAAACACAATAACCCAGGTGAACCTGGCAAACCCAATAACCTAGTAAACCCAAACACCCAGGTAAACCCAGGTAAACCCAATAACCCAGGTAAACCCAATCACCCAGGTAAACCCGGTAAACCAAATAACCCAGGAAAACCCAATCACCCAGATAAACCCGGTAAAACTAATAACCCAGGTAAACCCAGTAAACCCAACAACCCAGGTAAACCCAACAACCCAGGTTAACCCAATAACCCAGGTAAACCCGGTAAACCCAATAATCCAGGTAAACCCAGTAAACCTAGTAAACCAGGTAAACCAGGTAAACCCAATAACCCAGGTAAACCCGGTAAACCCAGTAACCCAGGTAAATCCAATAAGCCAGATACACCCAATAACCCAGTAAACACAATAACCCAGGTGAACCCGGCAAACCCAATAACCTAGTAAACCCAATAACCCAGGTAAACCCGGTAAACCCAGTAACCCAGGTACATCCAATAACCCAGATAAACCCAATAACCCAGTAAACACAATAACCCAGGTGAACCCGGCAAACCCAATAACCCAGTAAACCCAAACACCCAGGTAAACCCGGTAAACCCAATAACCCAGGTGAACCCGGTAAACCCGATAAACCCAATAACCCAGTAAACCCAATAACCCAGGTAAACCCAATAACCCAGTAAACACAATAACCCAGGTGAACCCGGCAAACCCAATAACCTAGTAAACCCAAACACCCAGGTAAACCCAATAACCCAGGTAAACCCAATCACCCAGGTAAACCCGGTAAACCAAATAACCCAGGAAAACCCAATCACCCAGGTAAACCCAATAGCCCAGGTCATCCCAGCAAACCCAATAAGTCAATCACCCTGGTAAACCCAATAACCCAGGTCATCCCAGCAAACCCAATAACCCATTAAACCCTGTAAACCCAATAAAACGGTAAACCCAATAACCGAGCTAAACCCGGTAAACCCAATAACCCAGGTAAACCGAGTAAGTCCAATAACCCAGGTAAAACCAATAACCCAGATAAACCCGGTAAGCCTAATAACCCAGGTAAACCCAGTAAACCCAATAACCCAGTAAACCCAATAACCCAGGTAAACCCGGTAAACCCAATAACCCAGGAAACCCAATAACCCAGGTAAACCCGGTAAACCCAATAACCCAGGTAAACCCAGTAAACCCAGTAACCCAGGTAAACCCAAACACCCAGGTAAATCCGGTAAACCCAATAACCCAGGTAAACCCGGTAAACCCAGGTCAACCCAGCAAACCCAATAACCTATTAAACCCGGTAAACCCAATAGCCGAGATAAACCCGGTAAACCAAATAAACCAGGTAAACCAGGTAAACCAGGTAAACCCAATAACCCAGGAAAACCCGGTAAACCAAATAACCCAGGAAAACCCAGTTAACCCAGGTAAACCCGGTAAACCCAATAACCCAGGTAAACCCGGTAAACCCAATAACCCAGTAAACCCAATAACCAAGGTAAACCCGGTGAACCCAATATCCCAGGTAAACACGGTAAACCCAATAACCCAGATAAACCCGGTAAACCCAATAACCCAGGCAAACCCAATAACCAAGGTAAACCCAGTAAACCCAATAACCCAGGTAAACCGAGTAAACCCAATAACCCAGGTAAAACCAATAACACAGATAAACCCGTAAAGCCTAATAACCCAGGTAAACCCAGTAAACCCAATAACCCAGTAAACCCAATAACCCAGGTAAACCCGGTAAACCCAGTAACCCAGTAAACCCAATAACCCAGGTAAACCCGGTAAACCCAGTAACCCAGGTGAACCCAGTAAACCTAGTAACCCAGGTAAACCCAAACACCCAGGTAAACCCGGTAAACCCAATAACCCAGGTAAACCCAATAACCCAGATAAACCCGGTAAAACCAATAACCCAGGTAAACCCAGTAAACCCAACAACCCAGGTAAACCGAGTAAGCCCAATAACCCAGGTAAAACCAATAACCCAGATAAACCCGGTAAGCCTAATAACCCAGGTAAACCCAGTAAACCCAATAACCCAGTAAACCCAATGACCCAGGTAAACCCGGTAAACCCAATAACCCAGTAAACCCAATAACCCAGGTAAACCCGGTAAACCCAGTAACCCAGGTAAACCCAAACACCCAGGTAAACCCGGTAAACCCAGTAACCTAGGTAAACCCAATAACCCAGTAAACCCAATAACCCAGTAAACGGAATAACCCAGGTAAACCCGGTAAACCCAATAACCCAGTAAACCCAAATACCCAGGTAAACCCGGTAAACCAAATAACCCAGGTAAACCCAATAACCCAGGTCAACCCAGCAAACCCAATAACCCATTAAACCCGGTAAACCCAATAGCCGAGATAAACCCGGTAAACCCAATAAACCAGGTAAACCAGGTAAACCCAATAACCCAGGAAAACCCGGTAAACCAAATAACCCAGGAAAACCCAGTTAACCCAGGTAAACCCGGTAAACCCAATAACCCAGGTAAACCCGGTAAACCCAATAACCCAGTAAACCCAATAACCAAGGTAAACCCGGTGAACCCAATATCCCAGGTAAACACGGTAAACCCAGTAACCCAGGTAAACCTAGTAACCCAGGTAAACCCAAACACCCAGGTAAACCCGGTAAACCCAATAACCCAGGTAAACCCAATAACCCAGATAAACCCGGTAAAACCAATAACCCAGGTAAACCCAGTAAACCCAACAACCCAGGTAAACCCAATAACTCAGGTAAACCCGGTAAACCCAATAATCCAGATAAACCCGGTAAACCAGGTAAACCCAATAACCCAGGTAAACCCGGTAAACCCAGTAACCCAGGTAAATCCAATAAGCCAGATGAACCCAATAACCCAGTAAACACAATAACCCAGGTGAACCCGGCAAACCCAATAACCTAGTAAACCCAATAACCCAGGTAAACCCGGTAAACCCAGTAACCCAGGTAAATCCAATAACCCAGATAAACCCAATAACCCAGTAAACACAATAACCCAGGTGAACCCGGCAAACCCAATAACCCAGTAAACCCGGTAAACCCAATAACCCAGGTAAACCCGGTAAACCCAATAACCCAGGCAAACCCAATAACCAAGGTAAACCCAATAACCCAGGTAAACCAAGTAAGCCCAATAACCCAGGTAAAACCAATAACCCAGATAAACCCGGTAAGCGTAATAACCCAGGTAAACCCAGTAAACCCAATAACCCAGTAAACGGAATAACCCAGGTAAACCCGGTAAACCCAATAACCCAGTAAACCCAAATACCCAGGTAAACCCGGTAAACCAAATAACCCAGGTAAACCCAATAACCCAGGTCAACCCAGCAAACGCAATAACCCATTAAACCCGGTAAACCCAATAACCGAGCTAAACCCGGTAAACCCAATAAACCAGGTAAACCAGGCATACCCAATAACCCAGGAAAACCCAATAACCCAGGAAACCCAATAACCCAGGTAAACCCAGTGAACCCAATAACCCAGGAAAACCCGGTAAACCAAATAACCCAGGAAAACCCAGTAAACCCAGGTAAACCCGGTAAACCCAATAACCCAGGTGAACCCAATAACCCAGGTAAACCCAGAAAACGCAATAACCCATTAAACCCGATAAACCCAATAACCGAGCTAAACCCGGTAAACCCAATAAACCAGGTAAACCAGGTAAACCCAATAACCCAGGACAACCCAATAACCCAGGTAAACCCGCTAAACCCAATAACCCAGTAAACACAATAACCCAAGTAAACCCGGTAAACCCAATAACCCAATAACCCAGTAAACCCAATAACCCAGGTAAACCCGGTGAACCCAATGTCCCAGGCATACCCAATAACCCAGGTAAACCGAGTAAACCCTATAAACCAGGTAAATCCAATAACCCAGGTAAACCCGGTAAACCCAAACACCCAGGTAAACACGGTAAACCCAATAACCCAGGTAAACCCAGTAAACCCAGTAACCCAGGTAAACCCAAACACCCAGGTAAACCCGGTAAACCCAATAACCCAGATAAACCTGGTAAAACCAATAACCCAGGTAAACCCAGTAAACCCAACAACCCAGGTAAACCCAATAACCCAGGTAAACCCGGTAAACCCAATAATCCAGGTAAACCCGGTAAACCTAGTAAACCAGGTAAACCAGGTAAACCCAATAACCCAGGTAAACCCTGGTAAACCCAGTAACCCAGGTAAATCCAATAAGCCAGATAAACCCAATAACCCAGTAAACACAATAACCCAGGTCTACCCGGCAAACCCAATAACCTAGTAAACCCAATAACCGAGGTAAACCCGGTAAACCAAATAACCCAGGCAAACCCGATAAACCCAATAACCCAGTAAACCCAATAACCCAGGTAAACCCAATAACCAAGGTAAACCCAGTAAACCCAATAACCCAGGTGAACCCGGTAAACCCGATAAACCCAATATCCCAGTAAACCCAAAATCCCAGGTAAACCCAGTAACCGAGCTATAACTGATAAACTTAATAAACCAGGTAAACGAGGTAATCCCAATAACCCAGGAAAACCCAATAACCCAGGTAAACCAAATAACCCAGGTAAACCCGGTAACCCCAATAACCCAGGTAAACCCAATAACCCAGGTTAGCCCTGTAAACCCAATAACCCAGGTAAACCCGGTAAACCCAATAACCCAGGTAAACCCAATAACCCAGGTAAACCCGGTAAACCCAATAACCCAGGTAAACCCAATAACCCAGGTAAACCCAGTAAACCCAATATCCCATTAAACCCGGTAAACCCGATAAACCCAATAATCCAGTAAACCCAATAACCCAGGTAAACCCGGTAAACCCAATAACCCAGTAAACCCAATAACCCAGGTAAACCCGGTAAACCCAATAACTCAGTAAACCCAATAACCCAGGTAAACCCGGTAAACCCAATAACCCAGGTAAACCCAATAGCCCAGGTAAACCCGGTAAACCCAATAACCCAGTAAACCCAATAACCCAGGTAAACCCAATAACCCAGGTTAGCCCTGTAAACCCAATAACCCAGGTAAACCCAATAACCCAGGTAAACCCAGTAAACCCAATATCCCAGGTGAACCCGGTAAACCCGATAAACCCAATAATCCAGTAAACCCAACAACCCAGGTAAACCCGGTAAACCCAATAACCCAGTAAACCCAATAACCCAGGTAAACCCGGTAAACCCAATAACCCAGTAAACCCGGTAAACCCAATAACTCAGTAAACCCAATAACCCAGGTAAACCCGGTAAACCCAATAACCCAGGTAAACCCAATAACCCAGGTAAACCCGGTAAACCCAATAACCCAGGTAAACCCAATAGCCCAGGTAAACCCGGTAAACCCAATAACCCAGTAAACCCAATAACCCAGGTAAGCCTAACAACCCAGTAAACCCAATAATCCAGGTAAACCCGGGAAACCCAATAACCCAGTAAACCCAATAACCCAGGTAAACCCGGTAAACTCAATAACCCAGGTAAACCCAATAATCCAGGTAAACCCAGTGAACCCAATAACCCAGATAAACCCGCTATACCCAATAATCCAGTAAACCCAATAACCCAGGTAAACCCAGTAAACCTAATAACCCAGGTAAACCCAATAACCTAGGTAAGCCCGGTAAACCCAAAAACCCAGGTAAACTCAATAACCCAGGTAAACCCAGTGAACCCAATAACCCAGATAAACCCAATAACCCAGTGAACCCAATAACCCAGGTAAACCCGGTAAACCCAAAAACCCAGGTAAACTCAATAACCCAGGTAAACCCAGTGAACCCAATAACCCAGGCAAACCCAATAACCCAGGCAAACCCAATAACCCAGGTAAACCCAGTAAACCCAATAACCCAGGTAAATCCAATAACCCAGGTAAACCCAGTGAACCCAATAACCCAGGTAAACCCAGTAAACCCAATAACCCAGGCAAACCCAATAACCCAGGTAAACCCGGTAAATCCAATAACCCAGGTAAACCCAATAACCCAGGTAAACCCAGTGAACCCAATAACCCAGGCAAACCCGGTATACCCAATAACCCAGGTAAACCCAGGAAACCCAATAACCCAGTAAACCCAATAACCCAGGTAAACCCAATAACCCAGGTAAACCCGGTAAACCCAAAAACCCAGGTAAACTCAATAACCCAGGTAAACCCAGTGAACCCAATAACCCAGGTAAACCCAATAACCCAGTGAACCCAATAACCCAGGTAAACCCGGTAAATCCAATGACCCAGGGAAACCCAATAACCCAGGTAAACCCAGTGAACCCAATAACCCAGGTAAACCCAATAACCCAGTGAACCCAATAACCCAGGTAAACCCGGTAAATCCAATGACACAGGCAAACCCAATAACCCAGGTAAACCCGGTAAATCCAATAACCCAGGTAAACCCAATAACCCAGGTAAACCCAGTGAACCCAATAACCCAGGCAAACCCGGTATACCAAATAACCCAGGTAAACCCAGGAAACCCAATAACCCAGTAAACCCAATAACCCAGGTAAACCCAATAACCCAGGTAAACCCGGTAAACCCAAAAACCCAGGTAAACTCAATAACCCAGGTAAACCCAGTGAACCCAATAACCCAGGTAAACCCAATAACCCAGTGAACCCAATAACCCAGGTAAACCCGGTAAATCCAATGACCCAGGGAAACCCAATAACCCAGGTAAACCCAGTGAACCCAATAACCCAGGTAAACCCAATAACCCAGTGAACCCAATAACCCAGGCAAACCCAATAACCCAGGTAAACCCAGTGAACCCAATAACCCAGGTAAACCCGGTATACCCAATAACCCAGGTAAACCCAGGAAACCCAATAACCCAGTAAACCCAATAACCCAGGTAAATCCAATAACCCAGGTAAACCCAGTAAATCCAATAACCCAGTATACCCAATAACCCTGGTAAACCCGGTAAACCCAATCACCCAGTAAACCCAATAACCCAGGTAAACCCGGTAAACCCAATCACCCAGTATACCCAATAACCCAGGTAAACCCGGTAAACCCAGTAACACAGGAAAACCCAATAACCCAAGTAAACCCAATAACCCAGGTAAACCCGCTAAACCCAATTACCCAGTAAACCCAATGACCCAGTAAACCCAATACCCCAGGAAAACCCAATAACCCAGATAAACCCGGTAAACCCAATAACCCAGTAAACCCAATAACCCAGGCAAACCCAATAACCCACGTAAACCCGGTAAACCCAATAACCCAGGAAAATCCAATATCCTAGCTAGTTATTTAGCTATGAGGAGCGGTTGAATAAACTCAGTTTGTTATCACTGGAACGACGGAGGTTGAGGGCAACCTGATAGAGGTCTACAAAATTATGAGCGGCATAGACACAGTGGATAATCAGAGGCTTTCCCCCAGGGTAGAGGGGTCAATTATTAGGGGGCATAGATGTAAGGTGCGAGGGGCAAGGTTTAGAGGAGCGAGGCAAGTTTTTTACACATAGGGTAGTGGGTGCCTGGAACTCGCTGCCGGAGGAGGTGGTGGAAGCAGGGATGATAGTGACATTTAAGGGGCATCTTGACAAATACATGAATAGGATGGGAATAGAGGGATACGGACCCAGGAAGTGTGGAAGATTTTAGTTTAGGTGGGCAGCATGGTCAGCACGGGGTGAAAGGTCTGTTCCTGTGCTGTATTTTTCTTTGTTCTTTGTTGTTTGTATCTCTATTAATAGTGTCTTCCAGAAGTGTGTCTTCATTTTAATGTCTCCAAGGGGAGCTTCACTATTTAGAGGGTCTCCTGAGAATGTGTCACTCTTTAGAGTTGGTGGCACGATAGCACAGTGGTTAGAACTGTTGCTTCACAGCATCAGGGAAGCGGGTTTTGTGGTGATATGCATCACTGTAAATACACAAGGGGTTAATGTAAATACACATAGACTAGCTAGACACTAGAGGGAGCACCAGAGACATGACACACGGACATTCAACCAATAGGTCAGTAAGATAGGACACGACCAATGGGCATTCAAGGTACACACAGAGGTGACAGTAGCACAGGAAGGCATTACACCAACCCATATAAAAGGACACAGCACACATGGTCTTCCTCTTTCCAGTGGAGACACTCAGTGAGTACACAGGGTTGATTTGAAACACATGACACCCACCACGTGGATTGTAGCAGACTGGTTAGTCAGTCTGAGTAGCTATAGCAGGATTAACAGGAGAGTCGAATCCAAGTAGAAGAATTGTTAACAGTTTAATAAATGTGTTAAAGCTATCTCCAAGACTGAACCTTCCTTTGTCAGAGTGCACATCAAGGAAGCGGCTTATGCTATGTCAAGAGCATAACAAAACAGGTTTGATTCCCAGCTTGGGTCACTGTCTGTGCGGAGCCTGCACATTCTCCCTGTGTGCATGGGTTTCTTCCGGGCACTCCGGTTTCCTCCCACAGGTCCAGCAAGATGTGCTGCTAGGTGAATTGGACATTCTTAATTCTCCCTCCGTGTACCCGAACAGGCATGGGACTGTGTCGACAAGGAGCTTTTCACAATAACTTCATTGCAGTGTTAATGTTAGCGTACTTGTGACAATAAAGATTATTATTAGTCTTAGAGGGTCATCCGGCTGTGTGTCTCTATTTAGATGGTCTCCTGGGAGTGTGTCCCAAATTAGAGGGTCTCCTGGGAGTGTGTCACTATTTTAATGGATGGGGTGGAAGTGGGGGTGATGTGTCAGGGACACTAAGATTGCAACACTATTTGGAGAGGATCCCTAGGTTTGAACCGCTATTTGGAGAGGGTCCCCAGGTTTGAACCGCTATTTGTAGAGGG
Organism: Scyliorhinus canicula; assembly: GCF_902713615.1. Classification (NCBI taxonomy): domain Eukaryota; kingdom Metazoa; phylum Chordata; class Chondrichthyes; order Carcharhiniformes; family Scyliorhinidae; genus Scyliorhinus; species Scyliorhinus canicula. The sequence goes on along the minus strand of NC_052149.1, from coordinate 122,667,100 downwards.
TCCCCAGATTTGAACCGCTATTTGGAGAGGGTCCCCAAGTTTGAACCGCTATTTGGAGAGGGTCCCCAGGTTAGAACTGCTATTTGGAGAGGGTCCCCAGGTTTGAACCGCTATTTGTAGAGGGTCTCCAGGTCTGAACCACTATTTGGAGAGGGTCCCCAGGTTAGAACTGCTATTTGGAGAGGGTCCCCAGGTTTGAACCGCTATTTGTAGAGGGTCTCCAGGTCTGAACCACTATTTGGAGAGGGTCCCCAGGTTAGAACTGCTATTTGGAGAGGGTCTCCAGGTTTGACCCGCTATTTGGAGAGGGTCTCCAGGTCTGAACCACTATTTGGAGAGGGTCCCCAGATTTGAACCTCAATTTGGAGAGGGTCCCCAGGTTTGACCCGCTATTTGGAGAGGGTCCCCAAGTTTGACCCGCTATTTGTAGAGGGACCCCAGATTTGAACCGTTATTTGGAGAGGGTCCCCAAGTTTGACCCGCTATTTGTAGAGGGACCCTAGATTTGAACCGTTATTTGGAGAGGTTCCCCAGGTTTGAACCGCTATTTGGAGAGGGTCCCCAAGTTTGACCCGCTATTTGTAGAGGGTCCCCAGGTTAGAACCGCTATTTGGAGAGGGTCCCCAGGTTTGAACCGCTATTTGGAGAGGGTCCCCAGGTTTGAACCGTTATTTGGAGAGGGTCCCCAGATTTGAACCGCTATTTGGCGAGGGTCCCCAGGTTTGAACCGCTATTTGTAGAGGGTCCCCAAGTTTGAACCGTTATTTGGAGAGGGTCCCCAGGTTTGACCCGCTATTTGGAGAGGGTCCCCAGGTTTGACCCGCTATTTGGAGATGGTCCTCATGCAAAAAGATTTGATACTTTGCTGCTTCTGACATCGCTGTCTTAGATTGTTTCTTGCCGTTTGCATCACTTTTGTCTCCTGGCGGCAAGGACATTTTTTTATTTATGAGCTCATTAACCTTGGCTCTCAGTTAAGATTGCGGACAGTCAGCTGCTTAAAGCTTTCGAATGGATCAGTGGCAGAGTGAGGCATTGATTTTATGACACCAAGATCAGGATCCGACAACTCAAGCTATCTCTTCACATCTACCAACGTGTATACAACTTGTGCCATCTAAACAGCTACAGACAGAACAAGCTTGAGGTTATTGAGTGTGGAGGTTTGTATTAATATAACCTACTTTTAATTTTCACCCAATCTCAAGCACAGGTTAACTGTCAGCTGAAGCATTTTATCTGCAGATATCTGACCTTCCCTATCCTCGAGACTGATGTTGGTGGGGTTGTATAGATGCAATAGTCTTTTTTTCAGGGGTGGGATTCATCCACTTAATTTTAAAATGTTCTGGGGACTTCTGGTGGCAGCCAAGGAGTGAGTGGTCGCACACTTGGTGGCTCCTGCTCAAGGTAGATATTTTTGTTCATTTCCGGCTGAGTATTTGAGGGCAAAAGGTACAGGAGTGCCTGGGGAAGGTAATACTCCTCTTGTGTGGCTGGTGGTTGGATCTGTGGACAGAGAGTAGTGTAAGAAGGAAAGAGCAACAGGAACACCAGAGTCTTTGTGGTGTGCTGCAGGAAAAGAAATGGTGGAGGACAAGGGGGATGCGTTGCCTGCCCAGTGGTCAACAGAGCAGTTGGTAGAGTTTCTGAACAAAGGTTCCTGCAACAGAGGAAAGAGGTCCTGGAAGACCTGGCCAAGGTAGCGGAGCCTCTGAGATCTGGGATCAAGCGAGTGGAGCAGAGGCTGGAGTCCCAGGGCCTGGCGATCAAGAAAGTGGAGGAGGTGGTGGGGACATCGAGGAGCCTCATTGGTGGCGGAGGTGGGAGTGATGCGGGAGAGCCAGAAGAGACTGAGGTAAAGGTGGAGGACCTGAAAAATTACTCCAGGAGACAAAATGTCAGGATGCCTGAAGGCATTGAAGGTGTGGAGGCCGCTGTGTAATGTGGCTAGGATGCTGGAGAGATTGATGGGAGAGGGGACCTTCGATTGACCCCTGGAGGTGGACCGAGCATGTTAGGTAATGGGTTAAGAGTCATTCCAATTAGTTGTCTCATTTGTGTTACGTATCCAATAATTGACACAGATATGTAAAGGGGCTTCAGGTGGCCTTTGTGTCAGGTGATGTGATGTTAAAGTTTTGTGCAGAGTCTGTTGAAGTAAATTAAAGGTGTTTGTGGAAAAGGAGCAGAACCTTTGACTCTTTATACAATAGAAGCTAAACTTATAACAAATGGTAGCAGAGGACAGTTGCTGTGCAAATGTGAAGAGTTGAAAGATACAACTTTTCCAGACCAAACCAAGGAGTGAGTGAGAAGAAAAAAAAAGATATATGGCTGAACCCAGGATAAAGATGACCGGATATGCCTGCCCCCCCCCCCCCCCCCCCCTTAATTTTTGAAAGGGGATCGTACGACCAATGGAGAAGTGCAGTAGTTATGTGGCCTTGGGAAAGAGAAAACAAGATATGGCATTGGCTCTTTCTCTTTTGACAGTAAAATCCGGAGCAAGGAGTTTTCTGATCTGGAATTGGAAGAGTTAGACTCAGAAAAAGGTCTAGAGACTCTGTTACGTTATATGGATAACATTTATAAGAAGGATGACTTGTTAAGTGCATATGAAGCATGGTTGGATTTTGATAGGTTCCAGAAAATAGAGGAATTCTCCATGGAAGACTATATGATGGAATTTGGCAGACTATATAAAAGGCTGCAGAAACACAACCTGGAATTTCCACAGTCTGTGTTGGCCTTTAAATTACTTGACTGTGTTAGAGTGAGCAACATTGATAGGCTTCTGGTTTTGACAGGAGTTCAGTTTGCGGGTAAGGATACCTTATTCGATCAGATGACAGAAGCTTTAAAAACGTATCTGGGGAAATATTCGATTCCGATGGCTCTGATGACCCAAATAGGTCAGCGTACAATAAAGCAGAATATGGAAGATACACTACTAACAGGATGGCGAAATCGTACAGCTACAAACGGGTTCCAAGACTATAGTAGGAGATCAGGACCCAGAAATTATGGAAACAGAAACCCAGTTAGAAACTACAACGATGAACCCCACTGGGCATGATAAATCAATGTTTTCGATGTCTCTCAATACCATTATGTTTTCAACTGTCCAACACGTTATAATAGTGTTTGAAGCGACACATGACACGGAAGAGTCAGAAGAGGAAAAAGATAGTGACCAGAAAGAAAGCATTGTTCTATTAACAAGCAGTTTTATGCCGGTAATGAGGGAGTTGGTTGCAGAATCCTTCAATTATGCTGTTTTGGACAGTGGCTGCACATCTACTGTGTGTGAAATTGACTGGTTAAAATGTTACCTGGTGAACGCAAGTGGGAGGAGGAGCTGGGAGGAGAGATAGAGAATGGTCTATGGGTGGACGCGTTGAGTAGAGTCAACGCATCCGCAACATGTGCCAGGCTCAGCCTGATGCAATTCAAGGTCGTTCAATTCAAGGTCGTTCATCGGGTGAGCAGATTCTTTGGGGTGGAAGACAGGTGTGCAAAATGTGTGGGAGGACCAGCGAACCATGTCTACATGTTCTGGGCATGTCCGAAGCTTAGGGGACTTTGGCAGGGGTTTACGGACATCATGTCCACAGTGTTAAAAACAATGGTGGTGCTGAGTCCAGAGGTGGCGATTTTCGATGTGTCGGAAGACCCGGCAATCCAGGAGGATAAAGAGGCAGACATTCTGGCCTTTGCTTCCCTGGTAGCCCAAAGACGGATACTATTAGCTTGGAGGGACTCAAAGCCCCCGAAATCAGAGACCTGGCTGTCAGACATGGCTAGCTTTCTCTGTTTGGAGAAAATCATCACAGACCCGTCACAGGGTCGGAGAATCCCAACCATGGTTAGTGGGAGGTTCGAGGGGATGCCGGTGGTTCTGGTAAAAATTTATGCCCCGGATTGGGATGACGTGGGTTTTATGAGGCGGGTGTTGGGGAAAATCCCGGACTTAGACTGGCATCTGTTGATTATGGAGGGGATGGATTTTAATATGGCCATAGATCCGAGCTTGGACCGTTCGAGTCCCAAGTTATCGTGGGTGTTTGCAATGGCGAATGAGCTGAGGGGGCTCTTGGAGTGTATGGGGGGGGGGGGGGGGGGGCTGGACTCGTGGAGGTTTGGGATGCCGAGGGGGAAAGAGTTTTCACGTAGGGGTGGCACGGTAGTACATTGCTTTGCACTGCTGCCTCACAGTGCCAGGGACCCAGGTGACTGTCTGTATGGAGTATGCATTTTCTCCCGTGTCTGCGTGGGTTTCCTCCGGATGCTCCGGTTTCCTCCCACAGTATAATGAAGCAAGGGAGATGGGGCAACTTCCCCCTGCGCTGTCGCAGGCTTCTATCTCCCTGATTTTGAAGATGGACAAGGGCCTGGAGCAGTGTGGGTCACACCGCCCAATATCACTATTGAATGTGGGCACCACGTTATTGGCGAAGGTGTTGGCATCGCGAATTGAGGACTCTGCCTCGGGGTGATAGGCGAGGAGCAGACGGGATTTGTGAAGGGGAGGTGTTATTGCCAATTGTGAGGAAACTGCTCAATGTAATCATGATGCCTTCGGAGGGGATGAGGTGGAGGTAGTGGTGGCGATGGACGTGGGGAAGGCATTTGATCGGGTGGAGTGGACGTTTTTGTGGGAGGTGTTGGGGCGGTTCGGGATCGGGTTCGGGTTTGGGCAGGGGTTTGTGGATTGGGTCCTGTTATATAAGGTGGCGGTCGCGAGCCTGTGCAAACCAAGTGAGTTCAGGGTACTTTGGGCTACATTGTGGAAAAAGGCAGAGGTGACCACTCGCCCCGTTGCTCTTTGCCTTGGCCTTGGTGCTAGAGCCGCTGCCAATGGCACTTCGGGAGAGCATCGTGCAGAGGTAAGTGTTTGATGGCTTTGTCGTTGACGCCTTTACCGTTCTCGCCAGCCAGGTACTCCCTGAGCCCAGAGGTGGTGTCAGCCCTAAGGGTGTGGGGGCCGTGGAGGCAGCACCTGGGGATGAAGGGTGCCTTGGTTTGTGTGCCAATCTGCAATATCCATTGGTTTGTGCCGGCGGGGCTGGGTGCAAGGTTTAGGGTGTGGCGGCAGGCAGGGATCGAGCGCTTCGGTGACTTGCTTGTAGGGGGTAAATTCACAGGGCTGGAGGACCTGTATGAGTTGCCCAGGGGGAATGGTTTTAGGTATCTGCAGGTTCAGGACGTTGTAAGGATAGAGGTGGCGTCCTTTCCTGGGTTGGCGGCCCTGGGGTTGCAGGACAAGGTGCTGTCGAAGGGCAAATAAGGGAGGGGAATGTGTCAGACATCTATAAGGAGTTGGTGGAGTGGGAGGGGGACTTGGTGGGGGATCGGCTGGACCAGCATTTATTGCCCATCCCTAATTGCCCTCGGGAAGGTGGCGATGAGCTGCCTGCTTGAATCACTGAAGTCCACGTGGTGTAGGTACGCCCATAATGCTGTTAGGGAGAGCATTCCAGGATTTTCACCCTGCGACAGTGAAGGAAAAACATCAAATTTCCAAGTTACGATGATGAGTGGTTTCAGCAGGCCATTAGTTTAAATATTCAAATGAGGCTGCTTTCTTCAGAGTTTAGCTCTGATTCAGGTTTTAGATCTGAAGACAGGGGTTTCATAGGCATTCTTTTAACATGCAGTCAGGAAGAGGATTCCAGCATCTCCTGACCACACCTTCAGCTCAGTTGTATCCTATAAACTTTTTTTTTGTAAATAATTTTTATTGAAAAATTTTGAATTTACACAACAACATCAGACCATACTAAAATACCAACGATAACAGTAATAACAACCATAAACCTTCGCCCATCCTCAATGAACAACCCAACATATTAACAACAACTTATAAGAACATAATAAGAACTAGGAGCAGGAGTAGGCCATCTGGCCCCTCGAGCCTGCTCCGCCATTCAATTAGATCATGGCTGATCTTTTGTGGACTCAGCTCCACTTTCTGGCCCGAACACCATAACCCTTAATCCCTTTATTCTTCAAAAAACTATCTATCTTTACCTTAAAAACATGTAATGAAGGAGCCTCAACTGCTTCACTGGGCAAGGAATTCCATAGATTCACAACCCTTTGGGTGAAGAAGTTCCTCCTAAACTCAGTCCTAAATCTACTTCCCCTTATTTTGAGGCTATGCCCCCTAGTTCTGCTGTCACCCGCCAGTGGAAACAACCTGCCCGCATCTATCCTATCTATTCCCTTCATAATTTTAAATGTTTCTATAAGATCCCCCCTCTTCCTTCTAAATTCCAACGAGTACAGTCCCAGTCTACTCAACCTCTCCTCATAATCCAACCCCTTCAGCTCTGGGATTAACCTAGTGAATCTCCTCTGCACACCCTCCAGCGCCAGTACGTCCTTTCTCAAGTAAGGAGACCAAAACTGAACACAATACTCCAGGTGTGGCCGCACTAACACCTTATACAATTGCAACATAACCTCCCTAGTCTTAAACTCCATCCCTCTAGCAATGAAGGACAACATTCCATTTGCCTTCTTAATCACCTGTTGCACTTGTAAACCAACCTTCTGTGACTCATGCACTAGCACACCCAAGTCTCTCTGAACAGCGGCATGCTTTAATATTTTATCGTTTAAATAATAATCCCGTTTGCTGTTATTCCTACCAAAATGGATAACCTCACATTTGTCAACATTGTATTCCATCTGCCAGACCCGAGCCCATTCACTTAACCTATCCAAATCCCTCTGCAGACTTCCAGTATCCTCTGCACTTTTCGCTTTACCACTCATCTTAGTGTCATCTGCAAACTTGGACACATTGCCCTTGGTCCCCAACTCCAAATCATCAATGTAAATTGTGAACAATTGTGGGCCCAACACGGATCCCTGAGGGACACCACTAGCTACTGATTGCCAACCAGAGAAACACCCATAACTTAAGTTAACATAGTGTTAAGTTACATAACCGTAGCAAAAAAAAAATAGAAACTATAGTTAGGAACACACCCCGTTGCCCCCCCCCACTCCCCCCCCCCCCCCCCCCCCCCCTCTCCCCGGGTTGCTGCTGCTATTGACCAAGATATCTATCTTTGAGCCAGGAAGTCCAGAAAAGGCTGCCACCGCCTAAAGAACCCTTGTACTGATCCTCTCAGGGCAAATCTGACCCTCTCCAACTTTATAAATCCCGCCATGTCATTGATCCAGGTCTCCACACTTGGGGGCCTCGCATCCTTCCACTGTAGCAAGATCCTCCGCCGGGCTACTAGGGACGCAAAGGCCAGGACACCGGCCTCTTTCGTCTCCTGCACTCCCGGCTCCGCCGCAACTCCAAAAATCGCGAGTCCCCACCCTGGTTTGACCCTGGATCCAACCACCATCGACACCGTCCCCGCCACCCCCTTCCAGAATTCTTCCAGTGCCGGGCATGCCCAGAACATATGGGCGTGGTTCGCTGGACTCCACGAACACCTGGTGCACCTGTCCTCACCCCCAAAGAACCTACTCATCCTAGTCCCGGACATGTGGGCCCGGTGCAGCACCTTAAATTGGATGAGACTAAGCCTCGCACATGAAGAGGAAGAGTTGACTCTCTCCAAGGCATCCGCCCAAGTCCCGTCCTCTATCTGCTCCCCAAGTTCCCCCTCCCATTTAGCCTTCAGCTCCTCTACTGACGACTCCTCCACCTCCTGCATTACCTTATAGATGTCAGACACCTTCCCCTCTCCGACCCACACCCCCGAAAGCACTCTGTCCATCGTCCCCCGCGAGGGCAGCAGAGGGAATCCCTCTACCTGTCGCCTAGCAAACGCCTTTACCTGCAAGTATCTGAACATGTTCCCTTGGGGAAGGCCAAATTTATCTTCCAGTTCCCCCAGGCCCGCAAACCTTCCGCCAATAAACAGGTCCCTCAATTTACTGATGCCCACCCTTTGCCACCCCCTAAATCCCCCATCCTTGTTTCCCGGGATGAACCGATGATTGCCACCCAGTGGAGCCTCCATCGAGCCCCCTGTTTCCCCCCTATGCCGTCTCCACTGTCCCCAGATTCTTAGGGTCGCCGCCACCACCGGGCTCATGGTAAATCTCTTAGGGGAGAGCGGCAACGGCACCGTTACCATGGCACCCAGGCTCGTACCTCTACATGACACCATCTCCATTCTTTTCCACGCCGCCCCTCCCCCCTCCATCACCCATTTACGCACCATTGACACATTGGCTGCCGAATAGTACCCCAAGAGGTTGGGCAGCGCCAGCCCACCTCTATCCCTCCCTCGCTCCAGGAAAACCCTCTTCACTCTCGGAGTCCCATGTGCCCACACAAAGCTCAAGATACTGCTAGTCACTCTCCTAAAGAAGGCCCTGGGAATAAAGATGGGCAGGCACTGAAAGAGGAACAAGAACCTCGGAAGCACCGTCAGTTTGACGGACTGCACCCTCCCCGCCAACGACAATGGCAGCATGTCCCACCTCTTGAACTCCTCCTCCATTTGATCTACAAGTCTGGTGAAATTATGTTTGTGAAGAGTCCCCCAGTCCCTGGCCACCTGCACCCCCAGGTACCTAAAACTCTCCCCTGCCCGCCTAAGCGGGAGCCTACCAATTCCTTCCTCCTGGTCTCCAGGGTGCACCACAAACACCTCACTCTTGCCTAAATTTAATTTATAACCTGAAAAGGTCCCAAACTCAGCTAGCAGCTCCATCACCCCCGGCATCTCTCCCACCGGGTCCGCCACATACAGTACAGGTCATCGGCATACAACGACACCCTATGTTCCTCCCCACCTCGCACTAAACCTCTCCACCTCTCTTAATCCCTCAACGCCATCGCCAGCGGCTCGATTGCCAATGCAAACAACAAGGGGGACAGGGGGCAACCCTGCCTGGTCCCTCGGTAAAGCCGGAAGTACTCCGACCTCCTCCCACTCGTGGCCACGCACGCCATCGGGGCCTCATATAGCAGCCTTACCCATCTAATGAACCCTTCACCAAATCCAAACCTCCCCAACACCTCCCATAAGTACCCCCACTCCACTCTATCGAAGGCCTTCTCCGCATCCAGCGCCACCACTATCTCTGCCTCCCCCTCAATCGCCGGCATCATGATGACATTCAACAATCTCCGCACATTCGTGTTCAGCTGCCTTCCCTTCACAAAACCTGTCTGGTCCTCGTGTACAACCCCCGGCACACAGTCCTCTATCCTGGTGGCCAGGATTTTTGCCAGCACCTTGGCATCTACGTTGAGGAGAGATATGGGCCTGTATGGACCACACTGCTGCGGGTCCTTGTCCCTCTTTAAGATTAACGAGATCAGCGCCCTTCCCACGCTTCATTAAGTGTCCGCACCAGTAAGGGGCCCACTAGGTCCACAAACATTTTATAAAATTCCACCGGGAACCCATCCGGCCCCGGTGCCTTCCCTGACTGCATCTGCCCGATCCCCTTAACTAGCTCCTCCAGCTCAATTGGCGCACCCAACCCCTCCACCTGCTCCTCCTGCACATTCGGGAAAGAAAGCCCGTCGAGGAACCTCTTCATTCCCCTCCTCTCCCCCGTTGGCTCCGACCGGTACAGTTCCCCGTAAAAGTCCTTGAAGACCTCATTCACCTCTACCCGCCCCCCCCCCCCCCTCCCTTCCGCACCACATTCCCACTCTTGTCTCTCACTCCAGCAATTTCCTTTGCCGCATCCCGCTTGCGGAGCTGATGAGCCAGCATCCTACTCGCCTTTTCACCATGTTCGTACACTGCCCCTTGTGCCTTCCTCCACTATGCCTCCGCCTTTCTAGTGGTCAGCAAATCAAATTTAGCCTGCAGGCTGCGCCTTTCCCCCAACAGTCCCTCCTCTGGTGCTTCTGCGTACATCCTGTCTATCTCCAGCATCCTTCCCACCAGCCTATCCCTCTCACTCCTCTCGCTCCTCTCCCTGTGTGCCCGGATGGATATCAGCTCGCCACGAATCACTGCTTTCAGGGCTTCCCAGACCACCCCCACCTAAACCTCCCCCGTATCATTCACCTCGAGGTACCCCTCGATACTTGCCCGGACCCTCCTACACACCTCCTCCTCTGCCAACAACATCACATCCAACCGCCACAACGGACGTTGGTCCCGCACCTCCCCCATCTCCAACTCCATCCAATGCGGAGCGTGGTCGGAGATTGCAATGGCCGAATACTCGGCCTCCTCCACTCTCGGGATCAGTCCCCTACTCACCACGAAGAAGTCTATCCGAGAGTAGACCCTATGTACGTGGGAGAAGAAAGAGTACTCCCGTGCCCTCGGCCTCACAAACCTCCATGGATCCACCCCACCCACCTGGTCCATAAACCCCTTCAGTACCTTGGCCGCCGCCGGCCTCCTACCCGTCCTAGAGCTGGACTGATCCAGTGAAGGATCCAACACCGTATTGAAGTCCCCCCCGATGATCAGACCTCCCGCCTCTAGATCCGGGACCCATCCCAACATACGCCTCATAAAGCCCGCGTCGTCCCAATTTGGGGCATACACACTAGCCAGTACCACCTTCACGCCTTGTAGCCTGCCCCTAACCATAACATACCTACCCCCCTTATCCGCCACCACCTCCGATGCCTCAAACAACACATTTTTCCCCACCAGAATCGCCACTCCCCGGTTCTTCACATCCAACCAAGAGTGGAAAACCTGCCCCACCCATCCCATCCTCAGACGGACCTGGTCCGCCACCTTCAGGTGGGTCTCCTGAAGCAATGCCACATCTGCCTTTAGTCCCCTCAGATGAGCAAGTACCCTCGACCGCTTCACCGGCCCATTCAATCCTCTCGCATTCCAGGTGACCAACCGGATCAGAGGGCGTCCCGCCCCCCTCCCCCGTCGACTAGCCATAGCCCGTCGACTGCACGCCCCAGGCCAGCACCCCCTGCCCGACCCAGTCCCCACAGCGACAACACCTCACCTCTGTCCCCCCGGCCCCCACCAGCTCCTTCCTGACCTTGCCAGCAGCAACCCGGTATTCCCCTTTCCCCCCTCCCTCCCTCCCCAGGCTAGGAACCCTCCTAGCCGCGAACCGTCCTCCATTGTACTTCCGTGGGTCAGCTAACTTCTTGATGCACCATCGATTGCACGCGAGGCGAGTGATTTACCAATGTCAGGCTTTAATTAACTAGAACACAGCCTGGCGATCGTCTACAGTGGAAAGGAACGATCGTCAGGCTTCTGAGCATTTATACCTCGTTGATAGAGGCGTGGTTAACTCAGCCTCTCGGCCAATCGGTCGAGAGGCACATGACCGACCAGGGCCAATGGTAAGCCGACGTTCTGGCCCAATGGCAGACGAGTATGCAGATCATATCATCACACTTCTGCTGACCCCGGAAACTCCCGCCAATAACCCGACCCCTCCCAAAGTGGGATCATCCCCCATCCTATCCCTCCTCCAGGCACCGCTCCAGCACGGGGAAGAACCAGTTAAGGCCCCGCCTCCCCCGTCACCGTCTCCACCCCCCAGCCCCGCAGCGCGGGAAACCAGAGGAAAGCCCGCGCTTTCGCACTGCCCCACCACACCCTTCTGACGCAGCTCCCAAATAACAGCCCCACTCCATACCCCCAACCCGACATAGAATACAACAAACCCCCCCGACCCTCCCCGCAAGATACACAACTCAACCAATGCCCCACAGCAGAAAAAACATAGCAGAACAACACCCCCATAAATAACCATATCAAAATTGCAAAAGTACAGAAAAAGAGAACACAGCAACAGCAGAATCCAGCAATAAAGTATTACAACCGACCCCGCAACACTCAACCCCTAGTTCAAGTCCAGTTTCTCCGTCCGCACGAAGACCCACGCCTCCTCCGGGGAATCGAAATAATAATGCCGGTCCGAATAAGTTACCCACAGGCGCGCAGGCTGCAACATTCCGAACTTAATCTTCTTCTTGTAAAGCACCTCTTTCGTCCGATTAAACCCGGACCGCCGCTAAGCCACCTCCGCACTCCAATCCTGGTAGATCCGTACTACCTCATTCTCCCACTTGCTGCTCTTCACCCTCTTGGCCCAGCGCAGCACACACTCCCGATCACTGAACCGGTGGAACCTCCCCAGCACCGCACGCGGGAGTTCATTCTCCTTAGGCCTCCTGGCCAGTACTCTGTGGGCTCCCTCCAGCTCCAAGGGCAGATGGAAAGACCCGGCCCCCACTAGCGAGTTCAGCATCGCAGCCACGTAGGTTGTCAGGTCCGACCCCTCCAGCCCCTCCGCAAGGCCCAAGATCCGCAGATTTTTCCGCCTCATGCGGTGATCAAGCTCCTCGAAGCGTTCTTGCCACTTCTTGTGGAGTGCCTCATACCCCTCCACCTTACTCACGAGGATCCCGGCCTCTTCCTCTCGTTCAGTGGCCTGCGTCTGCAACTCCTTGATGGCAGCACCCTGGGTCGTCTGAATCTCCGAGAGCCTTCTGTTCGTTTCCTGCAGAGAGCTTAGTACCTCAGCCTTGAAGTCTGCAAAACAGCGCAGGAGAGCAGCTTGTTGCTCCAGGGCCCACTGCTTCCACTCCTCTGGAGCTCCGCCGGCCGCTATCTTGGATTCCTTCCCCCATTTTTTCTGGGGAGCTGCTGCCGTTTTCTCCCCCTTCCACTCCGAGTTCGAGTCATGAACTGCGGGGAAAGTCGATCAGCACACCTTCTCCCACCGGGAGACGTAGAAAAATTTCCGTTTTGGGCTCTAAAAAGAGCCGAAAAGTCCGTTTGAAATGGGAGCTCCCAAATGTGCGGCTTCCGACATCATCACCGCCACCGGAAGCAGTTCCACCCTATAAACTTACGTTGTTGATAACTCGTAGTGGTCTCTCGGAGGATAGCCTGTTAAATTGCTTGTCAGCCTTGTTTGCAGCCAGCTCGGAGCTGACTTTTTTCAGACAAACTATCTTGGAGATGCAACCTGCAGGAGGAATCTCTCGGCTAAGGGTCATGTCGAAAACTGGAAACCATGATTTCTGTCATGTCCGGAATATTAGGCCATGGTTTCAGTGGAACCTGGACGGGAGAGGCAACAGAAACGCAGGGTAGAAATTAACAACAGGTTTATTGCAGTGTGCACAAAATAACAAAACTAGAACTCCTCTCCCTGAATGGCCACCCTCCCTGACATGCACCCAATTATAGAGGGAGTTCATACTCATCTGTGTAAGAGGGAATCACATAGAGCACAGTCCTTGGCCCCAAAGGAGTTATAACACCTCTCCCTCCGCAAGTCCAGAGAAACATCCATGTTGTCGGGTCGGCAGTATATCACCCTCATCTCCAGCGTAGAACCTGAACATGAGAGACAACAGGAATGTACAGTCGGGTAGAAATGAACAACAGTTTCATTCCGGCATACACAAAATAATGAAACAATAACTCTTCTCTTTGAAGTGCCACCATCCCTGACCTGCACCCAGGTCCGGCTTTCATATTGAGAGGTTTTCCTCTCATTGGGGGGAAACCTGCCCCCAATTACAGGGGAGTTCATGTAAGGGGAGGGGGGGGGGAAATGTATGGAGCACAGTCCTTGGCCCCCAAAGGGGTTGTAACAGTTTATGTCATGTACGTAACTCTAGGCCATGGTTTCTGTCATGTACAAAACTCTAGGCCATGGTTTCTGTCATGTAAGAAACTTGAGACCATGGTTTCTGTCATGCAAGAAACTCGAGACCATGGTTTCTGTCATGTAAGAAACTCTAGGACATGGTGTCTGTCATGTAAGATTCTCTAGACCATGGTTTCTGTCATGTAAGAAAATGTAGGCCATGGTTTATGTCATGTAAGAAAATCTAGGCCATGGTTGATGTCATATAAGAAACTCTAGACCATGGTTTCTGTCATGCAAGAAACTCTGGGCCATGGTTTCGGTCATGTAAGAAACTCCAAGCCATATGTTCTGTCATGATGTGGAGATGCAGGCATTGGACTCGTGTGGGCACTGTCAGAAGTCTTACAACACCAGGTTAAAGTTCAAAGGCTTATTTGGAATCACTAGCTTTCGGAGCACAGCTCCTTCATCAGGTGATGTCATGTGAGGATACTAGGTCATGATGAAAATTCAGACCTTAATCTCTTCCAGCCATGCCTATATGTCTGATTGCAGCAGGACCGGGGATGGAAGCTGAGTCCTTCCAATTCATCATGAACTGGCAATCTCGAGGGGGGTTATCAGCAAGGAAGCTGGCTGTTATTTTAATGAGTTACCCCATGACCACACACAAGTGGGCAGCACGGTAGCATGGTGGTTAGCATAAATGCTTCACAGCTCCGGGGTCCCAGGTTCGATTCCCGGCTGGGTCACTGTCTGTGCGGAGTCTGCACGTCCTCCCCGTGTGTGCGTGGGTTTCCTCCGGGTGCTCCGGTTTCCTCCCACAGTCCAAAGATGTGCGGGTTAGGTGGATTGGCCATGCTAAATTGCCCGTAGTGTCCTAAAAAGTAAGGTTAAAGGGGGGGTTGTTGGGTTACGGGTATAGGGTGGATACATGGGTTTGAGTAGGGTGATCATTGCTCGGCACAACATCGAGGGCCGAAGGGCCTGTTCTGTGCTGTACTGTTCTATGTTCTAAGTCAAACAGGGCTACGAGTAATTTAAATGTCCAGATTGGCAGTGTTCACTTCTAGCATGATGGCACCAGAAAGATCGGCGAGAATTGTGCCCCTCCGAATGGCCCAGGGCTGGAGCAATCCTGAGCAGCACGCCTGCAGCCATCTCTCCTTGTAGCATTTTAATATAACCTGCCACCGCCACCCTAAACCTCCCTCTTTCAAATGAAAACTGGGACCTTGAACTCCTCTCCTCCTTTCTAAGTGGGTTGTAAAATTTGATTGACTGACTCTAAACTGTTACAATGTCAAAAATTCATATTTATGAGTTGAATCGATCTGTCAGAGTGATAAGGAATTTTACAATGCGTACCTGCGGAGCCTCCACATGCGGAAGTGGAATTTTGAAAATATCCACAAATCAATAAGAGAGTCCCGTAGTGCAGTTCATTTTGCTGAGTAAAGATCAGATCATCAAATCAACAGCAGAGTAGGATACCAATCAGCCCATCGTGCCTGTACTAGCTCTTTGAAAGAGTTGTCCAATTGTTCCCACTCGCATGCTCTGTTCACCTTCTCCCTTTAAATATTTTTCCTTCATGTGTTTATCCAATTCTCTTTTGAACGTTGTAATAAAGGCGAAGGGAGTCAGACGAGTAACACAAAGAAAACACTTGTTTGTTTGTTTATTTATTAATTTAATTTAGAGTACCCAATTAATTTTTTTTCAATTAAGGGGCAATTTAGTGTGGCCAATCCACCTAGCCTGCACATCATTGGGTTGTGGGGGTGAAACCCACGCAGACACGGGGAGAAAGTGCAAACTCCACTCGGACAGTGAGCCAGAGCCGGGATCGAGCCTGAGACCTTAGCGCCGTGAGGCTACAATGCTAACCACTGTGCCACCGTGCTGCCGAAAACATTTATTTATAGCACTCACTGTGCACAAAGGGGCCCGGTGAGACTTCACCGCGTCCTCTCCCTCTCTGTTGGTCGGTTCCTATCTGACTGACCTTATATACACATGGTCATAGCCCATAGTTAGCGGGGGAGCTCAGACACCTCGAGCCTCACAGGGAAACAATAAGCTCAGCCCCGTATGTTCCATGCAGGTTATCACAAACGTACCTGTTGAATCTGCTTCCACCATCCCCTTCAGAAGAACATTCCGGATCACAGCAACTTGAAAACATTCTCCTCATTTCCTCTCAGGCTTTCTGTGCCGCCCTTTATCTTAAATCCGCTCCCTTTGGTTGCAGAGTCCTCCCAGTGGAAACCATCTATCAGTGTTTTTTCACAGTCTCTGCCTGCATTGCTCTTTAGCTTCCAGGTAGGGGTGACTGAGTGGAGGAGGGCAGCCTCAGATATGAGGGTCTCTGATATTGGGGGGGTCTCTGATATAGTGGAATCTTATGGGGAGGGGTTTGATCTGGAGGGTCTCTGATATGGGGGGTCTCTGATGGGGTGGTTTCTGATGTGGGGGTCTCTGATTAGGGTGGGTCCAATATGGGGAGTCTCTGATATGGGGGGTCTCGGCTATATGCAGGTCTCTGATGAAGGGTCTCTGATATGGAGGGTCTCTGACATGGAGAGTTTCTGATATGGAGGGGTTTCTGATATAGGGAGTATCTGATGGGGGTCTCAGGTTGGGGGTTCTCTGATATAAGGGGTCTCTGATATGGAGGGTCTCTGATGAAGGGTCTATGAGATGGGGGTCGCCGTTATGGAGGGTCTCTGAAATGGAGGGTCTCTGATAGAGGGGAGTCTATGATCAGGGGATCTCTGATGGGGTCTCTGATATGGAGGGGGTGTGACATGGGGGGTCACTGCTGGGGGGCCTCTAACATGGGGGGTCTCTGACATGGGGGGTCATTGCTGGGGGGCCTCTGACATGGGGGTTCTCTGACATGGGGGGTCATTGCTGGGGGGCCTCTGACATGGGGGGTCTCTGACATGGGGGGGTCATTGCTGAGGTTCTCTGACATTGGGCGTCTCTGATATGGTGGAGTCTCTGATGGGGGTCTCAGGTGGGATGCCTCTGATATGGGGAGTCTCTGATATGGAGAGGCCTCTGATGGGAAGGTTCCTGATTTGGGATGTTTCTCAGATGGAGGGTCTCTGATGGGGGGTCTCGGAAATGGGAGGTCTCTGATATGGGGTGGTCTCTGATATAGGAGTCTGTTGAAGGATGACTCACGTGCCATGGGAACATCGTAATGCATTGGGGGCTCACTTGGTTGTCCCATGTCGACCTCGACTTTGCAATCCCCGCTCTCCTACCCCACCGAACAGGTCCATCATCCTCTGCTCCATGGCGGTGAGGGGCCACAGGTCTGGCGGGCACCCTCTGGTCTTCTCCCGCTCCCTGCAGTTGGGGGCCCCATTCTCCTGGAGGGGTCAGATAATGCACAGCGTGAGACACGCGGACGCAGGCAGCACAGGGCTTGTATGTTCAGGCACTCGGCCATACCGGTTGCTATGGGTGTTGGCATGTGGTGCAGGGTGGGGTGTGAGCGGACTGCCGGGGAGTGGGGCTTGATAACCCTCTTGGAGGGGGGCCTGGGTTACCTGAGTGTGGGATGGGGTGATGCCAGGAGCACAGTGGTGGTGGGGACTCACCCTGGCAGGCGTGGGAGGTTGCCAGCCTCACCCAGCAGTGCCTACCGGTCCACCTGCTGGGGTTTGATGGGTGCGGGGTTTGTGTCAGGGGCACAGAGATGGTGACCCACTGTGGCTGCCTGAGGACATCGTGCAGCTTCTTCCTGCACTGAGGCCCACAGAGCTCATGACCGCTGCCACCTCCGCCCAGGCCCAGGCGGGTGGGTGGCAACCTCCTTCCCACCACGGAGAACAGGATGTTCTGCCTCCCCTCCATGGCATCCAGCAATGTCTTGAACTCTGCATCTGCAAACATCAGTGCCTTTTTCTGGGGTGGCACCTTCGTGGCCATTAGCATGATCTGCATTGCAACGGCAGTCGCACCCCCATCAGGACCATAGAACACCCTCCATTCTGCCCCAGAGTCAGCACTTAGGGCGCGATTCTCCCAGAGGGGGAGAAATCGTAAGGCTGGCGTCAAATCCGGGCGGGTTTGACGCCAGCCCCCCCCTCCCCGACCGGGAACCGATTCTGGTCCCCGGTCGGGGCTAGCATGCCGCCGCCGTAAACTCCGGCATCGCGGGCTTAATGAATTTCGTTAAGCCCGCTTGCCAGAGTTTGCGCCGGCTGACGCGTCATATGACGTCAGCCGCGCATGCGCGGATTGGACGACTCCAACCCGCGCATGCGCGGATGATGTCATCGCGCATTTGCACGAAACCCGCGCATGCGCGGGCCGGGATGTCCCTCAGCTGCCCCGCGAAGTGATACAGCGGGGTGGCGGAGGGACAAAGAGTGCGCGGGCATCGGACCCGCTGCCCGCGATCGGTGCCCACCGATCGCGGGCCCATGGCACCCTTGGCACGGCCGTGGTACTGCCGTGCCAATCGGTGCCATGGTTTTAAAAATCGGGACTTTACGGCCGTTTTTACGAACGGCCAGACCAGGTGTGTTTGCCGTTCGTAAAAACAGCCGTAAAGGGCTGAGAACTCGGCCCATCGGACAGCTGAGAATCGCTGCTGGCCGTAAAAAAACGGCGGCAGCGATTCGTATCGGGAGTCGGGCGTGGGGGGGGGGGGGGGGAGAATAGCGGGAGGGCGTCGGACGAGCGTGGCCGTAAAGTTTTACGAGCCACGCTATTCTCCGCACCGCCGTGAGTGCGGAGAATTGCGCCCTTAGTTTCTGGTGTGGAGAATTCTGCCAAAGAACTGTCGAATGAGATGAGGGAAAAGAGGGGACCCATTTGACCCACCCTCACTTGGTTGTAACAATGCCAATAATTAAAGGGGTCCATGGAAGTATGCCAATATTGAGAGGATCCGTAGAGGTTGCCAATATTTAGAGGTGTGTGTGGGAGTGTGCCAATATTTAGAGGGGTACATAGGAGTGTGCCAATATTTAGAGGGGTGTGTGGGAGTCTGGCAATATTTAGAGGGGTGGTGGGAGTGTGCCAATATTTGGAGGGTGCCCTCCAGAGAGAGCAATATTTTAGGGAATTTCTGGAAATGTGCCGTTATTTTCATTCCATCCCACAGAGTTTATGAGGCATTCTCAGGGGTCTCGAGGATTAGAGGTACAGTGTCCCACATGTGGGCCTGCCCCATTCTGTGCCTGACTTTCAGTGTAATATCCACCCACTGTCCTTGATCATGTTTTAGCTTTCGTGTGTTGGGCTGTAATGTAATATTTACTGAGCTGCACTGCATTAAACTTGTAAAAGCATTAAAAATTGAGTTAAAAATAAGACATGAAACCTGACATAACAGCAGGCAGGAAGCTTGCCAACCCATCACTAATATTTCAGGAATCGTTCTGCTCCTTAACTATTAATTTCAAGGTCTCTGACCAGTGTGTGCCAAGATTTTGCAGTTCATTATTTAGGACTGGGATCCCATGGAATTACATGCCCATCAAGGTGAAGAATTCTTCGTCTCTTTTATCTTCCAGTGTCAAAACATTGGAAGCAAATCTCTGTCACTTCTCAAATGGAAAATACAATCTAGGTTGCTCCGTGTTTACTGCTGTTGCGCCACAAAGGGAGAAATCGGATAGAAAAATTAAGAAATTGTGCTGGCATTGAAAAGAAAACATTCTCAGCTTATCAGCTTGGTTGGCACCCGTTGCCCGTGCCTAATTGCTTTGGGATGGCAGTAATGGGCCTTCTGCGTGAACCACTGGTGCACAATCTGATGGTTAAAATACTGCAGAGTGTGCCAATATTCAGAGGGGTCCATTGTTACGGGCCAGGGTTTAGAGAACCCCAAAGTGTATCATGGAGTTCACCTGACCCACAACTTTTAATGGATTGTGCTATGGGGAGCACACAGCCCCACTCTACAGGTGTGGTACAGCAGAAATGGAAAAGTATTTTTTTAAAGCAAAATAATGTTTATTCTATGAACTCAAGTTAACCTTTTTAAAACATACAGTGAACATCTTAGCAACCATCAATTCAAATACAACCCCCAAAGACTCCAACACTAAGTAATCCTTAAGCTGTCCTTTTAACATCCATAAGACTTAAAAAAAACCCTTTAAACAGAAACACATCAGGTTAAAGTCACTACTGAGAGCACTTACTCATTTTAAATCACCAAAGGATCGATTTACATTCTTTAGATTGCAGAGAGAGACTCTAATACACCTTCTGGCTGTGACTGCAGCTATCCAGCTCTGAAAACAAAACTAAAACACACACTGCAGCAAGCAACCTAAAATGAAAGTAAAAAGCTGATAGACAGCCCAGCTCCACCCACACTCTGACATCACTGATAAACACCCATTTCTTAAAGGTACTCTCACATGACACCATGGGGTGTGCCAATATTTAGACGGGCCCATGGGAGTGTGTCAGTATTTAGAGGATTCCATGGAATGTGCCAATATATAGAGGTGTTCATGTGAGTGTGACAATATTTAGAGGGGTCCATAGTACTGTGTCAATATTTGGAGGGGTCCATGGGAATTTGCCAATAATTAGAGGGGTCCGTGGAGTATGCCAATATTTACAGAGATCTGAGGGAGTGTGACAATATCTAGCATGTGTCAATATTTAGAGGGGTCCATAGGAGTGTGCCAATATTGAGAGGGGTCCAAGGGAGTGCGTCAATATGTGGAGGCAGCACGGTAGCATAGTGGTTAACACAGTTGCTTCACAGCTCCAGGGTCCCAGGTTCGATTCCCGACTTGGGTCACTGTCTGTGCGGAGTCTGCACGTTCTCCCCGTGTTTGCGTGGGTTTCTTCCGGGTGCTCCGGTTTCCACCCACAGTCCAAAGATGTGCGGGTTAGGTGGATTGGCCATGCTAAATTGCCCTTAGGTTAGGTGGGGCTACTGGGTTACGGGGATAGGGTGGAAGTGTGGGCTTAAGAGGGGTGCTCTTTCCAAGAGCCGGTGCAGACTCGATGGGCTGAATGGCCTCCTTCTGCACTGTAAAATCTATGCTCTATGATCTATAAAATGGTCTATGGGAGTGTACCAATATTTAGGAGGGCCCATGGGCGTGTGTCAATATTGAGAGGGGTCCATGGGAGTGTGCCATATCTAGAGGGGTCTATGGATCTATGGGCGGCCTGGTGGCACAGTGGTTAGCATTTCTGCCTCACAGCGCAAGGGATCTGGGTTCAATTCTGACTTTGGGTGACTGTGTGGTAGTTTGCCCTTTCTCCCAATGCCTGCTTGGGTTTTCTACGGGTGTTCCAGTTTCTACCTACAGTCCAAAGATGTGCACGTTAGGTGGATTGGCCATGCTAAATTGTCCCTTAGAAATAAAATATGTAGGCTAGGGAGGGTTATGGGGATGGAGTGGGAGAGTGGGCCTAGTTAAGGTCTTTTGGGTGCTCTTTTGGAGGGTTGGTACAGACCCGATAGGCCAAGTGGCCTCCTTCTGCACTGCAGGGAATCTATGATTCTTCGATCAGTGTAACAATATCCAGAAGGATCCATGGGAATGTGCCAATATTGAGAGGTATCTATGACTGTGTGCCATGTCTAGAGGGACTCTAGAACTGTTTGGTTCCCAAGTTTACAGTGGCCATTCTACATGATGGGTTTTGTAGGATTAATGGTTATTTAAGGGACTGAAAATAATATCTAAGAATTTTGAAAGGGAGAACATCCAATTGAGATTCTCCCAAATTATCTTGAAGAAGCAGGGAGCCCTCTGGGTGGATTGTGGGGACTGTGGTTGCAACTTTAACTGTTCATGGCAACAGCATTGGATTTAGACACTTTCGCCAGGATTATCCGATCTCGTCCGTTGCAGCCCCTCTGCAAGTGAGAACGGAGACTTTAGCATTCCAGCCAAAGCTCCATTCGCTTTCAGTGGGATAGAATCCCAGCCATGAGCGAGATTGGAGAATCCCGGCCTTTGGCTGTGATGACCCTCTGCCCTGCAACAGAGAGGCCGCCTCAGCTGACAGTGTCTACACATGCTGGGGTCACTCCATCAGCCATTAAACACCAGTGAGTCCACAAAACCCTCACAGGGCCTGATACAGCTTGGCAGTGCAACCTGGCAGCGCCCATGCCAGCTGGCAGTGCAACCTGGGCACACTGGCAGTGCCACTGGGTGCCAGCCTGGAACTGCCAAGATATCCAGGCGGTACCAGCAGTGCCAGGGCACCACCCTGCCCAAAGGGCACGCAGCTGCGGGCCTCTGATCCCCTTGGGGGGCCCCCACGAGTGCCACTACATCTGATCCCTGTTCCTGGGGACCAGCGCTGGCCCGAGGTCTCCGAGGGGAAGGGGATGAATCCCAAAGCCTCAGATATCTCAGGAATCGGCACATTAGAGTGAGACGAGCTGTCATTGCAACGTCTCGCGAGAACCCGTTGGATCTGCTGAGGCGTTGTGTACATCCCGGGAACGGCGCTCCTGGCTTTTATCGGCCATGCTACTCCGCGGCGAGCTGCATTTGGGGTGCAGTGTGGCCATTGGATCGCATCCATGTTCATATTCACAGAATCACACCTTACAGATAACGGGTCAGATTCTCTGACCTTCCTGAGGCAAATCATTGCCCAGCAACACGATTTTCTGGTCCTGCCTCTGTCAATGGCATTTTCCATTCAACCCATCCCATGCCACCGGAAAGCCCACAATGGGGGTTGCGCTGTCAGCAGAACCAGAAGATCCCACTGTCGTGAACAGCCAGATGATCTCGCCTTATGTCCCAGGCACAACCATCACAATTCTTGGGTATGCTCTCTCTCAGCAACAGGACAGACCCAGCACAGTGGTATACAGTCAGGAGAGAGTTGCCCTTGGAGTCTTCAACTCTGGCCCTATGAAGTCACATGGCACCAGGTCAAGCGTGGGCAAGGAAACCTCCTGCTGATTAACACGTACCATCCACCCTCAGTTGATGAATCAATACTCCTCCATGTTGAACACCACTTGGAGGAAGCACTGAGGGTGGCAAGGGGCGGAAAGTACTCTGGGTAGGGTCCATCACCAAGAGTGGCTCGGTAGTACCACCACAGACCGACCTGGCTGGGTCCTAAAGGACATAGCTGCTAGACTGGGACTGCGGCAGGTAGTGAGAGAACCAACAAGAAGAACAAGGATGCTTGACCTCACCAACCTGCCTGCCGCAGATGCATCAGTCCATGATATCGATAGGAGTGACCAGCGCACAGTCCTTATGGGGATAAAGTCCCATTTTCACATTGTGGATGCCCTCCATTGTGCTCTGTGGCACTACCACGGTGCTAAATGGGTTAGACTTTGAACAGATCTAGCACGTCAAGACTGGGCATCCACGAGGATCTGTGGGCAGCAGCAGAATTGTACTCAACCATGAGCCAGCATATCTCCCACTCTACCATTGCCACCAATCCAGGGATCAACCATGGTTCAATAAAGAGTGCAGGAGGGCATGCCAGGAGCAATACCAGGCATACCGAAAAACGAGGTGGTGACCTGGTGAAGCTACAACACAGGACTACTTGTGTAACAAACAGCATAAGCAGCAAGAAATAGAACTAAGCAATCTTGCAACCAACGGATCAGATCTGGGCTCTGCAATGCTGCCACGTCCAACTGTGAATGGTGGTGGACAATTAAACAGCTTACTGGAGGAGGAAGCTCCACAAATATCCCCATCCTCAATGATGGAGGAGCCCAGCACAATGTCTAAGAGATAAGGCTGAAGTATTCGCAATAGTCTTCTGCTAGAACTACCGAATGGATGATCCATCTCGGTTTCCAACATGGCCAATCTCAGTGTGACTACACCGTGGGGGTGCGAGGCCTCGCCAGCAAAGCGGGAATTCCAGAGCCAACCCCGGAGCGACAAGGACCCGCCTGACCACACCCGAAGGTGAATCTGACCTCGCTGCTGCACGAGAGCAGACCGAACCGTGTACAACTCCGTCCAGTGAGCCTGACACCGCCACCATCATCCACAACTCCTCCGAATGCAACCACCTACCTTACGAAAATCCAGCCCTCCCATCCAAGAGCAGCCGCCGACCCAGGAAGCGAGAAAAATGCACCGAAGGTGAGACTCAAATTCAAGACTCCTCTCCCCAGCGTACTCCTGGCGAACATCCAAGTGATTAAGAACAAACTGGATGACTTCAACGCTAGACTTACCTCCCAGAGAGAAGTGAGGAACTGCTGTTTTGAGGGCAGCACGGTAGCATGGTGGTTAGCATAAATGCTTCACAGCTCCAGGGTCCCAGGTTCGGTTCCCGGCTGGGTCACTGTCTGTGCGGAGTCTGCACGTCCTCCCCGTGTGTGCGTGGGTTTCCTCCGGGTGCTCCGGTTTCCTCCCACAGTCCAAAGATGTGCGAGTTAGGTGGATTGGCTATGCTGAATTGCCCTTAGTGTCCTAAAAAATAAGGTTAATGGGGGGGGTTGTTAGGTTACTGGTATAGGGTGGATACGTTGACTTGAGTAGGGTGATCATTGCTCGGCACAACATTGAGGGCCGAAGGGCCTGTTCTGTGCTGTACTGTTCTATGTTCTATGCTGTGTGTTCTGCTTCTCTGAGGCATGGCTTACTCTGGACACACCAGACTGCGACATCCAACCCGAAGGCTTCTTGATCCACTGGATGGACTGCATGATGGCCTCAGGCAAGTCGAAACGTGGGGGTGTTCGCGTCATCATCAACACCGCTTGGTGCTCGGATGTGGTGTCCCTAGCGAGCCACTGCTTCCAGACCTAGAATACCTGACCGTGAAGTGCCGCCCTTTCGACCTCCCAAGTGAATTCACCTTGTGAAACCCGGTTCACCCAGATCTGTGCCAGGCACAACACCGTCGCTGAAAACGCCCCCAAGATCTTTAAAATTTGCCTGAATCACCTGCACAAGCAGGCTGGGTCTCTGAGAAATAGAACAGCAAGCGGCCATTCAGCCCCTCGGGCCTCTTTCACCCATTCATTTAGATTCTGCCTGATTCATATCTTGCCATCTACCGGCCTTGGTTCCAAAAACCTTAATTAGGCTTGCGCAACCAAAATCTGTCAACCTTAGTAAAATTAAAGTTCAGCACCCAGCCTCAACAGCTTTTTGAGGGAGAAAGTTCCAGATTCCAATTACTCTTCCTGTCCAGAGGTGTTTCCTGACATCACCTGGAGCCATGGTGGCACCGTGGGGGCGGCACAGTGGCACAGTGGGGAGGGGCCGACGGTGACATAGTGGGGGGGTGGCACGGTGACACAGTGGGGGGCACAGTGGCACAATGGGGGGCACAGTGGCACAGTGGGGGGGTCATAATGGCACAGTGGGGGGGTCACGTTTGCACAGCGGGGGCGGAACAATGACACAGTGGAGAGGGCACGGTGGCACACTACGGGTGGCACGATGGCACAGTGAGGGTGGCACAGTGGCGGCAGCATGATGGCACAGTGGGGGGCACAGTGGACAGTAGGGGTGGTACGATGGCACAGTGGGGGACACAGTGGCACAGTTTGGGGTCATAATGGCACAGTGGGGGGCAGCACGATGGCACAGTGGGGGCAGCACGATGGCACAGTGGGGACAGCACGATGGCACCGTGGGAGGTGGCACAGTGGCACAGTGGGGAGGGAGGGCAGCATGGTGGGGGGGAAGCACGGTGGCACAGTAGTGGCGGCACAGTGGGGGCTGCATGGTGGTACAGTGAGAGGTGACACGGTGGCACAGTGGGGGCAGCACAATGGCACAGTGGGGGCAGCACGATGGCACCATGAGAGGTGACACAGTGGGGGGCGGCACGGGGGCACAGTGGGGGGGAAGCACGGTGGCACAGTCATGGCGGCACAGTGGGGGTTGCATGGTGGCACAGTGGGAGGTGGCACAGTGGCACAGTGGGGAGGGGGGTGGCATGGTGGCACAGTAGTTAGCACTGCTGCCTCACAGCTCCAGGGTCCCAGATTCAATTCCGATGTTGGGTGACTGTCTGTGTGGAATTTGCACGTTCTCCCCGTGTCTGCGTGGGTTTCCTCCCGGTTCTCCGGTTTCCTCCCACAGTCCAAAGATGTGCCGTTTAGGTTTATTGGCCATTCTAAATTGCCCTTAGTGTCCAAACGTTTAGGTGGGCTTACTGGGTTTCAGGGAGAGGGTGGAGGCGTGGGCTTAAGTAGGGCGTCATTTCCAAGGACAGGTGCAGACTCGATGGGCCAAATGGCCTCCGTCTGCACTGTAAATTCTATGAAAAGAAGGGTCAATATCTAATTTGAAGGTTTTGCCTCTTGTTCTAACTCTCCAGATCAGAGGAGTTATTTGTTCTCCAACTCCTTAAATCATCTTAATCGTCTCAATTAGATCAGCCCCTTTGTTTTTAAACTAAATCCCAGACTATGAAACCGGTTCTCATAATTTAACCATAGCTAGCATTCTGGTGAATCTGAACTGCTATTTCCCCCCCCCCCACCCACCGCCACCCCGGCCAATATACTCAAGGTGCAGAGGGCTAAACAGGATGGTAAAATGAAGTCTCTATTTAATGCTTTATTCATTGACCAGAAACTGAACTGGACTATCTATATAAACAGTGTCTACAAGAGCAGGTCAGAGCAGAGAAATCCTACTGCAAGTAACTCACCTCTTGCAGTGGCGTGCAGAGGTCTGGTGATGCCCGGGGCAAATCTTGATTATATGCCCCAAAGACTCAAGTATAAGGCCTAATATACTGAGAAATATTATGAGAAAGGAAAACATTTTGAATATATAAACACAGATGAAACATGAAATAAACGCTTTATTCGATTTTAATATAAATCAATCAAATTTATTAAGTTCTTTTCCCCAAATGATACCTCCTGTCACAAAACACCTGAACTACTTCACTTTTTACATCAGCTGTGAGAAATTCTTTTTCAATGCTTATTAAAGCCAGGTTGGTCAGTCGCTCCTGTGACATAGAAGACCTCAGATATGTTTTTATTAATTGCAGTTTTGAAAATGACCTTTCACAGCTTGCGATTGAAAATGCGATTGTAAGCAGTAATCTGTATGAAACACACAGCGTCGGAAAGACATCCCTCCCATACTGCAGTAAAGACTCCAGAGCATCTTGAGGATCAGGGGGAACTCTATTCCCTCCAGCTCGAAGGAGCATCACAAAATCAATAATTTTGTCATATAACTGAATTGCAACCACATCATTGTCATAATAATTTGCAAAGTCTGAACATTCCTTTTTTAATTTCTCTCTTTCTTGTTCATCTTCAATCACTCCTGAATTCAAGTTCAGAAGAAAAGAAAATCGGTCACTGAGTCTTTGAAGACGGACACTTCGGTCTTCAATTTCAGTTTTTAATCTGTTCACAATCTCTACCATTACTCTATTCATTTCTTCTTGTGCCGTCAGTCCACTATCTCTTGCTGACTCTCCAGGCATTATTCTTCTTCTCCTTGTTCGTGCAATTGGTATTCCCCAATTTTCACAATATTCATTGGCTAAATCTATTGCATTGTGGATAATTTCATCATTCTTCAAATTCAAGATATGAATAAGTCCTCTCAGATCACAAGAAGCTTCATGGAACCCCATTTTCGGATCCTGCAAACGTTTTGAGACTTTATCCACTGATGATAAAACTGAGTACCAAAAATTTAATAAAGCTATAAACGGGAACTGTTGAATAGAGTTCAGTAGCGATCCTGCATCAGATTTAGTTTCCCTTGAAAATTCTCCTTCCAGCAGGTGTTGAAGGCTTGCAATAACGTTGTCACACTCTTCTTGGATTACTTGCACAGCATCATGGCTGGAATTCCATCTTGTGTCACACTGTCTTTTCACAGTCCGAGTGACAAATGATTTTAACACTTCCCAACGAGAAGTAGATAAAGAAAAAAAGTAAAGTGTTTTTCTAGAATGCCAAAAAATGTAACAACAACAGGTTGCACCTCACTTGCATGGACACAGGACAAATTGAGGCTGTGGTTCTCTCAGTTCACAAACACAGCTTTTGGGTTAACTTCAAGAATTTTTTGTTGAACACCTCCTCTCACTCCAGCCATAACTGCTGCGTTATCATATGCTTGACCACAACAGTCATTCTGGAAATTTTGTCTTCCAATTTTTCCTGAATTTTATTTACCAGGCTGACTGCATCTTTCTTGTTGACTTGAAAAAATCCCAGAAATGTCTCCTTTATTTCTACTTTTCTGTTTTCATCAATATGAACGTAACGCAGAATTTCAGAAACCTGATCTTCATAGGCAATATCTGGAGTTGAATCCAGCATTATGCTAAAATATTTTGCGTCCTTAATTTCGGAAATTATATTTTTCTTGACAGTTTCACCAAGAAGATTGATTATTTCGTTTTGAATTCTGTTGGACAAGTAGGTGACACTTTTTGGTTTCTCTTTCCCTCTCTGCAAGTGTTTTGCTAAGATGTCATCATATTTGGCCAAAAGTCTGATTGTTGCTAGAAAGTTTCCTGTATTTTCACTGACTGTCTCCCCTGGCTCTGATAACCCAGATATTCCTTCTCCTCGATGTCCACGATAGGCCAGATTCTGTTTTGCCAGAAAGGATATAACCTCGACAATCCGTTCAGTTATAGCTTTCCATCTTTTCTTTTCAGCAGACATTTGCTGTTGAAGTTCAGCATCTATCGTAGTTGAATGATGGAGTCGAACTACGAGGTTCAGGTATTCCCTCATGTGAGCTCTATGAGAAGGGCTTTTCTCATGGTCAGGTATTGTTGGATTTAATTTTCTCCAAGTGGAGAAACCGTCTTCCTTTCCAAAGTTTAACACAGACGACAAATGCTCCTTTGAAAACAAAAAGCAAACAAAACAGTAGCATGCTTTCCGATATGGAGAGTTTAACAACCATTTTCTCTCCACAATTTCTCCGTTTGTGGAAACTTTATCAAACCACTGTTTGGAAAATGATCTCCCATCCTTCTCAGCAAATGGACCACTTTTATTCTGATATCTTTCAGGGCCATGTTGTAATATTGTCACCTTCAAATGATCTGGAATCGGTTTCTTCAAACAGCCAAAATTGCTTCTTTGCAAAAATATGCAAAAATCTTCTTTATTTTCTTCACATGGATCATCATCCTGACAACGAGACTGAGGAGAGAGAGTATTATGTTCTGACCGAGCTGAATCCGTATCAGAAAAATCCTTCTCTGCACCCACATCATCTTTTACTTCTCCAGGTTCTCCTACTTCTTCTTTACTTCTTTTTATCCATGCATCTAATGCCCCTCTTTGATGGGACTCTTCTTCGATTCTGGCCCTCTTTTTTTTCCTGTTCTGTGCTCCACTCGGTTGTACACGAAATACTCGTAACATTTCATTTTCTACCTCAAAAACCGTAAGACGCATGAGAAAATGGGAAGGAAATGGTAAACAATCGGTCAGTTGCAGACGGATAAACCATATTTCATTTCTTTGTTCCTTCATATCAAATTATTTCACACTGATTCTCCACTGATAATTTTGTGCAATTTATATCATAGACTTGCAAATTAGTGGTATCTGTATTAGAATATTAGCATGTTAAGGAATAAATGTCTCCTATTCCGAGATTAAATGCCATAGCAGTCCTCTGATCATCCAGGCTTCACTCTTACTACATCCCACGTAAATATTTCATTAAATATCGCCAAAAAACCTATAAAAACCGTAGTTGCACCTGTTCTAGAGCTATTCACTGACCTGAGTAGGTAAAAGAACTAATCTAGATGCACAAAAAGCTGAAGAAAAGACGAGTTATGACTCGAGGAAACGCAGGAACGAACAGCCACGTCTGCTTGTTGCTTTTGATGGTTGCACCACGTACATCATCCGCATGCGTGTGGGGGGATGGGGAGAAGGACTATTTTCTCTAGACAGAAAGGGTACACCATGTTAAAGGAATAAAGGGCTAACAACTGCCTCTGCAGTGTGGTGAGCCTCCAAAAATTGATTTATCACCGCTGAAATTTTAAAATTACTATCTTATTTCCTTCTCTGGGGCAGCACGGTGGCCTAGTGGTTAGCACAACCGCCTCACGGAACTGAGGTACCAGGTTCGATCCCGGCTCTGGGTCAATGTCCGTGTGGAGTTTGCACATTCTCCCCGTGTCTGCGTTGGTTTCGCCCCCACAATCCAAAAAATGTGCAGAGTAGGTGGATTGGCCACGCTAAATTGCCCCTTAATTGAAAAAAATAATTGGGTAATCTAAATTTTAAAAAAAAATTTAAAAAAAAAAAAATTTTTTTTTTTTCCTTCTCTGATTGGATGCCCCCCCCCCCCCACCCCCCCCCCCCCCCCCCGCTCTGCACGCCACTGACCTCTTGACTCCCCAAAGACTTTCCACCATCTACAAGATACAAGTCAGGAGTGTAATGGAATACTCCCCACTTGCCTGAATCAGGGCAGCTCCAACAACACTCAAGAAGCTCGACACCATCCAGGAAAATCCAGCCCGCGTGATTGGTATGCCATCCACCATTGATGCACAGTAGCACTCATGTGTATTATCAATAAGGGGCACTCCAGGAACCCACCAAGGCGGTTTAAGCAGCATCTTCTGTAATGTTCTTGTTGGATGACCTGATTTACATTACAAGAACACTTGTAGCTAAAGCTATAAACGATTTATCAACATTAACTGTGGGTCAAATACATACAAAATAACAGATGAATAACATCTCAGCTTCCTGGTCAGTCTAAGGTCACCTGACTCTCATATTCACTTGTATACTAATGAGATTCCTAGTGGTCAGTCGGTGAATTACAACACAACCATGAGATCACATCACCTTCCAAACCCATGGTCACGACCATCTAGGAGGGAAAGGGCAGCAAATACCTGGGAACTCCACCACCTGCAAGACCCCCTCCCAAACCACTCACCATCATGATTTGGAAATTTGTAGCTATTCCTTCACTGTCGCTGGGTGAATATCCTGGAACGCCCTCCCTAACAGCACCGTGGGTGTACCTACACCACATGGATTGTAGCGATTCAAGCAGGTGGCTCACCATCACCTTCTCAAGGGCAATTAGGAATGGGCAATCAATGCTGCCCCAGCCAGTGACACCCACATCCCATAAATCAATCAATAAATAAATACGTTGCTCACAACACAAGCAATTGAGGAGGAATGAAATCAAGGATCCGTTCCCCTTCCCCCACACCACTCCCTATTCCTCCCCCACCCCGCCCCACACCACTTCCTCGCCGCAATGCCATTTGCTTCACTGAAACACCACACAATTTGTCTGGGCGTGTTTTCCCACTTGAAAACTCCCAGGATGGCCTGGGCTGAGTAGCTGAGGGAAGTCATTGCTGTCAGGCGCAACAAGACAAATGCCTCCTGAAGCCCACAACATGTGTCTCAACATTGACAGATCGTAGGGAGCTGTCCTATACTTGGCAGACACGCTTAATTTACAATTAATAAATCTGAATAAAATATTTTTCCTTTCATTACTGCCGTTGACTAGCTGACAGCTGTGGTGACAGGAGGGGTTAGTACTGAGGAGAATAGCCTGTTAAAATCCTATCTGATTCCACCTGCAGTCAATCATTTTTTTTTTTTGCACAGGAATTTTTTTTAAATGAGTCCCTGACAGAAATTAAAGCTGTCGTCCATCGTTTCCCTCAGCCTGCTCGGAGGTCTATGTCAAAAGGCTGGTTTAAACAGAAAGCATTTCTTTTTCTATTTCTGTGCCTGATCTGATTTGGTTCTGATCATTTTCAGCTTGAATGTTAACCCCTGCCCGCAAGTAACAGGCGAGAGAAAAGGGAAAGAGTTTGCGTTTGTATACTACCTTTCACAACCAAGGCACTTCACAATCAGCAAGGTGCCTTTGAGGAGCATCGTTGTTGTAATGCTGCTTTGGGGAAGAGCAAATTCCCACAAACGGTATCGAAATAAAGGACACTGGAAGGATGAGACCATTCGACCCGTCAAGCCTGCTCCTCCATTTAATATGATCATAAGTGATCTTGGGCTTCAACTCCACTTTCCAGTGATAAACAAAGGTGTTTATTGATGAAAGGCAAAGGCAGTTAGGCAAAAGGCTTATAACACCATACAACAGGTCTTTACTCTTCAGTTCCTTGGTTCACACTGCCCAGGGTACCGGTTCCCAGTGCCCCGCACAAACTCCCCATTGGCCGGGGTTTGCGCGCCCCCCTGCGATTTGCCCCAAGCCGGTTGCAGCTGGTTGAACAGAAACGGCAGTCCCTGGCTCCACTTGGCTGGGCCGCTTTACAGAAGTATTCACGATGCTCGCTGGACTTGTCACCTCTGCGACTCCTCAGGTCATCAATGTGCTTTTTAAAATATAATTTAAAGTGCCCAATTCTTTTTTTTCCATGATGTGGAGATGCCGGCGTTGAACTGGGGTGAGCACAGTAAGAAGGCTTACAACACCAGGTTAAAGTCCAACAGGTTTGTTTCAAACACGAGCTTTCGGAGCCCTGCTCCTTCCTCAGGTGAATGCACCTGAGGAACCCCATTCACCTGAGGAAGGAGCAGTGCTCCAACAGCTAGTGTTTGAAACAAACATGTTGGACTTTAACCTGGTGTTGTAAGACTTTTTACTTTTTTTTCCAGTAAGGGGCAATTTAGCGTGGCCAATCCACCTACCCTGCACATCTTTGTGTTGTGGGGGTAAGACCCACTCGGACGCGGGGAGAATGTGCAAACCCCCTACGGACAGTGAACCGGGGCCAGGATCGAACCATGAGCAGCTCAGCTCAACCCCGTTGTCTGAGTGGTTGGGTTTTACAACAAAATATTTGCCAACCTTTGGTGAAGTGGTTGATCTGACTGCTTTTTTCATGGAGTTCTTGAAAGGTTGAATGGCACACCCAGCCAAACTGTTCGACGCTGGGCGGCAGTGGGCTGTCCATGTGTGCCATATGCCATTCACTTTCACAAAACGCTGGACATCATCACCATAACCATAAGACATAGAAGCAGAATTAGGTCATTTGAACCATCGAGTCTGCTGCGCCATTCAATCATGGCTGATATTTTCTCATCCCCATTCTCCTGCACTGGTGAAGTGGTGAAGCGGTGAAGCGGGTGCTATTGTCCAAAACGATTGCCTTGGGAAGCCAATGAATGGCAAACACAAGGCGGAAAACCTCTACCGTGGCCACCAAAGTAGTGGTCCCCAACCCCTGGACCAATAGCCACTATTGGGCATCTATCAACTCCAAATAATCATCTTGCCCAAAAACAGGCCCCCATAATCCACAGGGACCATGGCTTCATTCAGGCCTTGGGTGACTGTCTTTGTGGAGTTTGTGCGTCCTCCCATGTCTGCATGGGTTTCCTCTGGGTGCTCCGGTTTCCTCCCACAGTCCAAAGATGTGCAGGTTGAGGCGGGGAGTGGGCCGAGGTAGAGTGCTCTTTCAGAGGGTCCAGGTAGACTCAATGGGCTGAATGGCCTCCTTCTGCACTGTAGGGATTCTATGGAAGGAGGTTCTCTGGTGGGCGAGTAGTGGAACTCAACTTGGAGAATATTCCTGTCTGGTTATCAAGGCCAAGGGTCAGTACTGACTCCGTCACAGTTGAATACCCGCATCCAAAATTCAAACTGGGAATGTTTTTTTCTATGAAGCAGATACGATGCCTTAAATGTTGCAGAGTTCCAATGGAAGGTAATTGACCCGAAATGTTAGCTCTGTTTCTCCATAGGTGCTGTCTGGCCCGGCGAGTATTTCCTACACTCTGTTTACATTTCAGATTTCCAGCAACTTCTTGCTTTTGCAAAAAAGGTCATTCCCCAATCATTATCCAATTGCTGTTTAATAGGGAAACAGTGATGTAGGGTGATGTCACTGGACTAATAATCCAGAAGCCCAGGTTAATGCTCTGGTGACATGGGTTCAAATCCCACCATGGCAGCTGGTGGAATTTAAATTCAATGAATAAATATGTAGAATCGACGGGCAACCATGAAACTATCATCATTTGCCGTAAAAACCTACCTGGTTCACTCATGTCCTTTTGGGAAGGAAATCTGCTGTCCTTACCCATCCTGGCCGACATGTGACTCCAGACCCACAGTACTCAGGGTCTCGACTAACTGCCCTCCGAAATGGCCAAGAGAGAGACACTCAGTTCAAGGGTATTTAGGGATGGGCAACTGATGCTGGGCCCAGTCAGTGACACCCACATCCCGGTGAAGTTAGCTGTGCACCGATTGGCTGCTGTGTTTCTCCACGCGACAGGAAAGGCTACACTTCAAAACTCTTCCATTGACCTCGGGTCAACCGAAGGTCAAGAAAGGTATCCTCTCTTTCCTCCTTTGAGGTGCCTTACCGGAGAGTTTACAGGTAAAGAAAACCTGACACCGAGGCGCGTGGGGAGATATTCAGATAGTTGACATCAAAAAGATAGGTATCTTCGAGGAGGATAGAAGCACAGTAAATTGGGGAGCAGGGGGTACTGAAGGAGCTGGTCAACCTATTGGTGTGTTGAAAGTAAGGTCAACATGGAAATTTAAAAAATATTTGCAGGAAGTTGCTTCTTGAATATGCTGGAAGCCTGACAGACAAACTCTATTGATCCCACACACAAGCTATCAATAATAAATGCCTTCATGTCATTCGATTCTCCAGCTCCCTTTTCACTTTCATTTAAATTGAAGTTGATTTTTTTTTTACCCTTGTTGTCCATTGTAATTTAACTCACTGAGCGTGGAGAGCCTATGAATCAACGAATGCTCTGGGAAAGTCGGCTGAACGTTTTTATTTTGGGCACCGTTTATAATTGTTGAGCTAATAGAGGACTCAGCTCAAGAATCTAAATTTTACTTCACTCTTTTTTTTCCCTTTGCACCTGAGGTCAGACGACAGAGGTCCTGGTGGTTGTGGGTCAGAAACAGCAGGAAAAACAATTGAATTTGGCAAACCTGGTTACGCTGCCACCTGTATTATTGGAGTTGCAATTTTTTTATTCATTCATGGGATGTGGGCATCTCTGGCTAGGCCAGCACTTATTGCCCATCTCTAATTGCCCTTCAGGAGGTGGTGGTAAGCTGCCTTCTTGAACCATTGCAGTCCATCAGGTATAGGTACACCCACAGTGCTGTTAGGGAGGGAGTTCCAGGACTTTAACTCAGCAACAGTGAATGAACAATGGTATATTTCCAAGTCAGACTGATTGACGGGTTAGAGGGGAACTTCCAGGTGGAGGTGTTCCCAAGTATCTGCTGTCCTTGTCCTTCTAGATCAGTGATTTTCAAACTGTTTATCCCAGGACCCATGTTTGCCAACCGGTTGCCCTTCCCAACTCATGCTGGCCGACCTTCGCTTATCTTTAATGTGAAAGGGGAGCCTGCTTGGTCCTCACAATCTCACTTGAATCAGGTTCACAGGAGGAGAGGGTAATGCGCATATTAAGTGTAGACTTCAGCCAGTTCCTATGTGTTGTCTTCATCTTTATGATGACGAAAAATCTAACCTCACACATATAGGGCATCGTGAAGGACAATAGCAATAAAATGCTTGTTTTATTCAGCACTAGATACTCTTTAGAGATGCTACTCCAGAATGCTGATGGTCTCAAAGGCTTTTGCCGTGTTTTAATGCGGTATCACAGGTCAGGTACAGCAGCGCAGTTTTTAAATTTGGAGTCAGTTGTGAATTAATAACTCTGGGGTCTCAACCTCAAAAGGAATTTTTCACACACTTCTCTTTCAAAATCTGAAACTTCTCTCATTTGCCAGAACTTCCTTGCACATAACACACATGGGCTTTGCATCCTTATTTGAATTGGCATAATTGACAAAACCACACCTCATGAAATCATCTTTATACTGCATTGTTCCCCAGTTAAGTTTCTTTTTTGTACGCTGTTATCCAGAGGCCCTGGAGCTCTGTACAGAGCTAACATCAGCACTGCTCTGTCCTGCCCTGGACTCTCCTGAGCAGCTCTCTCCAGCAGATTCTGTTATGACGTCCTTCCAGTAGGTTCCCTGCCTATTTGAGTCTCTGTCCATCTCTTACTTTTAAGAAAATGACCTATCTTTGCGTCCTCATACCAGCAGCTGGAAAATGGAAGCTAAACTGCTCCCTGATTTGGTGCCAAAAGTACATACATGGAGAGCATTTGACATCAAGTGTACTTGCAGGACACATGAACTGCTCTCTGCTGCCTCTTCTGCCTGGAAAACTAAACATAGCCTCATTTCTTCTCATTTAAACGCGACAGCATCCGCCATTCTCAATCTAAAAGCCGGTAGTGGCTGTTAATCACTTCTCCTGCGATTGGGACCACCGCAGGAATGCCATGACCAATCTCTCTGCGACCCTCTCGACACCCGCCTGCGACCCACTTGCTTTGAAAAGCCCTGTTCTAGATGGTAGCAGTCTTGGGTTTGGAAGGTGCTGTCGAGGAGCCTAGGTGAGTTCCTGCAATGCATCTTGTAGATGGTGCACAGTGCGCATGTGTGATGTAGGAAGTATATGTCACTTGCTACTTGTCAACCCAAGTCTTGGTATTGTCCAGATCTTGCTGCATTTGGACAAGGACTGCTTCAGTATCTGAACAATCCTGAATGGTGCTGAACATTGTGCAAACTTCAGCGAACATGCCAACTTCTGACCTTGTGATGGATAGAAGGTCATTGATGATGCAGCTGAAGATGGTTGGGTCTAAGGCATTATTCTGAGGAACTCCTGCAATGATGTCCTGGAGCTGGCCTCCAGCAATTACAACTATTTTCCTTTGTGCTAGGTATGACCCAAACCAGTGGAGAGTTTTCCCTCTACCTACACTGACTCCAGTTTTGCTCGGGCTTGTTGAAGACACACACTTGGTCAAATGAGGCCTTGCTGTCAAGGGCAGTTGCTCTTTCTTCACCTCTGGAGTTCAACTCTTCGGTCTATGTTGGAACCAAAGCTGTAATGAGGTCAGGAGCTGAGTGACCCTGACGGAACCTAAACTGGGTGTCCATGAGGAGGTTGTTGCGAAGTACGTGCTGCTTGATAGCACTGTTGATGGCTCCTTTCATTACTTTATTGGTCATCTAGAGTAGACTGAATGGGTGATGATTGGCTTTTTCTGTACAGGACATACCTGGGCAATTTTCCACAGTGCCATGTAAATGCCAGTGTTGTAACTGCATTGGAACAGCTTGGTTAGGGGCACGGCAAGTTCTGGAATACAAGTCTTCAGTGCTACTGTCGGAATATTGTCAACGCCCATACCCTTTGCAGTACCCAGTGCCTTCAACCATTTCTTCATATCACCTGGGGTGAATCTAATTGGCTGAAGACTGACATCAGTGATGCTCAGGACTTCCAGAGGAGGCAGAGGTGGATCATCCTCGGCACAACTGGCTGAAGACCTTTGCAAATGTTTCAGCCTTATCTTTTGCACTGATGTGCCGAACTCCTCCATTGTTGAGGTTGGGGATATTAGTGGAGCCTCCTTCTCCACTGAATTGTTTGATTATCCACCATCATTCACGATTGGATGTGACAAGGCTGCAGAGCTTAGATCTGATTTGTTGGTTGTGAAACTTAGCTCTGTCTATTACTTGTTGCTTTTGCTGTGTGGCACACAAGTAGTCCTGTGTTGTAGCTTCACCAGGACGCCACCTCATTTTTCGGTATGCCTGGTGATGCTCCTGGCATGCTTTCCTGCACTCTTCATTGAACCATGGTTGATCCCGTGGCCTAGTGGTAATGGTAGAGTGGGGGATCTGCCAGGCCATGGAATTGCAGATTGTGAGAGTGGGAATACAATTCTGCTGCTGCTGATGGCCCACAGCACTCAAGGTTAGCCAGGCTTGTGTTGCTAGATCTGTTGAAAGTCTATCCCATTTAGCACGGTGGTAGTGCCACACAACATGATGAAGGGTATCCTCAATGTGAAGACGGGACTTCATCCCCACAACAATGTGGGGTGGTCACTCGTACCGATACTGTCATAGACAGATACATCTGCAGGACTCAGGTTGGTGAGGATGAGGTCAAGTATGTTTTCCTCTCTTTTCGGTTCCCCCACCACCTGTCGCAGACCCAGACCAGCAGTTACGTCCTTTTGGACATGGCCAGCTCGGTCAGTAGTGGCGCCACTGAGACACTCTTGGTGATGGATATTGAAAGTCCCCACCCAGAGTACATTCTGCACCCTTGCCACCTCTGCGAGACTGCAGCACTCCCTCGGTACTGCACTGGTTTGTCGACCTTGTTATTTGTCCTGGAGCGGGATATGAATCTACTGAATCCGAGGCACAAGCGCTACTAACTTAAATGAGCCATTTTCCCTCATGGCCTTGTCTCTTTTATTGCTCTTCTCATCTCACTGGTTATATAATGTGGATAATTTGGATTGTGATAATG
This sequence comes from Scyliorhinus canicula, assembly GCF_902713615.1. Lineage (NCBI taxonomy): Eukaryota > Metazoa > Chordata > Chondrichthyes > Carcharhiniformes > Scyliorhinidae > Scyliorhinus > Scyliorhinus canicula. Next base: position 122,629,201 of record NC_052149.1, on the reverse strand, counting down.
TGGTTGGGGCAGCACGGTAGCATGGTGGTTAGCATCAATGCTTCACAGCTCCAGGGTCCCAGGTTCGATTCCCGGCTGGGGCACTGTCTGTGCGGAGTCTGCACGTCCTCCCCGTGTGTGCGTGGGTTTCCTCCGGGTGCTCCGGTTTCCTCCCACAGTCCAAAGATGTGCGGGTTAGGTGGATTGGCCAGGCTAAATTGCCCTTAGTGTCCTAAAAAATAATGTTAATGGGGGTTGTTGGGTTACTGGTATAGGGTGGATACGTGGGCTTGAGTAGGGTGATCATTGCTCGGCACAACATTGAGGGCCGAAGGGCCTGTTCTGTGCTGTACTGTTCTAAAACCTCCAAGTGATGTTCAACATGGAGGAGTACTGATTCATCAGCTGAGAGTAGATGGTACGTGGTAATCAGCAGGATGTTTATTTGCCCATGTTTCACTTGAAGCCATGAAATTTCATGGGATCTGCAGTCGATGTTGAGGTCTCCCAGGGCAACTCCCTCTCGACTGTATACCACTGTGCTGCCACCTCTGCTGGGTCTGTTCTGCCGGTGAGACAGGACATACCCAAGAGATGGTGATAGTGGTGTCTGGGACATTATCTGTAAGACATGATTCCGTGAGAATGACTATGTCAGGCTATTGCTTAACTAGCCTGTGGAATTACTCTCCCAATTTAGGCTCAAGCCCCCAGATCTTAGTCAGGACAACCTTGCAACACCGATAGGTCTGGGTTTACCTAAGTCAATGTGGCTTAGTGCAATCGTTTTCATTCCTTTGAGACCTTTTAACAGTTTTGATACTGTTTGTTCACTAGCTTGGTACGCCATACCAGAGACCATTTAAGAGTCAGCGGATCTGGAGTCACATCATGACCAGACCAGAAGAGAACAGCAGATTTCCTTCCCTAAAGGATATTGGGAATCAGATGGGTTTTTGCAACAATTGTCTTTTAATTCCAAATTATTTTATTGACTACAAATTCAACCACCTGCCACGGTGGGATTTCAACACAGAACATTACCCTGAGTCTCTGGATCACTTGTGAAATGAAAATGAAAATGAAATGAAAATCGCTTATTGTCACAAGTAGCCTTCAAATGAAGTTACTGTGTAAAGCCCCTAGTCACCACATTCCGGCCCCTGTTCAGGGAGGCCGGTATGGGAATTGAACCGTGCTGCTGGCCTGCCTTGGTCTGCTTTAAAAGCCAGCGATTTAGCCCTGTGCTAAACCAGCCCCTAATAATCATATGCACAAACATGGGGAGAATGTGCCAACTCCACACGGACAGTGATCCAGAGCCGGGATCGAACCTGGAACCTCGGTGCCGTGAGGCAGCAGTGCTAACCACAGTCCAGTGTCAGGACCACTTACGCCGGCACCTCCTCCCATGACACTGCCTCAGGTAGACAAGACCAGTCTGACCAGTATTTGTCATTTCCGAGCTTTCCTGCTTTTTCTCCTTTATGGACGTCCCATCCTTCATCGGGACTGAAGACTGCAAAATGACTATCTTAGTAAAAATGAATAAACTAGAAAGTAAAGTGAGAAAGGGGAAGGGGAGAAAATCAACAGGTAAACTAATTACGTGAGGGAATACGTGTATTAAATAACCCTCAGGACACTGAATACCATAAATAGCGGTGTATAAGGCAACCCAGCAAGTGATCTTTCCAGCCCGAATACCAGATCAAACCAGCCTATGAATTGAAAAATCCCTTTTCAGCCACATGCCCTGAATTGTAATCAGCCTTAAATCCTCTCCACGCAACTGCCTGTTTCGTTCACTGGTAACTTGCAATGGGGCATAAGGAATCAAGCTGGCGATGCGGACTGCGTTGCTAAATGTGCGCGGCAGATCGAAACACACCCAGGGTAGGATTCTCCGGTCTGCCAGCCGCATTTTCCAGCACAGCGTGCCCCCGCCGGCAGCGGGATTCTCCTTTCTCACAGCCGGCCAATGGGGTTTCCCATTGTGGCTACCCCACGGCGTCGGGAAACCCGTTGGTGTGGGTGTGCTGCCTGGAGGATCCCACTGACGGAAATATTCACTGCCAGTCTTTCAGTGGATGTTGACAAAATCAAAGTAGTGATCCTGCACCCAGACCCAAGCCAGTGTTTCCCTTCCATGCTCAGTGGGTAAGTAGACTCAGGTTTGCCCAGGGATTTTTGAGGCTTTGACTATCAGTAGATTCCATAAGACCATAAGACATAGGAGCAGAATTAGGCCAGTCGGCCCATCGAATCTGCTCCGCCATTCAACCCTGGCTGATATGTTTCTGATCCCCATTCTCTTGCCTTATATTAATGATAATCTTTATTGTCACAAGTAGGCTACATTAACACTGCAATGAGGTTACTGTGAAAATCCCTCAGTCACCACATTCCGGTGCCTGTTTGGATACATTGAGGGAAAATTCAGAATATCCAATTCACCTAATAGCACGTCTTTCGGAACTTGTGGGAGGAATCCAGAGCACCTGGAGGAAACCCACGCAGACACAGGGAGACCGGGCAGACTCTGCACAGACAGTGACCCAAGTAGGGAATCGAACGTAGGACCCTGGAGCTAAGCAACAGTGCTACCCACTGTGCTACCATGCCACCCACATCTCCCCATAACCCCTGATCCTCTTATTAATCAAGAACCTATCTATCTCTGTCTTAAAGACACTCAGTGACTTGGTCTCCACAGCCTTCTGCGGCATTTTCATTTTCAAAGAGTTCCACAGATTCACCACCCTCTGGCTGAAGAAATTCCTCCTCATCTCTGTTTTAAAGGATCGGCCCTTGAGTCTGAGATTGTCCTCTAGTTCTAGTTTTCCCTACAACTGAAAACATCCTCTCCATTTATGGTTGTAAATTATCCACATTATATAACCAGTGAGATGAGAAGAGCAATAAAAGAGACAAGGCCATGAGGGAAAATGGCTCATTTAAGTGAGTAGCGCTTGTGCCTCGGATTCAGCAGATTCATATCCCGCTCCAGGACAAATAACAAGGTTGACAAACCAGTGCAGAACCGAGGGAGTGCTGTACTCTCGCAGAATGCATCTTTCAGATGAGGTATTAAACCATTTAGATGAATGCAAAATAACCCACAATACTACTTCAAAAAGGAGCAGGGGTGTTATCCCTGGTGTCCATCGCCAATATTAATTCCACAGGCGCACCCTAATATAAATTCAGATTATCTGGTCATTATCACATGGATGATCGTGGGCGCTTGCTCTGTGCAAATTGGTTGCTGAATTTCCTTCATTGCAACAGCTCGTACACTTCAAGTTCTTTAGCTGCTGTTAAGTGCCGTTCCATGCCCTGAGGGTCTGGGAGATAAATTGAAAACTCTTCCTTGTGCACTCAAACAGAACGGGGAAACCGATTGGAATAAGGAAGCATCAAGCTGCAAACACAGGGACATGAATTTGCCTTGCCAATATTACTAGTGCCAGCTTGGTAGCACCTGAACATGATGCCAGTACTCAGTTTCACCCTGATGGACTATGGTGTAATCCCACAATTTCCAATGCTCACAATAGAGGAAGCGTGCTTCCAATCTTGTATCTCTGCCCTGCACTCTCCACAAGCCTTCGTGCTAGAGTATCTTGCTACAATGTTGATGTTAGTGCAGAACCACTTTGCTACACTGTCTCCTGAGTAACACACCATTTTAGTTCAGTATAGTGCCACCTTAGTACAGTCCAATCTTCACACCAGACTATCACAATCACAGGCGTCCCGAGAAGGATTCGAATCGAAAGGTTTATCCAGCAAGCCAAAGCAAAGCCGCAAAGCAGCGGGTGTACGACTAGTCCCATATCGGGACCATCCAAAGATGCCGGTTCCCTTCCTGGTCGGCTTTTACCGGTTGGGTTTAACGAGCCTCACTGTTAGGCCTCCGCCCCTCAGTGGGGGAGCATCTTTTCCACGAGCCCCACGTGGAGATCAATCGGTTGTCCCCATGGATCTCAGGGTAGTTATTACACTTACTCTGTTTTAAAACATGTCACTCCTCATACACGTGAAGCCTGTCGCATTAATCTCCACAGTAGACCTGCCCTGTTGCCCTCTGCTGCCCCCACCTCTCGCCGCCTGGGTCAAAGATCTAAAGCCTGGGTGTAGACCCTGTTCAGAGGGTGGGTGGGAGCACGCTGTCAACAGAAAGACAGGAGTCAGACTTTAGCATAAACTGAGGAGTAGCAGAGCTTTCCTCACGGGGAGTTATCATCACTCTCCTGCCTTGTATACTGACCGGTGACAGTGCCGACACAGACCCAGCACCCTGGGGTGATGTTACACTGACCCTTGGAGGATGGAACAGGGTAGTCGGTGGTGGGGGGCCCGGGGTGAAGCGGGGGGGTGGGCTGGGGGCAGGGTGAGGGCGGTGTTAAGGGGAAAATGGGAGGGGAGGGTGGTGGGAAATGAGGGCTGCAGGGGTTGGGATGCGAGGGAGATTGAGTGGTGAAGCCAATCTATAAATTTGCACTATAAGGATGACACGACTGTGGTGGCCCGTATCTCAAACAACGACGAATCAGACTACAGAAGGGAGATAAATCACGTGGTTGCATGGTGTACTGAAAACAACCCCTCTCTAAATGTTGGAAAGACCAAGGAACTGATCACGACTTCAGGAAGCATAGCACGACACCCCCTCAATCTACATCAATGGCTCCGAAGTGGAGATGGTCGATAGCTTTAAGTTCCTGGGGGTCACCATCATCAACAGTCTGTCCTGGTCCACTCACGTTGATGCAACAGTCAAGAAAGCCCAACAACATCTCTACTTCCGACGGAAGCTAAAGAAATTCGGCATGTCTGCGTCGACTTTCGCAAACTTCTACAGATGTGCGATAGAGAGCATCCTATCCGGCTTCATCACAGCCTGGTATGGCAACTGCTTGGCCCAAGGGGCTGGTTTAGCACAGGGCTAAATCGCTGGCTTTGAAAGCAGACCAAGGCAGGCCAGCAGCATGGTTCAATTCCCGTACCAGCCTCCCCGAACAGGCGGCGGAATGTGGCGACTAGGGGCTTTTCACAGTAACTTCATTTGAAGCCTACTTGTGACAATAAGCGCTTTTCATTCATTTCTTTCAAGATCACAAAAACTGCAGTGTGGTGAACTTAGCCCAACACATCACACAAGCTTGCCAACCTCACGTTGATTCTGGATACATCTCCCACTGCCTCAGGAAGGCAGACAGCATTATCAGAGACCCCTCCCACCCAGGCATTACCTTCTTTCAGACCCTTCCATCAGGCAGAAGGTGCAGAAGTCTGAAGACCCGCACATCCAGACACAGGAATAGCTTTTTCCCCACAGCTGCAAAACTCCTCAACGACTCCCCCCTCAGACTGATCTGCTCCCTATAAGAACGCTATTCAAGATGTCTTATGCTGCTCTTGCTCATGTATTTGCTTTGTTTGGCCCCTTGTTCATCACTGTAACCAATCACTGTTTGTCGATGTACCATTTGTCAATGTTCTCTGTTGATTATTCTTTTTGTCTGCTGTGTACGTACTGTACGTTCCCTCGGCCGCAGATGAAATACTTTTCACTGTACTTCGGTACAGGTGACAATAAAATAAAATCAAAAATAAAATCAAAGGGGTGGTAGGGAGATTGGGGGTGGGGGGAAGAAATAGGGGGTGGAGGAGAATCTGGAAATGCTGAGGACTTCCCTGATCCTTCTCGCATGTCGGACCCTCGCCTCAGCCTGTCCTCCATCCTCTGCCTCCTCCTCAGGATTGTCCTCCGGCCCTCCTGGACTGCATCATTCATCCTCCTCCTCTTCAGACAAGGTTGCATGTCCTTCCATCTCCTCCTCCAGATTGTAGAGTGCACAGCAAGCCACCACAAAGTGGGGGACCCTCTGGGGTGTGTGCTGCAGGGCACCATCAGAACGGTCAAAGCATCCAAACCACATTTTAAGCAGCCCAATGCACAGTTCAAAGAGCTGGCAACGTGGGCCTCATTGTATTGGTTCTCTGCCTCAGTCTCAGGCCTTCACACCGGCATCATCAGTCATATCCTCAGTGAGTATCCCTTGTCCCCCAAGCCGCCATCGTGCGATAGTGCGAGAAGACACCGGGTATCTTCGAATGCACCAGGATGTAGCTGTCATGCACGCTCCCAGGGTAGCGGGCACACATTGCATGGTTCTGAGGCGGTGGTCACACACGATCTGAACATTCAGAGAGTGGATCCTCTACCTTTTAATATAAGGCACTCCCTGATACCCCGGTGCTCACAGGGCAACCTGCGTGCCATCGATCGCCCCCTGAACCTGGGGTACCCGGCAATGGTGGTGAATTCCTGTAGCCTAGGAACATTGATGGGCCAGGTTCAGGTTGAAGTTGATATAGTCTGATGCCTGGGCATACAGGGCATCCGTCACCTCACATATGGATCTGTGGGGGAAGATTGAAATGCCACATAGGTCTCCGCTCAAGCCCGAGAATGACCTGGTAGCGTAAAAGTTGAGGGCTGTGGTGACCTTCATGGCCATCAGGAGTGGGTGGTGGGAGTGGGTCCTTCTCCATGGAGTGTCTCTGTGAGGACGTGGCACAGATACCGCACTGTCTCTCTGCTGAGACACAGTTTTCTGCAGCACAAGGTGTCCATCAGCTCATTGAATGACCAATGACACCTGCCCCCTGCACTGGGATGCTGCCTCCAGCCTGCATTGTCGCTGCTGCCTTCTATGGCATCTGAGTTTAAAGGGGCGTGAATGACTTCAAGAGATCAAGTTGAATTGGCTAGAAATTTTTTAATTGAAGTAGTGGTGGACCTGCATGAAGTAATAAATAAAACCAAGATGTTGTTCAGGAGGAACTGGGAAAGACAAAAGGATTGCAAACAACAATCCATATGGACCTGGAGACCACCCCGAGATTTTTTAGAGCAAGGTCTACGCCTTACGCATTAGTAGAGAAGATCGAAGCAGAATTAAAATGACTGTAAGATTTGGGCATCAAAAGTCCTGTACAATTTGCAGATTGGGCAGCATCCATTGCGCCTGTAGTCAAACCAGGGACGACCATCCACATCTGATAAATCAGGCTGCAAAAATAGAGGATAGTTACGACAGGTTGGCTTGGGGTTTGACATGTACCAAGTTGGACCTAAGCCATGCTTACCAACATTTAGAATTGGGTGACACATCAGGAGGACGTGTCATCATAAATACTCACAAGGGGTTATACCACTACTCATGTCTACCGTTTGGAGTTTCATTGGCTTGTGTCATCTTCCAGCGAATAATAGAGAGCATCCTGCAGGGTTGTTGTTTATTTGTACGCCATTTTAATAGCGGATCCACAGAAGAAGAACATTTGGCCAATTTGAACGAAGATTTAAAGAGGTTTCAGGAGCCAGAAATGCACTTAAAGAAAGAGAAGTGCTCCTTCCAAACAAACAGGATGGTTTATCTTGGTTATCGGGTGGACACTCAGGGGCTACACCCCGTAGAAAACAAAATGAGAGAAATTAAGGAGGCACTGGCCCCTGGGAACGCCTAGGAACTCAGATATTTCCTGGGGATGGGAAACTACTATGGGTGATTCCTCCTGAATATATCGACATTGTCAACACCATTGCATGTGCTGTCAAAGAAACACCAGAGGTGGTGTTGCAGTTAAGGGGGCACTTCAATATTTGTGCTTATTGGTACATTTCAACCCCCCTGGGAAGATAGTACATGCGATGTATCACCACATGGGGTAGGGGCTGTGTTATCCCAAACAATGGAGGTGGGTCTTTGAGATCCCATTGGGTATGAATCAAAAACCTTAAAAGACACGGAAAGAGGATACCCCCAAATAGAAAAAGAAGGCCTGGCTATTATCTATGGCATCATGAAGTTTCTTCAAAACAAACACGGGAGGCATTTCACTCTCATCACAGACCATAAACCACTTTTAGGGTTCATCAAGGAAGACAAAGTGATTCCACCAATTGCTCCTGCTGGGATACAACGTTGGGTGCTGCTCTTATCGGCCTATCCAAATACCTTCGGACATCGGCCAGGGGCTCGCATAGCAAATGCCTTAAATCGCCTCCCCTCTAGTACTGCAAGAGTTTGAATGGCCTCAAACCTCTGGACTCCCTATCTGTGACAGCGCAGCAAGTTAAATACTGAACTAATATCAAAGGTTAACCACATGATGCTGCACAGATGGAGGAAATTAAGCCTTAACAGCTGAAGAAAGATGAGCTTAGTTGCGAGGATGGTGCCATCCTTTGTGGAATGAGAGGGGTCGTCCCCATACTAGGAAGTGAATTACTGCTTGATGAAATGCATAGTGCCCAACCGGGCGTGTCCCAGATGAAAATACTAGCGAGAAGCTACGTGTGGTAGCCTGGAATCAATGTGAATATTGAAAGGGTTGTGGAACAATGTGACCAATACAGTTATACAGAAGTTTCCAGCTGCAGCTGCCTTTCCACCCCTGGGAATGCCTGGGGTCAACGTTGGGTGTGAGTTCATGTAGATTATGTTGGCCCATTCATGGATGTTATGGTCCTTTTGCAATTGGATGCACATTCAAAATGGTTGGAGATATTTGAAATGATGTCCACAACATCATACGTCACAGTTGAGAAACTGTGCCAATGTTTCGCCACCCACAAAGTACCAGAAGTACTTGTCTCGGACAATGGGACTGTGTTCACAAGTGTGGAGGTCTAGCAGTTCATGACCTTTAATGGAATGAAACTTATTCGGACGTCACCATATCACCCCTCGTCGAATGGGTTGGCTGAATGTGCGGTTCAAAGCTGGTCTGAAGAAGCAATCATCCGTGTTACCCGGCACCAATATAGCACGCTTCCTGTTAGCCCATATATCATTACTGGCATATCAGCAGCTGAGTTGCTGATGGGTCATCGCTTGAGAATGAGTTTGAGCCTGGCAGTTCCAAATTTGTCGGGGAGGGTGGAGAAAAGGCAAAGTTGTCAGAAAAGGAACCACAATTTGGTAAATGTGAAAAGAGCATTCGAGATAAACGATCCAGTATTTGTAAAGAAAATTGGAAGTAGGGCAAGATGAGTCCAGGAGTCATGGTGGCCAAGACTGTCCCGTGAAGGGAAAGTTCAGGTCAAATCTTTGAAGAAACACACAGATCATTTGTAGAGAATGGGACCGTCGCAAGGGCTAGTGCCTGATCCAAAGGTGCCAGCAAGCAGTGTGGTTGTGTGTCCAAGAATTGACATGGATGATCAGCAATAGGCCAAAGTGCTGCTCCCAGTGGAACCGAGAAAACAGTGGAAAGTGATGTGCTGCTGCCAAGAGCGAGTTCCAGTGAAACAGGTCCAACCAAAGCTACCTCCACAGCAGAACCTCAACCAGCTAAGCTACGTCAATCCCAGAGAGAGAGAAAGTCCCCGGCTGACTGAGTTTTCTGATAAATTGTGTTTAAAAATTCTTCATTGTTGCTCATGTTTTGAAAGTTGTATAATGTATCAATGTCCTATGGAATAAGGAACTTAAAGAGGAGGGATGTATAGCTCGCCCCTTTAAGGGACTTGCATCTCTACTATAATGTCACCTTATATAATTCCATTTATTGTAGTGCCACATTAGCGTAATGGGGCCTTATATAATTATGTGCTAGTGTAGAGCCATATTAGCCTGATGCCACCTTATATAATGTTGTGTTAGTGTAGTGTCACATTGGCAATACGGACACCTCAAATGCTATGCTGGTATACTGCCATGTTACTATAATATTACATTATAGTAATCTGTGTTAATCTGGTACCATGTTAACAAAGGCTACCTTAGTTATTACGTGCTAGCATAGTGCCACATAAGCACAAGGCCACCTTATATAGTTCAAAGTCAGTGCAGTGCCACGTAAATATGATGCACCACATCACGCAATTCTATGTTTGTATAGTACCACGTGACAATAATGCCGCCTCATATAATTCCATGCCAGTGCAGTGCTACGTTAGCATAATGTCACCTTATTTAATGTTGTATTCGAATAAAACCATGTGAGCATACTGTGAACCACTGTGCCACCATGCTGCCCCAACAATGCACCATATATAACACTGTGCCACCATGCTGCCCCTACAATGCACCATATATAACACTGTGACACCATGCTGCCCCAACAATGCACCATATATAACACTGTCACCATGCTGCCCCAACAATGCACCATATATAACACTGTGCCACCATGCTGCCCCAACAATGCACCATATATAACACTGTGCCACCATGCTGCCCCAACAATGCACCATATATAACACTGTGCCACCATGCTGCCCCAACAATGCACCATATATAACACTGTGCCACCATGCTGCCCCAACAATGCACCATATATAACACTGTGCCACCATGCTGCCCCTACAATGCACCATATATAACACTGTGTCACCATGCTGCCCCAACAATGCACCATATATAACACTGTGCCACCATGCTGCCCCAACAATGCACCATATATAACACTGTGCCAACCATGCTGCCCAACAAATGCACCATATATACACTGTGCCACCATGCTGCCCCAACAATGCACCATATATAACACTGTGCCACCATGCTGCCCCAACAATGCACCATATATAACACTGTGCCACCATGCTGCCCCAACAATGCACCATATAACCTGTGCCAACCATGCTGCCCCTACAATCACCATATATAACACTGTGTCCACCATGCTGCCCCAACAATGCCCATATATAACACTGTGCCACCATGCTGCCCAACAATGCACCATAGTATAACACTGTGCTACCATGCTGCCCAACAATGCACCATATATAACACTGTGCCACCATGCTGCCCCAACAATGCACCATATATAACACTGTGCCACCATGCTGCCCCAACAATGCACCATATATAACACTGTGCCACCATGCTGCCCCACAATGCCCATATATAACAATGTGTCACCATGCTGCCCCAACAATGCACCATATATAACACTGTGTCACCATGCTGCCCGCAACAATGCACCATATTAACACTGTGGCACCATGCTGCCCCAACAATGCACCATATATAACACTGTGCCACCATGCTGCCCCAACAATGCACCATATATAACACTGTGCCACCATGGCTGCCCCAACAATGCACCATATATACACTGTGTCACCATGCCCCCCCGCCCCCTTTGCCGCCAACAATGCACCATATATAACACTGTGCCACCATGCTGCCCCAACATGCACCATATATAACACTGTGCCACCATGCTGCCCCAACAATGCACCATATATAACAATGTGTCACCATGCTGCCCCAACAATGCACCATATATAACACTGTGTCCACCATGCTGCCGCCAACAATGCACCATATATAACACTTGTGCCACCATGCTGCCCCAACAATGCACCATATATACACTGTGCCACCATGCTGCCCCAACAATGCACCATATATAACACTGTGCCACCATGCTGCCCCAACAATGCACCATATATAACACTGTGCCACCACGCTGCCCCAACAATGCACCATATATAACACTGTGTCACCATGCTGCCCCAACAATGCACCATATATAATGTTGTCTTATTGTAATGCCATGTTAGGATAATGTCACCTCACATAATGTTGGGTTTGTGTAGTGTCATGTTTGCAAAATGTCACCTTATATAATGCCGTATTAATGAAATGCCATATTAGCATAATGCCACCATATATAATATTGCTTTATTGTGTTGCATGTTAGGACAATGCCATCTCTCATAATGTTGTGTTATTTATAGTGTCACATTAGCATTATGTCACCTTATATAATGTAGTATTAGTGTAATGCCATGATAGCATAATGTCAGCTATATAATGCATGTTAGTGTAGGTTACATTACCATCACGTCACCTTATACAATGTTGTATTAATGCAGTACCATGTTAACATAATGCCACTTTATATCATTTTGTGATCGTGTTAGCATACTGGTCCAGACCCCTGCGTTTTTTTAAATTTGTAAAACTATGAGGAAATGATACTTCACCCTAGGAGTGATGACTCTGACCAATAGGTATCTTTTATGTTGAAGCAAACTTTAATTTATTGATTGATTGATTTGATTTATTGTCACTGAAGTACAGTGAAAAGCATTTTTCTGCAGCCGAGGGAACATACATAGTACATACATAGTAGACAAAAGAATAATCAATAGAGAACATTGACAAATGATACATTGAACAAACAGTGATTGGTTACAGTGCAGAACAGGGGCTAAAAAAAGCAAATACATGAGCAATTCAACAATTTAAACACAGAATTAACCACATTATCCTCAAAGAAATAGCTTTACAATTAACAGTTAAACAATTCTGAAATAAAAGGAAAAACTTTAACTTACTATCTATACCTGCCACTAAATCCAACTTAGCAACTCAATACTGTTCAAATGTCACTTATAAATAAAGTTAACAATCAGGGTTGCTTGCTTATCTGTGCAGACCTTTGGGGAAAGAGACCTTTTCAGGAATAACCGGAAAATCCTCTGTCTTGTCAGACTCAAATTATATGACAAACTGCTATTCAGCCTAACAGCATTTGGCAAAACTGCAAACCACAGATAGAGCCTGCTCTTCACATTAATTACATCATTTGTATCCCATTAAGATGTCCCATCATCTGCTTATCTGGGACTAAATACAATCCCTCATAAATTATTTACTCTCCAGGGAATCACCAGCAATCAATGCAAAGCTCCATAGCCATCACTCTGTGAACAGGTAAATGGTGAAAAACAATCATTACCTCACCTTTACAACTCCTGAGTTACAGCGTTAATAGACACTGCCTGTATGCATTTAAGCCAGGGTTTTTTAAAATATCATTATTGCAACAAATATGAAATATAATATATAACAATTTCTACATTCTCACAATTAAGTAGAGTGCCATGTTAGCATAATGCCAATTTACATTGCTCCAAATTTGTGAAGTATCATTATAGCATAATGTCACTTTATATATGTTGCACCTTTATAATGCCACCTTATTTTAAGTAGCCATAGTCCCAGTGGACCATAGGCTGCTTTCCCCTTTGAGGGGAGGTTAGTGTTGGGTAGTGCCATGTTTGCATTAAAGTCACATTATGTAATGGTGTATTTGTGTGGTGACATATTGTCATGATGCCTCCTTATATAATGTATATTGTGGTGACATGTCAGCCTAATGACACCTTATATAATACAGTTTAGTGAAGTGCCATTTTTTGCTTAATGCCACCTCATTTAATGTTATATTTGTGTAGTGTCAACTTATATAATTCCATGTTAGTGTAGTGTCATGTTAGTATAATTCCACCTATATAATTCCATGTTAGTGTAGTGTCATGTTAGTATAATTCCACCTATATAATTCCATGTTAGTGTATGTCATGTTAGTATAATGTCACTTATATAATTCCATGTTAGTGTAGTGTCATGTTAGCATAATTCCACCTATACAATTCAATGTTAGTGTAGTGCCATGTTAGTATAATGCCACTTATATAATGTAATATTACTTTAGTGCCATATTAATATAATGCCACCTTATATTTTTCCATATTACCATAGTATAATTTAACAAAATCCCACCATACATGGTTAGTGTAGGGCCATGTGAGCATATGTTATCTCATATAAGCTGTGTTAATGTAGTGTAGTATCATGATGCTATCTTAGCACAGACCAATGTTAGAATCTGATATAACAAAATAACACTTCAGCACTGTGCTATTATAGTTCCCCCCAAAGGTCAATGTCTCCTGGACACAGTGCTTTGTTAATGCAGCACAGTTTTCTTTTGGCTCAGTGCTGTTTCTGCAATCTACTACTTCAACACCCTCAAAAACGAAATATTACATTCTTGACAATTGGTGAATGTTTCTACCTCAGGTGTTTGTGAGAACGGAACAAACAAAATGTGCTTTGGCCAGAAGTATTTCTCCCCGGATGCCTGGTTAAAATGTTGGTGTGAATTACAGATGGCAGCTGTGAGGAAGTTAGTGTGCCGTACACATGGCACTGGGTATGAGGGAAATATCAGAAGGGCCGACAAGTTGTAACAACTTGCTTTATGTAGTTTAATGTCCCAAAGAAATGGACGTTATGACCGATGACCAGAAGTCAGTGTCAGTCAGCGATCAGAGGGTGATTTGTGAATGGTATGATTGGGATCAAAGAGTGCAGTTTTGCAGAGCCTCCATGTTTGCGAATGACAGACACTCAGTTAGTAAATCTTCACATTCTTAGAGTCCCCTTGCCTTAGCAACTGAAGTTCATGATTCAGCATTACAGTGCAGCGCTGTGAAAGCCCATTGACACTGACTCCGCTGCTGCCAGATTGAAGAATGGTCTTATTAATGTTTATTCAAAAAAACCATCGAGCTCTGCATTTCCATCCAATCAGTTCGTCACTCATTTCACTGGAAGGTCTTTGAAGATGGACCCTGACTGACAAAAACTATCCTTTGATTATAGATGGTCTTATGACTGTCTTTCCAATTTGATTTCAATGTACCTTCTGCCATGAAAATAGTTTGTCCATGAAAGAAATGAATGAGAAGTTTGAATCCTGTACACTATTGTGAGATAAGTCACAACTGCACAACAAGTAGATACAAGTGCATACTGAGCAAAGGTCAGCTCAGGGAATGGGAGTCAAACATTCTGGAGTTTAAAGGAAGATTGTAGCTAGAATTCTTTGAGGAGGTAACTAAGTGTGGAGATGAAGGTAGAGCAGTTGATGTCGTATACATGGATTTCAGTAAGGCGTTTGATAACGTTCCCCATGGTCGGCTCATGAAGAAAGTAAGGAGGTGCGGGACAGAGGGAAATTTGGCCAATTGGATAAGTAACTGGCCATCACATAAAAGACAGAGGGTGGTGGTGGATGGAAAATTTTCAGACTGGAAACCAGTTAGTGGTTACCACAGGGATCAGTGCTGGGTCCTCTGCAACTTGTGATTTTTAAATGACTTGGAGGGGGGCTGAAGGGTGGGTCAGTAAATTTGCTGATGACACCAAGATTGGGGGAGTAGTGGATGAGGTGGAGGGCTGTTGTAGGCTGCAAAGAGACATTGATAGGATGCAGAGCTGGGCTGAAAAATGGCAGATGGAGTTTAACCCTGATAAGTGCGAGGTGATTCATTTTGGTAGGACAAATTTGAATGCGGATTACAGGGTCAACGGCAGGGTTCTGAGGAATGTGGAGGAACAGAGAGGTCTTGGGGTTCATGTCCACAGATCTCTGAAGGTTGCCACTTGAGTGGATAGAGCCGTGAAGGCCTATAGTGTGTTAGCGTTTATTAACAGGGGGCTTGAGTTTAAGAGCTGTGGGGTTATGCTGCAACTGTACAGGACCCTTGTGGGACCACATTTGGAGTATTGTGTGCAGTTCTGGTCACCTCATCATTGGAAGGATGTGGAAGCATTGGAAAGGGTGCAAAGGAGATTTACCAGGATTCGGCCTGGATTGGAGGGTAGGTCTTATGAGGAAAGGTTGAGGGAGCTAGAGCTTTTCTCATTGGAACGAAGGAGGATGGGAGGCGACTTAATAGAGTTTTATAAGATGATGAAGGGGGTAGAAGTTCAGAGACTATTTCTTCGGGTGGATGCAGCTGTTACAAGGGAGCATAACTATAAAGTTCGGGGTGGGAGATATAGGAGGGATGTCCGAGGTAGGTTCTTTACTCAGAGAGTGGTTAGAGTATGGAATGGACTGCCTGCTGTGATAGTGGAGTCGGACACGTTAGGAACTTTCAGGCAGTTATTGGATAGGCACATGGAGCACACCAGAATGACAGGGAGTGGGATAGCTTGATCTTGGTTTCGGACAAAGCTCCGCACAACATCGAGGACTGAAGGGCCTGTTCTGTGCTGTACTGTTCTATGTTCTAAGTAAGTGCATGGGAGAGCTTTTCTTCCATTGATGGATAAGGTAGATTGTGATTGTGCTACTGGACTATTAGAGGCCCAGATGCAGAGAAATGGGGCTGGGCTTTAGAACATCCACCCCACTCGCCGCCACCCCTACATTCTCTGTGTTTTCAGTGGGGGGGGGGGGGGGCACGTAAAATACGGTGCGAAGATAGCCCACCGCCGTCCTGACCCACCTGACCCGCTCTCCTTAACACAGTAGGTTGGTAAGGCACCCACTGACTCACCGACCATTATGCCTAGTGAGGCCCTTAACTGACCAATTAAAAGTTACTTAAGGATCCAGTCCTGCTTCTACCGCCATAATATGGTTAGTGATGGAAGGTAGACGATAATGGACAGACCGCTCTTTCACCAACTATGGAGACTAGTGACTGCCCAGGTGGACAAGAGTAGTAGGAACGTCGCTACTTGCAAGTTCCACTCCAAGCCACTCACAGTCCTGATTTGGAAATATATCACCTTTCCCTTACTATCACTGGGCCAAAATCCTAGAACTCCCTCCCTAACAGCACTGTGGGTGTACCTACACCACATGGACTGCAGCAGGCCGAGAAGGGAGCCCACCACCACCTTCTCAAGGACAATTAAGGATGGGCAACAGATGTTGAGTTGCCAGATTGGTTGAAGTGCTATTTGGATTCACTAAGTGGTGTTGTGAATGTAATAATTTGTTATGTTTTATTTATTGCAGTAATTTTATTTTAAAAATCACATTTAAGATGCATACAGGCAGTATGTCTGCTAAAGCTCTGATTAAGGGGATGTAAAAGTGAAGTTATCCTTGATTTTGCAGAGGGAGTGTTCTGCTGATAGATTTGAGAAGCATTTACTTCTTTACTGATAGCTGGCTAATTGTATATTGTTTTAATTTGGAGTTCCCTGGGATGTAGACAATTTCTGAAAGATATATGGTCCTTGCTAACCAGGTCATGGGACACCTTGTAAAAGGAGAGAGAAGAGTGCCCTATGCTTTGGGTACAGATGATGTAACTAAGCCAGGTCTGTCTGTCATTTCCGTTTGCCATAGGACTTTAGCCTGCTAAGAAGTGTCTTTCAATTTGCTCCCGAAAGGTTCTCTCCAACGGCTCTGCACACAAAAAAGCAAGTAAATCTGATTGCTAACTTTATTTCTAAGTGGGACGCGATTCTCCGCTCCCCATGCTGGGTGGGAGAATCGCGGGAGGGCCCCCCGACAAATTTCACGCCCCCTGGCGCCCCCGCGATTTCTCCCCCCCCCCCCCCACCCCGCTCGGAAGAATCGCTGCTGGGCCGGGCGGCCTGGCGTTCGCGACCGTTTCACGACGGCAGCAACCACACCTGGTCGCTGCCGTCGTGAAACGGGTGAGATATGCCCATTGGGGCTTGTGGGGGGAGTACAGGGAAAGAGCACCACGACTGTGCTCGGGAGGGGACAGGCCCCGATCGGTGCCCACCGATCGTCGGGCCGGTGCCCAAATCGGACGCACTATTTCCCCTCCGCCGCCCCGCAAGATCAAGCCGGCACATCTTGCGGGGCGGCTGAGGGGAAAGACGGCCACCGCGCATGCGCGGGTTTGTGCCGTCAGTGTCATGATGTCAGCCGCGCATGCGTGGGTTGGAGCCAGCCAACCTGCGCATGCGCGGCTGATGTCATTAGGCACGCCGGCCGCGTCATTCTTGGCGCGACGCCCCCACGGCCGAGAGTTATGGAGCGCCACTCCTAGCCCCGCCGGGAGGGGAGGATAGGGGGCGAGGAGCGGCCTCCCCGAGGCCGTCGTGAACCTCAGATGAGTTCACGATGGCCCTCCCGATTTTTTCCCGGGAGCGGAAATTCCGTCCCGTGGTATTTGAACAATGTTGGGTTTGCTTAATTGGAATTTATAGCGGCATGTATAGGAGTAAGTTAAAGATTTTCTTTTCTTTAACTGTTATCTGTAAACCTATTTATGTGGTTGCTAATGTGTTTAATTCTGTGTTTAATTAAAGTTTATTTTAATACAAAGATTCCTATTGGTCAGAGCCATCACTCTGTAGTGCAGTCATCCTTCCCACAGTTTTACGAATTGCGAGAGTTTGTTCTCATCCGGGATCCTAAAGTGGATCCTAAAGATCGAAGTAAGATAAAGGAATATTAGGGTTTTACTTGCTTCAGGTTCAGGGATGACAACACGTTAGTCACTGAAATGAGTGGTGATGCCATGGGGAATAGCTGGGGTACATGTGTATACATACCAAAATCATTAACAGGGCTTCCCACAATTATAATCTTCCCTTAGCTTCAGAGCTGCAATCATTGTCATCTGGCATGAAAAATCCCACTATTAACTGATCCAGGCTGATCACAAATCCAATTTTCCTCTTCCCTTTCACGATCCAAGGAGCACAGCCACCTCCTAATTCAGATATCGCATGCCCTTCAGCCATTGCCATGGAAACTGTCTCCAATGGTGCCACTGAGATATTGTGACCACAGGGCCTCATCCCTACCTGACCCTCTCTGCATCCTTCAACAAGGTGGGACCACTGCATCTTCCTCGGCAGCCTTTCCATGGTGGGACCTCCACTGCTACCCCTCCCCAGCACAACAATGTGCATTTATATAGCACCTTTGTGCTCGTAAAATATCCCAATATCACAAAAAATTGGACTGGAGGAAAACTGACACCGAGTCGAAGTAAGGAATATTGGGGAAGGATCACTAAAAACTTTGCTGAAAAAGTTTGGTTTCCAGGAGCATCTATCGGGATGGGTGAGAGGTGTGTAGACGTTTCTGGAAAGAACTGGAAAGAATTTGCATTTATAGAAGAATCTTCCAGACATTTGGAGCTACTTACAATCAATGAGCACTTTGACAGAGGAACATGGGACTTAGGAACAGGAGAAGGCCATTTCCTTCAGTAATGTGGAAAATCATTCGAGTCTAAATGGCTGAATGCGGTGCCTCATTGGTAAATAAGTCCTGAATCAGAAAACTTAGTACTATTGTAGTCTATCACCAAATGTGATGTAAGCACAGGAACGTCACTGTATTTACGGTTCACAAGGCTCCACAGTACCACACTTAATTTCCCCTAAAGACCAAGTTCATAAAAGAATCATAGAATCCCCACAGTGCAGGAGAGGCCATTCGGCCACTCAGCCTGCACCGACCCTCTGAATGAGCACCCCCCCCCCCCCCCCCCCCCCCCCCACTCTGTCCCTCATAACCCGACCTAACCTGGACATCACTGGACACTAAGGGGCAAATTAGAACTGCCATCCACCTACCCTGCGCATCTTGGGAGACTGTGGGAGGAAAGCGGAGCACCCAGAGAAAACCCACGCAGACATGGGGAGCACGGCAAACTCCACACAGTCACCCAAGGCCAGAATGGAATCCGGGTCCCTGGCGGTGACCACTGTGCCACTTTTCTAGTGTATATGCTTCAGAATTCCTGTTTCAGAGTGAATTCACTTACCATTTCCACATTGCTCATAATTGTATTGATCCAAATCCATTAAACACCATCAGTCTCTTCAAAGTGGGAGGTGGTGGCTTTGCGGTATGTCACTAGCCCAGCAATCCAGGGGCCTTGGGGACAATGACAGCTGGTAAAATTAAATTCAATTAATAGATCTGGCATTGAAGCTTGGTCTTATAACCCGAACAGCGGTTATGGGGTCTGTACCATTAGGTTCCCCGTGGGCCTCATCAGAATACAATCTTCCCCGATGAGGGGGGCGGGGCTGCACCAGGTTTAGTCATATATCTCATTACTCTTTGCTTCTTATCCAGAAGGGTCTGAAGGTGAGATTAATGAAGAAACGACTAGTCTTCAACTTAAAGCAAACTAATTTATTGAGTAATGATTGATTAATATTGAGTTTGCACACATCCCACGGAACTTTAACTATCAATCAAGTATTTATATTAACGTATTGACTAATTCAAACTACACGTGCTAAACTATGCTGTGATCTATCTCTCATACACTCTGCTGTCTAGTCACTCCTGGTTGGAAAGAAACCAAGATCCTCTAGGCGTTGATATTAATAGTGGGATCCAGTGGTGCCCTCTAGTGGGTTGTGTTACACTTAGATGTGATAATTAACCCTTTAGTTATCTCATATTTACATATCATTACACCAGGAAACCCTATGGACATAAAAACCCTCGACCCGAGTGTGGGTTAGAGCGCGGGAGAACCTTCTGGGGAGTGGCATGCGTAACTTGTTATTGTGTATTAAACCTTTTGATCCGTATCAAACATTGCTTCCCTCGTGGTCCTTGCATGGAACCTGGACTTGTCTCAGTAACTGTCCACCATAAAACCTGTCAGTGATGGTTGTAAAATCCCATCTCGTTCACTGATATCCCTTAAGGGAAGGAAATTTTCTGCCCTTACTTGGTCTGGCCCAGACCCACAGCAATGTGGTTGACTCATAGCTTCTCCCGCTAATGCTGAAGTGAGAAACTCAATTCAAGGGCAATTGGGGAGGGGCAACCATTGCTGGTGGTGCCAGCAAAGCCATATCCCACAAAAAAATAAATTAAAAGAAAACCCATCGTCTGACAAAACTGCTTGGTGGTATCAACAGCATCCACCGTGGTTGTCGGGAATGGCACAGATTCCGGAGCAAATCCAGGATTTCAACTAGTCAGGGACACAATCTCTTTCCCAATTGGGGCTAAAGGCATCAAACAATATGAAGGAAGGCAGGATCAGGGCATTGAACTTGATGATCAGACATGGTCACAATGAATGGTGGAGCAGGTTCAAAGGGCCAAATGGCCTCCTCCTGTCTGAATGTTTCTAAGTATCACCACATCATCTCCTGAATGTCAAGTTCACAAATGGAGCCATACTTTTGGATTGAGAAAGGTTATCATTTCACAGAAGGAAGAGCCAGAAAAACTCTCACCAGAGTCCATCCAGGGCCCAACTTTTCATCCCTCAGCAGCGTTACGATACTCTGGGCAGGTGCGCAGTCAATTCCAGCTCCAAAGGGCTCCGGGCCTAACACAAGCGAATAATTTGTATATTTTACTGAGATCTTTGTCGCTTGACTGTTCCAATGACTTACAGGCACCAGAATTGTAAGTAAACTTACTAACTGTTTATTTATAACAGGAAAGAGATAAACATGCAATGGCGATAATAGAATAATGGTCTGCTAATTATCCCCCTGACACTGTCGCACCCTCCACCCATACACAATCAAGACAGGCACATGACGGGGGTAGGAAAGGATCAAAATAACGTGGATAAAAACTGAGAAAGAGAGATGAGTATCTTCGCTCGCTGAGGTTGTAGCTTTTGTAGGCAGCGATCTTCTCGGAATGCAAGTATTGAAATCCACTGGTTGGATTGGACCCTCTAGTCCGTGCCTTCAGTTAGGACTCTCAGGCTGTAAGACTTCCTCCGGGGAGTCACTTCACTCTACAGACCTGGACTTTCACACAGTAAGATTCCGCCCGAGGTCTGGTGCAATTCCCAACTTGCCTTCCCCCGATGGATAATCCTTCACTGAGTTAAATCTAAAGTTCGCAACATGGGAATTTTAAATAGGCTTTCAAGCAGCCCTCTGCCTGCAGGTGGCACTGGGCTGGATCCGCCTGCAGGTTAAACTGACCGCAGAGAGAAAGGTCTTTATTCTGAACCTTCAGGAAGAATCTATCAGGTGAGAGAATTCAGAGCTGTGGTTTCACAGTTGCCCAACCAACGTGGGAATGACTACTTGTCAACAACTCACAGGGCCTTGCAGGAAGAGGAAGGTATTCAGTTCGCATGTCATCAGATGAAGAGAGATCTGATTTAGGATGCCTAGCCTTTTAATCAGGGATGGAATTTTCAGAGGCTGGCTGGGAAGCATTTAAATTGACCAGGCAGAGAGCTGTTGGGAGTTAGGTCGGGAGCTAAATAGCAGGACCTCTGGGGTAGTAATCTCAAGATTACTCCCGGGCCACGTGCTACTGAGCTTGGAATCAGAGAGATAGCACAGTTGAACATGTGGCTAAAGAGCTGATGTAGTAGAAGGGTTTTAGATTTATCGATTACGGGAGTGTCTTCTGGGGAAGGTGGGATCTGTACAAGAAGGATGGGTTGCACCTGAACTGGAGGGGCACCAATATTCTGGGTGGGAGGCTTGCTCATTCTGTTCAGGAGGGTCCTAAACTAGTGTGGCACGGTGTGGAGACCAGAACGGCAGGCCAGTAAGTGCGGAGACTGGGGAAAAGAGACTGAGATAACCATAGCCCAGAGTAAGAGCACGCAGAGGGAAGCGGCAGGGCAGCACGGTAGCATGGTGGTTCATAAATGCTTCACAGCTCCAGGGTCCCAGGTTCGATTCCCGGCTGGGTCACTGTCTGTGTGGAGTCTGCATGTCCTCCCCGTGTGTGCGTGGGTTTCCTCCGGGTGCTCCGGTTTCCTCCCACAGTCCAAAGATGTGCGGGTTAGGTGGATTGGCCATGCTAAAATTGCCCGAAGTGTCCTAAAAAGTAAGGTTGGGGGGGGTTGTTGGGTTATGGGTATAGGGTGGATACGTGGGTTTGAGTAGGGTGATCATTGCTCGGCACAACATCGAGGGCCGGAGGGCCTGTTCTGTGCTGTACTGTTCTATATTCTATGTTCTATGACTGTAGGTCTGGAGTGTGTTTGCTTCAATGCAAGAAGTATAACAGGTAAACAGATGAACTGAGAGCCTGGATACTGCATGGAACTATAATGTAATTGCAATTACAGAGACATGGTTAAAGGAGGGTCAGGACTGGGATTCGGAATGGGCAGGCTAGATGGATACAGAACTGGCGTGGTTACAGAAGACAGAGAGTGGCAATGGAAGGGTGTTTTTCAGAATGGAGATCTGTAGCTAGTGGTGTTCCTGCATGAATCAGTGCTGGGACCTCTGTTGTTTGTACCATATAGAAATGATTTGGAGGGAAAATGTTGGGTGGTCTGCTTAGTAAGTTTGCGGATGACCACTAAGATTGACGGAGTTGCTGATAGTGCCGAGGATTTGTCAAAGGATACAACAGGATATAGATACACTGGAGACTGGGGCACAGAAATGGTAGATGAAATTTAATCCAGACAAATGCGAGGTGATGCATTTTGGAGGATCAAATCTAGGTTTGAATTATACTGAAATGGCAGGACCCT
The DNA here is from genome assembly GCF_902713615.1 of Scyliorhinus canicula. NCBI lineage: Eukaryota > Metazoa > Chordata > Chondrichthyes > Carcharhiniformes > Scyliorhinidae > Scyliorhinus > Scyliorhinus canicula. The sequence goes on along the minus strand of NC_052149.1, from coordinate 122,606,157 downwards.
TTGGCATATTAACATACTAGAGGGATCTGGCGTGCAGGTCCACAGTTCCCTAACAGTGGCACATAGATGGCCAACAAAGTGGCCAAGGTGATTAAGAAGGCACATGGCACACTTGCCATTATCTGCTAGGGGCATTCAGTGCAGGAGTTGGGAAATCATGTTGCAGCTATATAAAACCTTGGTTAGGCCGCATTTTGAGTATTGTGGTGCAGTTCTGGTCACCACATTATCAGAAGGACGTGGAAGCTTCGGCGAGAGTGCAAGAAAGTTCCCCAGGATGTTGCCTGGTCTCGAGGGCGTTGGCTTGAGGAGAGGTTGAAGAAACTAGGATTGTTTTGACTGGAAAGATGGAGGCTAAGGGGAGACCTGACAGAGGTCTACAAAATTATGAGAGGCATGGACAGGGGGTATAATCAGAGGCTTATTCCGAGGGTGGAAGTGGTCAATTACAAGGGGCACAGGGTCAAGGTGGAAGGTAGAAAGTTTAAGGCAGATGTGCGGGGTAAGTTTTTCACGCTGAGAGCGGTGGGTGCCTGGAACGCACTGCCAGAAAATGTGGTGGAAGCAGGCATATCAGCAACATTCAAGAAGCATCTGGATGGGCAAATGATTAGGGAGGAAATAGAGAGAAATGGACTGAGTAAGGGCAGAAGGTTTTGGTTTTTAAGTCAGGGCATCATGATCGCCAGAGGCTTGAGGTCCGAAGGGCCTGTTCCTGTGCTGTACTTTCCTTTGTTTCTTTTTGTTCTTTGATTGAGACATGTCCAAAGGTACTGTCTTCTCGGTCTAAGCAGAACTGAATGCAAATGGAGTTCTCCTTCCAGAAGCTTCTGAAGTGCACTCCCAATCAAAATCGAGAACTGAATAAGTCCCGGAGTTTCAGAAGGGCTGATTGGCTGCCAGCTAAGTCCTTTAGAATGACATCACTGGACTATGCCACACTGCACTGAGGGGAGTCCTCATGGGCCAGTTCAAATGGCGCATTAGACCGGGAGTGTTTCAGTAAGCGTCCAGATACAAAAGTTAAAAGTACAAAAGGACAGGAGTCAGCAAGGGAAACAAGAGTCAGACAAGGATTAAAAGAGGTTCCTGACAACATTGCGGGTCGCCCATCTGTATTTGTTATGCCCAGGTGATATCTATCCCTGTGTGACCCTCAGACCGAACGGTCACTCTTCCTGCCTTGGCCTGCTCGTTAATGGCTGACCCGAGAGCAGAAAGTGCAAAGATCTGAGGAACAGTTGATCTCTCTCATGTCTCAGTAGTTGGGATATGATGCCTGGGAAAGGGGGAGCAAAAGCTCAGTATGCTGGCGCAGTGGCTAGCACTGCTGTCACCTGGTTTGATTCCGACATTGGGTGACTGTCTGTGTGGAGTTTACACATTCTCCCCATGTCTGTGTGGGTTTCTTTCGGCTGCTCCGGTTTCTTCCCACAGTCCAAAGATGTGCAGGTTAGGTGGATTGGCCATGATAAATTGTCCCTTAGTGTCCATAACCTCAACGGTTGAATAGTTTCAACTCATGGCCTGCATTGCTCAGGATGTGATCCAGTCATATTATCACCCTGAATCTGGCCTAGTAGCTGTGTAGCTGGGTCTCTGAATCCGCAAGCCCAAATTGGCATGAGGGGAAGGGCGGGGAGGGGGGGGGGGGGGGGGGGGGGGGGCGGTGGTTTAAGGGAGTTATGACACATGGATCTCAAAGACTAAGAGTAAAGTTGAACTGTACTTGGACAAAAACTACAGGTCAGCAGAAGCACACATAAAATCTCATTTCATCGTTACAAAATGGATCATCCATCCTCCAACCACCGCTGTCTAATTATACCCCATATAATTTGAAAAATATTGGAGAGTCAGGCCCTTAAATCAAATGATCAATTAAAACTCCAGTCTTTCTGCATTGTAAAATCAAACAATCTCGATTAATGGCTGCACAACAGCAATTTGACCTCCTACATGATTGAGACTTTTGCAGCTGCTAAATGTTATGGCAGGCTGGTCAGTAAAATGTAATGTGCCATACTTGTGGGTAACCGCATGATGCAAGAGCATATGCTATAGCTACCTGCCTCCATTGACAATTTTACCATGTTTCACAATATTTCACATTTATTTTACCAAATTGTTCTGTTTTTATTCATTTACAGGATGTGGCCCGTCGCTGGCCCTTCCCTAATTACCCTTGAGGGGAATTGCCTTCTTGAGCCACTGCACTCCCTGAGGTGTAAGTACAACCACAGTGCAGTTAGGGTGGGGGTTCCAGGATTTTGACCCGGTGAAGGGACAACGATATATTTCCCAGTCAGGATGGTGAGTGACTTGGAAGGAACTTGCAGGTTGTGGTGTTCCCAAGTGTCCGCTGTCCTTGTCCTTCTAGATGGTGGTGGTTGTGGATTGGAAAATACTGTCAAAGGAGCCTTGGTGAGTTACTGCAGTGCATCTTGAAGATGGTACACGCGGTTGCTACTGTGCGTCGGTGATAGAGGGAGTGAATATTTGTGGAAGGAGAGTCAATCAGGCGGGCTGCTTTGTCCTGGATGGTGTTAAGGGATTCCATCACACTCCTTACTTGTGCCTTGTAGATGGTGGACAGACTTTGGGGAGTCAGGAGGTGAGTTACTCACTACAGGATTCCTAGCCTCTGACCTGCTCTTCTAGCTGTAGTTATATATGGCCCGTTCAGTTCAGTTCCTGGTCAATGGTAACCCAAAGAATGTTGATTGTGGGGGATTCAGCGATGGTAAGGCCAGTGAATGCCAAGGGGTGAAGGTTAGATCCTGTCTTGTGGGAGATGGTCATTGCCTGGCACTTGTATGTTGCGAGTATTACTTGTCACTTGTCAGCTCCAATGTTTTCCGGGTCTTGCTGCATTTGGACATAGATCATAGATCATAGAATTTACAGTTCAGAAGGAGACTATTCAGCCCATCGAGTCTGCACCGGCTCTTTGAAAGATCACCCTACTTAAGCCCGTAACCCAGTAACCCCACCTAACCTAAGGGCAATTTAGCATGGCCAATCCACCTGACATGCACATCTTTGGACTGTGGGAGGAAACCGGAGCACCCAGAGGAAACCCACGCAGATACGGGGAGAACGTGCAGACTCCGCACAGATAGACCCAACCTGAGACTCTGGAGCTGTGAAGCAACTGTGCTAACCACTATGTTACCGTGCTGCCCCTGCTTCATTATCTGAGGAGTCACGAATAGTCCTGAACATTGTGCAGTCATCAGCAAACATCACCACTTCTGACCTTATGGTGGAAGAACGTCATTGATGAAACAGCTGAAGATGGTTGAGTCCAGGACACTACCCTGAGGAACTCCTGCAGTGATGTCCTGCCGCTGAGATGATTGACCTCCATCCACCAAATCTGTGGTATCTCTGCCTGCTCAGCTTATATCTGTGCAAGCATTTTCATTATTGTATGGCCCATGATGGGGAAGAATCTAGAATGTTTTTGACCGTGGTTAACCAGCTTGGGACAAATCCTTTGTGTTGGACATTCTGTCCTCGGGGAGATTGATGAGAAACCAAACTCAAGCCTTGCCTTTCATGAGCACCAGACAACCCAATGAACTGTAGTCACTGTTGTAATGTAGGAAACACAGCAGTAAATTTGTACACAGCAAGAAGCCAAAAATGGGATAATTACTCGATAATTTGTGGCTGGTTTAGCACACTGGGCTAAATAGCTCATACCCAGTGCCATGTGCTGGGCTAAATCGCTGGCTTTGAAAGCAGACCAAGGCAGGCCAGCAGCACAGTTCAATTCCCATACCAGCCTCCCCGAACAGGCGCCGGAATGTGGCGACTAGGGGCTTTTCACAGTAACAGCATTTGAAGCCTACTTGTGACAATAAGTGATTTTCATTTCATTTTTGATTTTCATTTGATTTTGCGATGCTGAGTGAGAGATAGATATCGACCAGGACACCGCGTGTGCATGCGTATATGTGTATCTGTGTGTCTGTATTAGCATCTGTGTGTATGTGGAGTCTTGTCTGTCTGTGTTTTGTGTGTATGTGCGAGTTTGTGTGTCTGGCTCCCACCCTGTTGGGAGTTTTCTATAGGCCACCTAATAGTTCTAGAGATGTAGAGGAAAGGATGGCGAAGATGATTCTGGAAAAGAGCGAAAGTAACAGGGTAGTTTGTTATGGAGACTTTAACTTTCCTAATATTGACTGGAAAAGATATAGTTCGAGTACATTGGATGGGTCGTTCTTTGTACAATGTGTGCAGGAGGGTTTTCTGACACAATATGTTGACAGGCCAACAAGAGGTGAGGCCACTTTGGATTTGGTTTTGGGTAATGAACCAGGCCAGGTGTTAGATCTGGAGGTAGGTGAACACTTTGGAGACAGTGACCACAATTCGGTGACCTTTACGTTAGTGATAGAAAGGGATAAGTATACCCCGCAGAGCAAGAGTTATAGCTGGGGGAAGGGCAATTATGATGCCATTAGACATGACTTAGGATGTGTTGGTTGGAGAAGTAGGCTGCAAGGGTTGGGCACACTGGATATGTGGAGCTTGTTCAAGGAACAGCTATTGCATGTTCTTGATAAGTACGTACCAGTCAGGCAGGGAGGAAGGGGTCGAGCGAGGGAACCGTGGTTTACCAAAGAAGTGGAATCTCTTGTTAAGAGGAAGAAGGAGGCCTATGTGAAGATGAGGCGTGAAGTTTCAGTTGGGGCGCTTGATAGTTACAAGGAAGCGAGGAAGGATCTAAAGAGAGAGCTGAGACGAGCAAGGAGGGGACATGAGAAGTCTTGGCAGGTAGGATCAAGGAAAACCCAAAAGCTTTCTATAGGTATGTCAGGAATAAAAGAATGACTAGGGTAAGAGTAGGGCCAGTCAAGGACAGTGGTGGGAAGTTGTGTGTGGAGGCTGAGGAGATAAGTGAGATACTAAATGAATACTTTTCGTCAGTATTCACTCAAGAAAAAGATAATATTGTGGAGGAGAATGCTGAGACCCAGGCTATTAGAATAGATGGCATTGAGGTGCGTAGGGAAGAAGTGTTGGCAATTCTGGACAAGGTGAAAATAGATAAGTCCCCGGGGCCGGATGGGATTTATCCTAGGATTCTCTGGGAAGCCAGGGAAGAGATTGCTGAGCCTTTGGCTTTGATTTTTAGGTCATCATTGGCTACAGGAATAGTGCCAGAGGACAGGAGGATAGCAAATGTGGTGCCTTTGTTCAAGAAGGGGAGTAGAGATAACCCGGTAACTATAGGCCGGTGAGCCTAACGTCTGTGGTGGGTAAAGTCTTGGAGAGGATTATAAAAGATACGATTTATAATCATCTAGATAGGAATAATATGATTAGGGATAGTCAGCATGGTTTTGTGAAGGGTAGGTCATGCCTCACAAACCTTATCGAGTTCTTTGAGAAGGTGACTGAACAGGTAGACGAGGGTAGAGCAGTTGATGTGGTGTATATGGATTTCAGTAAAGCGTTGATAAGGTTCCCCACGGTCGTCTATTGCAGAAAATACGGAGGCTGGGGATTGAGGGTGATTTAGAGATGTGGATCAGAAATTGGCTAGTTGAAAGAAGACAGAGAGTGGTAGTTGATGGGAAATGTTCAGAATGGAGTTCAGTTACGAGTGGCGTACCACAAGGATCTGTTCTGGGGCCGTTGCTGTTTGTCATTTTATAAATGACCTAGAGGAGGGCGCAGAAGGATGGGTGAGTAAATTTGCAGACGACACTAAAGTCGGTGGAGTTGTAGACAGTGCGGAAGGATGTTGCAGGTTACAGAGGGACATAGATAAGCTGCAGAGCTGGGCTGAGAGGTGGCAAATGGAGTTTAATGTGGAGAAGTGTGAGGTGATTCACTTTGGAAAGAATAACAGGAATGCGGAATATTTGGCTAATGGTAAAATTCTTGGTAGTGTGGATGAGCAGAGGGATCTCGGTGTCCATGTACATAGATCCCTGAAAGTTGCCACCCAGGTTGATAGGGTTGTGAAGAAGGCCTATGGTGTGTTGGCCTTATTGGTAGAGGGATTGAGTTCCGGAGCCATGAGGTCATGATGCAGCTGTACCAAACTCTGGTACGGCCGCATTTGGAGTATTGCGTACAGTTCTGGTCGCCTCATTATAGGAAGGACGTGGAAGCTTTGGAACGGGTGCAGAGGAGATTTACCAGGATGTTGCCTGGTATGGAGGGAAAATCTTATGAGGAAAGGCTGATGGACTTGAGGTTGTTTTCGTTAGAGAGAAGAAGGTTAAGAGGTGACTTAATAGAGGCATACAAAATGATCAGAGGGTTAGATAGGGTGGACAGCGAGAGCCTTCTCCCGCGGATGGAGGTGGCTAGCACGAGGGGACATAGCCTTAAATTGAGGGGTAATAGATATAGGACAGAGGTCAGAGGTGGGTTTTTTACGCAAAGAGTGGTGAGGCCGTGGAATGCCCTACCTGCAACAGTAGTGAACTCGCCAACATTGAGGGCATTTAAAAATTTATTGGATAAGCATATGGATGATAAGGGCATAGTGTAGGTTAGATGGCCTTTAGTTTTTTTTTTCCATGTCGGTGCAACATCGAGGGCTGAAGGGCCTGTACTGCGCTGTATCGTTCTATGTTCTATGTTCTATGTTCTATGGCTGTGTTTGTATGAGTGTGTGCGTGAGTGTATGTTTGTCTGTGTGTGTGCATATGTGTCAGTCTGTGTGTTTGAGTGTGTGTTTGTGGCTGTGTGTGAGTGTGTGCGTGTGTCTGCCTGTGTGTGCATGTGCCTGTGTGTGCGTGTTTGCCTGTATGAGTGTGTGTGTCTGTCTGTATGTGTCTATGAGTATGTGCTTATAATAATAATCTTTATTTTCTAATAATCTTTATTATTGTCACAAGTAGGCTTACATTAACACTGCAATGAAGTTACTGTGAAAAGCCCCTAGTCGCCACACTCCGGCGCCTGTTTGGGTACACTGAGGGAGAATTCAGAGTGTTCAATTCACCTGACTGCACGTCTTTCGGGACTTGTGGGAGGAAACCGGAGCACCCGGAGGAAACCCACGCAGACACTGGGAGAATGTGCAGACTCCGCCCAGAGTGATCCAAGCTAGGAATTGAACCTGGGACCCTGGCGTGGTGAAGCAACAGTGCTAACCACTGTGCTACCATGCCGCCCTGTCTGTATGTGTGTCTGTGAGTGTGTGCATGTGTGAGCATGTGAGTGTGTGCATGTCTGTGGATGTGTGTGCATCAGTGAGTGTGTGTATGTATGTGCCTGTGTGTGTTTCTGTGTGTGTGCATGTGTATCTGTGTGTATGTAAGTGTGTGCATATATCTGTGTGTGTGCCTGTCTGTCTGTGTGTATGCTTGAGTGTTTGTGTGTCTGTGTCTTTCTATGTACGTGTGAGTGTGTGTCTATGAACGTATGTTATGTGAGTGTATGTGCACCTGTGAGTGTGTGCATGTGTGTATTTATTTGTGTGTGCATCTGTGAGCATGTGCATGTATGTATCTGTGTGTGTGAGTGTTTTTTTGTCTGTGTGTATGAATGTGTGTGTCTGTGAATGTGTGCATGTGTGTGTGTGTGTGAGTGTGTGTGTGTGTGTCTGTTTGTGTGTCTGTGAGTGTGCAAATGTATGAATGTGTTTGTGTGTGTGTAAGTGTGTGCATGTGTGTCTGTGTGTGTGGGTGCCTGTGAGTGTATGTGTATGTCTGTTGGTGTGTCTGTGAGTTTGTGAACGTGTGTGCATGTCTGTGTGTGTGTGTGTGTGTGTGCGCGCGTGCGTGAGTTTGTGTGTGTGCCTGTGAATGTGTGCATGTGTGTGCGGCAGTGAGTGTGTGTCTGTGAGTGTGTGTTTATGTCTGTTTGTGTGTTAGTGAGTGTGCGAATGTGTGTGTCTGCGTGTGTGCCTGTGAGTGTACGTGTATGTCTGTTGGTGTGTCTGTGAGTTTGTGAACGTGTGTGTGTGTCTGTCTGTGTGTATGTGCGTGTGGCTGTGTGCATGCGTGTCTGTGTGTGGGTGCGTGAGTGTGTGTCTGTGTGGGTGTGTGTCTGTGAGTGTGTGTGTATGTCTGTGTATCTGTAAGTGTGTGTGTGTCTGTGTGTATGTGAATATGTGCGTGTGTCTGTGCGGGTGTGTGTCTGTGAGTGTGTGTGTATGTCTGTTTATGTGTCTATGAGTGCGTGTGTGTTTGTGAATATGGGCATGTGTATGTGTTGTGTAAGTGTATGTGTGTTCCTGTGAGTGTGTGCATGTGTGAGTGTGTGCATGTGTAAATGTGTGCATGTGTGTGTCTGTGTGTGTGCCTGTGAGTGTGTGTGTGTGTCTGTTGGTGTGTCTATGAGTTTGTGAATGTGTGTCTGTCTGTCTGTGTGTATGTGAGTATGTGCACGTGTCTGTATGTGTGCGTGTCTCTCTGTGTGCATGAGTGTGTAACTGTGTGAGTGTGTGTCTGTGTATGTGTGAGTGTGTGTGTCTGTGAATGTGTGCATGTGTGTTTTGTGTAAGTGTGTGTGTGCCTGTGAGAATGTGCATGTGTGTCTGTGTGTGTGTCTGTGAGTGTGTGTGTGTGCATGTGTCTGTGTGTCTGTCTGTGTGAGCATGTGTGCCTGTGTGTGTGAGCCTGTCTGTACGCGTGTGTGTGTCTATGACTATGTGCATGTGTGTTTGTGTGAGTATGTGTGTGTGCCTGTCTAAGTGTGTGCATCTGTGAGTGTGTGCATGTGTTGTCAGTGAACGTGTTTCTGTCTGTGTGTGTTTGTGCATGTGTGTGTGTCTGCCTGTGTGTGTATGTGAATGTGTGCCTGTGTGCGTGTGTCTGTCTGTGTATGTGAGCATGTGTGTATGTGAGCATGTGTGTGTGTGCTTGTCTGCCTGTGTATGCATGAGTGCATGTGTCTGTGTGTGTTTTTCTGTGTAGGTTTGTGTCTGTGAATGTGTGCATGTGTGTGTTGTGTGAGTGAGTGTGTATGTGTCTGTTTCTGTGAGTGTGTGCATGTGTCTGTCTGTGTGGCTATGAGTGTGTGAATGTGTGTGTCTGTGAATGTGTGCATCTTTGTGTGTGTGTCTTTGTGCCTGAGTGTGTGCATGTGTGTGTTGTGTAAGTGGGAGTGTGTCTGTGTGTGTATGTGAGTGTGTGCGTGTGCCTGTGTGAGTGCATGTCTGTCTGTGTATCTGTGTGTGTGTCTGTGTCTTTCTGTGTATGTGTGATTATGTGTGTGTCTGTGAATGTGTACATGTGAGTGTGTCTATGGGGGTGCGTGTGTATGTTTGTGAGTGTGTGCATGTGTCTGTGTGTGTCTCTTCTCTGTGTGTCTGTGAATGTGTGCATGTGTGTTTGTCTGAGTGCTTGAGTGTGTGCATGTGTGTGTTGTGAGTGTGTGCTTGTGTGTATGTATGTCTGTTTGTGTGTGTGTATGTGCGTGTGTGCATGTGCCTGTGTGAGTGCATGTCTGTCGGTGTGTATGTGTGTCTGTGTGTGTGTATCTTTCTGTGTATGAGTGTGTGTTTCTGTGAATGTGTGCATGTGACTGCGTGTATGTTTGTGTATATTTGTGAGTGTGTGTGTGCATGTGTGTGTGTCTGTGTCTGTCTGTCTGAGTGTGAGTTTATCTGGCCATGTGGCAGTGAGTGTGAGTGTGAGTGTGTGTGTCTGGCAATCAATGATTTTAACCATTTACTTATTCACAGAGATGGTTAATGGAATACTGTTTATGTTTAGGAGTTTCCCTGGGGTGCAAACAATTTATGAGGGATTGTGTTTAATCCTAGCTAAGCAGGTCATGGGACATCTTAATGAGATGAGCCAGGTCTGTCTGTAATTTTGCAATATGCTATAAGTATTTAAGTTGAACAGCAGTTGCCCTTAGGATTTGAGATGACAAGAGGGATTTTCAGATTGTTCCTGAAAGGGGGCTGAATTCTCTGTCCTGCCACCCCAGATTTCTGGTTCAGCACGCTGGAGGGATGCTCCATTTCGCTGGCTGGTCAATGGGGTTTCCCACTGTGGGGCAGCCCCACGCCGTCGGAAAACCGGGCTTCCGGCAAAGCGGAGCATCTGCCAGTGGAGAATCCAGCCCTGGGTCTCACTCTGAAGGTCTGCACAAGTAGTAAGTAACATTGATTATTAACTGTATTTATAAGTGGAATTTGAATTGCATTGGAATATACTAGTGTCAGGTGTAGATAGGAAGTTAAAGTTTTTTTCCCCTTTTTATTTACACAATGTTTTAACTGTTAATTGAAAGCTATTACTGGTCTGCTAATGTTATTGATCCTATGTTTAATCTAAAGTTTGTTTTTAACATCCAAAATGCCTATTGGTAAGTGTTATCACCCCTATGGTTTGGTAGTTTCCCCTCAGACTTACAAATTTTTGGGAGGATTTTCGGAGGATTCTGCACCTTTGGAGCGGGCCGATGCCGTAGTGGTTCACGCCACTCCGTCCCACCGGGGCCCCCCGCCCCGCCGGGTACGGGAGAATCCCGCCCAGTGAAGCAGTGATGTGGCCAAGGATGGGACATTGATGAAGCAACTGGTGCAATGTAATGACTGCCAGAGTAGACTCCCAGAGTAGACAAACCTGGACCACTTGAGGGAAACACCTCAAGCTGTTCAGCTCAACTGATGTTCCTCAGTATCAGACTGGGACTGTGCTCTCCAAAACAGAGAAGGTTGCAGGCAGCACGGTAGCACAGTGGTTAGCACTGTTGCTTCACAGTTCCAGGGTTCCAGGTTCGATTCCCGGCTGGGTCTCTGCCTGTGCGGAGTCTGCACGTTCTCCCCGTGTGTGCGTGGGTTTCCTCCGGGTGCTCCGGTTTCCTCCCACAGTCCAAAGATGTGTGGGTTGGGTGGGTTGGCCATGATAAAATTGCCCTTAGTGTCCAAAACATGTCCTCAGCGGCAGGTCACGTGGAAGATACCCCTATGGTATCAACGGCCGTGATGGCGGATCAAGGCTGCAGCATTAGGGAGCTCCCCAGTCGTCGAGGTTCCTTTGCCACTAGAACTGGACCTACTCTCTGTCAAGGACCATGTGCCTGCTGATGTGTAATGGCGTACCCACGTTAAAAGATTCCAACATCAGGCATCTACCTAGAATTCTCTGACTCCTCCATGACAAGATCTTGGCGACAGTCCTCACCGACCGACGGAATTAAGGCACACATTTTGGAGCTCATCGCCCCCACCCTTCTCTCCATCTTCATCGTCAACATCCTCCACCTTATTAAGAGCAAGCTTCCCAATGTAGTGGACAATGTTTGCAGGATGGATGGAGAACTTTTCAACTGCAACTGGTTTAATTTCAAGAAGAAAACAATACTGACATCACTCATGGAACTTCGGGATGCAGTTAACATCGCCATCTCCACTCTCTCAGAAGAGAATTTCCCAGTCATGCTTGACACCTTCGCAGAAGCATATCAACCGATCAGTCTCAGACTGAACCTCAGGAAGACAAGAATCCCCAGGGAAAGATCATAGGCAGGGTTCTCCGTTCCCCGACGGCAATTTTGTAATCGCCGATCGGGCGGAGAATCCCTTTTTACGACGGAACCGGGGGGGGGCGCCTGTTTTCGGATGCTCCGCCCCATCCAAAACAGCATCACTGAGGAGCGTGGCGCACGCCGTTGGGACGGCCTCAGGATGTCACCTGAAGGCCCTCCCCCGATGGTGGGGGTGGCTTCAGCGAGGGCTGGGGGGGACTTGTGAGAGGTGGCCTGGGGGTGGCGAGGGGGTGTACAGGGGGACACTATCTGGCAGGTCGGGTCCCGCACGTCCAGCGCCATGCGCATGCCCGGTCACGGACCCGGCAATTCGCTAGCCGTTTATATCGGGAAAGCTGTGCGTTTTACATGGCGTGGCTTCCAACCCCTCATCGGTCGGAGGATCGGTGCTGGGGCCTTATCGATTGTTCCCACATAAAACATCACGGATTCTCCTGGAAACCGGGAATTCCAGCCCCTGGTCTCTCCCTCCATCAAGATAAACGGAGAAACCCTACCAAATGTGGAACATTTCCCATACCTGGGGAGCCATCTTTCCTCTTAGTCAGACATGATGCGTAAATCCACCGTCTCCAGTCCGCGAGCGGTGTCTTCGGCCACCTAAGGATGTGAGTCTTCAACGACCATGACATCTGTGTTGATACCAAGATCCTCATGTACAATAACTCACAACCCTTCCACGCAGCTCAGAAACGTGGAATACATACAAGGGCCTGGAGAGCAACCATCAGTGCTGTCTGAGACGGAATCTTCGCATCAGCTGGGACGTATTAACGTCAGTGTCCTTGAAGAAGGCAAGAGCACCAGCTTAACCTCAGTGCTGATTGGGATACCCTGATGGTGCCCCAACCTCTGTGGAGTTACCTCGGCGGTTCTATTAGCCCCCCCCCCCAGCAGAGTGACTGTATAAACCACAGCTCGATTCTGTTTGTCAGAGTGGAACCGATTCAGATGACAATTGTGTGTGTTAAATACCGACTTTCAAACCCATTTTGTGTTTGTTTTCACCTTTGACCAAAATAACCCCCCCCCCCGATGGAGTTCAGCAGGTGGCACATGAGTTTGACAAAACACCCAATGGAGAGCCAGTTACCCCTATAGGTGGCAATGTGACTGGTGCTTTTAATGTTAACCGTGTCACACCCACTTCTGATATTTTACTGAGATACTATCTTGTGTGATCGCGACATCAATTCTTTGAAAATTATCGGACATGATTCAACGAAAGCATTTTGAAGTCCTGTATTCGGGCATGTTTAGCGGGTGTTTCCCGCCATGTGCTGCTATTCACTGGCACACGAAGGGAAACAGAGAAAGACCCCGCTATTCAACGGCACTTTGCCATTTTTTTCGATGCCAGCGAGGAACGCCACGTCGAGACTGTACTTTAGTCATTTCCTGAACTGACAAGCTCACAAAGACTACTTGCAGACCATTTTAAAAGATAAGCCTGATCTTTCAACCCCACCTTGGCCTCCAGACCTCCCACTTCTCCCAACATCCTTCTTTCGGGGTCCTCGAGTCCCACCTCCCTCACTACTCCTCATATTGGTAAGGCACCCCTACGCCCTACCCCTGGCATGGAAAACCTGCCATATTGGTACCTTGGCGCTGCTATCCTGGCACCAAAACAGTGCCCCTGCCAGCCTGGAGGTGCCACCCAGGCAACTTGGCATTGGGTGCTGTGGTGAATCACAGTAGCGTAATTCACACTCTATTACTATGTCTCCTGAAGAAGGAGCCGTGCTCCGAAAGCTCGTGTTTGAAACAAACCTGTTGGACTTTAACCTGGTGTTGTAAGACTTCTTACTCTGTAACCTCGGCACACGAGCAGTTGCGCTGCTCTGCCACTAGGGGGAGATGCACTGGGAGTGTACGGGAGTTTGTACTGAGCTCCACCCTTGGCTCCACCCACGGCTCCTCCCCCCTAACCGGAAGTATAAAGGTTGATGCTGAGAGCCTGCCTGCCAGTTCATCTGGAGTTCATAGTGTCACAGGCAGGCTCTGTTGTAAGACGATTAAAACCACTGTTCACTTCTAACCACGTGTCGCGTGAATTGATGGTCTCATTGGGTGCCAGTGCCAAAGTGCCAGGCTGTCAGTACCAAGGTGTCCGGGTGCCAGCGGGAGTGATAGGGTACCAACCTGCCCTGCCCCAACCACCCGGGGTCTCTAATGGCCTGAGCGCCCTCCCCCCCCCACCCCCCAGGTTATAACTGGCCCATGTTTGTGGAAACCAGTGCTAAACGGTGCCCTGGTGAGGTGGCCGGTGCGGCCGTTAGGTCCCGGGCTCCAGGAGAATCCAGCTGACGCATATTTAAATGAGCCTAATGGGTCATTTAAATATGCTGACCTGGGTCATGCCCAGTGAGGGCGAGATCCAGATTGCAGCGTTTCGCGAGGTTCGGTTGAATCTCACAGGACCTCTCGAGGGAAGCAAGATTCAAAGGCCTCGTCGCGATGCCAAGTCAGGAGTGACGATGCTGTTAAATCGCAACCAAAGGAGCTTTTCACAGTAACTTCATTGAAGCCTACTCGTGACGATAAGCAATTTTCATTTCATTTTTTTTCATTTGCTACTTTTTTCGTCTGCAACTGAAATTTCTACTTCTGAATTAAAAATTTTAAACAACATTCTGAGGTTCGTACAAAGTTCACCAGAACAGGTTGAAGTGCATCTGTGGAATTGTCTTTGTTTTAATTCTTCAATTAAAGGTCTTCCTCGAAGAAGCTGATGGTTCTTCCAAATATTTAGACTGGAACTTAATATTTTGTGCCCAGAATTGTGAGCTGGAGCTGGAGTTGTAGGTGCCTCGTGTCATGTGAGCGTGTACAGTACTCAACTTCCCAGGATGCATCCTTGTGCTGGTCAGGATAGTGGGGTGAACATACTGCAAGGGGATCTATTCAACCTACCCGAAAGGACAGAGGGGGATCCTCATTTTAACCTCTGATCTGAAAGATGGTACCTCCAACAGTGCAGCATTCCCTCAGTCCTGTTTCAGATTCCACTCTTTATACCTTAAGAACTAAAACACGGGTATAACTCACATTCAGTCGGCACTGGAGTTTGCCAAGGCATTGAAGTAATGAAGGGAACGGAGTGGGTTTATCCATCAAAGAGGTTTGTGTGTGTTATGATCAGCCTAATGCAAGCCAGTGATGGCCTGACACAGAGGCAGGCAGGGGATATCTGCAGGCACATTACTGCACAGATAACAGCAACCACAGACTGTGTTAGCCTACCACTAACAAGTGATGATGATTGAAGATCTATCCATTTGTTTTGCAGTAGCTGTCAGTGTACTTTACTGCCGAGCAGATCATCAGCCTATGTTCAATCCCATACACATCAAAGAACATTGCAAGGTGGCTATGCACACTGGGTGAGGGACACGGTTGAGATAATTAATCAATGGTAATCCGGGGCCAGGAGTGGGAAATCAGGCCCAACGTTGGCGAGTTATCCACGTCTAATCCCGTTGTGCCAGAAAGCAGCTTTGCCTTGACTTTCTTTGCAGTACATTGACAGAGATTTGAGGTATGAGCGGTGTTGGGGAGAACTGTGCATTGAACATTGGAACTGGATCCAAGATCCAATTGTCCAAATGTTATGTACAGGGAGCGAGGCAAACCTGAACTGCTTTCTGTTTTCACCATCACTATGGCGAGTTTCCCCAAACCCTTGGTATGAGAGGTCAATTTTTAAAGTGATTCACAGCAAACTCTCTGCAGAGTTAAATCAGGAGCACTGTTTATTCATACATTCAAACCTGGGGGATGTTTGCAACTTCAAGCACAAGCACACAATCAGAAGATAGGAAAGAGTAGTTTTTACAACTATGAATAACTTAAAAGAAAAAGAATCACCGGTTGAAGACTAAGTGTGTTGACGTCGGGGCAGGATTCGTGGACTTCTATGACAGGGAAACTGGCGCCACATCTGGACAGATTCAGCGAACGTTGAGGGCTAGCACTGGCGCCATGTGGAACACGATCGATCCCAATGAAAAACGGTGTATAATTCGAAGGATTTGTGATTGAAACTCAGGAGACTGACAAGCTGTAGCCTCATACACACACTTCACTCCCCACACACACACTCATCCCAGCCAACAAGATGGCGCTGGTTACGATGGAGCATGCACATCCATTGATGGGTCAGTTAGGGCCAGGCAGCACCTAGGTGGGTGGCTTGGGGGGGGACGCACAAACGACCCATGGCACTAAGTTCACAGTGGTCTGTCTAGCAATGATGGCAGAGTTCCAACAAAATACGCCTTTAAGTGGCTTCGACTTGATGGTCTATGGGTCAGCTTGGTGTCCTGCTTAGAAGTTTTCAGGCCGGAGTTCAAACTTCAGACTGAGTTGTAAGTGTTGAGATGTATTATTAAAGCATTGCAAAGGTCAAAAATGTAGGTCATGTGATCTTGTCCATTAGTGAGACAGTTGCTGATGAACAATCAGTTTCTATGTCTCTGGTCAAAATCCATTGTTCATCTCAAAAAAGAGATGGTTATTAACACATCTCCAAGGAGAACAAGTGTTGGTGGCTCTCCCTTTACTATAGGATCAGGCTGGGGAGACCGATCATCTGCTGGTGCCTGATTTCATTAACTTTAATGTGTCTTAACAATGAGAGATGTGAGATACCACAAGCAAGGGTTAAGCTTTTGTCCTATAAACTAATGTTGGAAATTTCCAGAACTGTTGCCAACTTGTAAATCATGTGACCTGTAGCATCCGCATTTTGGTTCAGCCAAGTCCTCTTTTATAATACATATGAAAGTCAGGTTGATCTGAAAAGTTTATGACCTATTTCATGTCGCAGGGACATGACACAAACCTCTGACCCAGAACAACCATAGGTAACTGTTCAGAATGTAAAGCCCCAGTCTGACGGACACACCTCACGCGCTGATCAATATTGCAGTCATTTCACAGCTTTAATGATTCTTCTTATACACTGAGAAGGAAAATGACCAGCAACCTGACTGTTCTAGCTAACCACATAGTGGTAGTGACAGAGACCGACAAACTGATTGCTACAGCTACAGCCAGATGACTTTTGCAGCTACCAGCATTCTGACTGTCACAGCTACCAGCATTCTGACTGTTACAGCTACCAGCATTCTGACTGTCACAGCTACCAGCATTCTGACTGTCACAGCTACCAGCATTCTGACTGTTACAGCTACCAGCATTCTGACTGTCACAGCTACCAGCATTCTGACTGTCACAGCTACCAGCATTCTGACTGTTACAGCTACCAGCATTCTGACTGTCGCAGCTACCAGCATTCTGACTGTCACAGCTACTAGCATTCTGACTGTCACAGCTACCAACATTCTGACTGTCACAGCTACCAGCATTCTGACTGTGACAGCTACCAGCATTCTGACTGTCACAGCTACCAGCATTCTGACTGTTACAGCTACCAGCATTCTGACTGTGACAGCTACCAGCATTCTGACTGTCACAGCAGCTACCAGCATTCTGACTGTGACAGCTACCAGCATTCTGACTGTCACAGCTACCAGCATTCTGACTGTTACAGCTACCAGCATTCTGACTGTCATATCTACCAGCATTCTGACTGTCACAGCTACGAGCATTCTGACTGTTACAGCTACCAGCATTCTGACTGTCACAGCTACCAGCATTCTGACTGTCACAGCTACCAGCATTCTGACTGTTACAGCTACCAGCATTCTGACTGTGACAGCTACCAGCATTCTGACTGTCACAGCTACCAGCATTCTGACTGTGACAGCTACCAGCATTCTGACTGTCACAGCTACCAGCATTCTGACTGTTACAGCTACCAGCATTCTGACTGTCATATCTACCAGCATTCTGACTGTCACAGCTACCAGCATTCTGACTGTTACAGCTACCAGCATTCTGACAGTTATATATATCAGAATACCGACTGTTACAGTTACCAGCATAATGACTGTTATAGCTACGACAATTCTGACTTTTACAACTACCAGAAAACAACTTTTTAAGGTAACAGTATATTGATTGTTACAACTAACAGCATTCCGCCTCTTACAGCAACCAGCATACTGACTGTTCCAGATATCAGCGTACTGACTGTTCCAGATATCAGCATACTGACTGTTCCAGATATCAGCATACTGACTGTTCCAGATATCAGCATTCTGACTGTTCCAGATATCAGCTTTCTGACTGTTCCGGATAGCAGCATACTGACTGTTCCAGATATCAGCATTCTGACTGTTCCAGATATCAGCATACTGACTGTTCCAGATATCAGCATTCGGACTGTTCCAGATATCAGCGTACTGACTGTTCCAGCTATCAGCTTTCTGACTGTTCCAGATATCAGCATACTGACTGTTCCAGATATCAGCTTTCTGACTGTTCCGGATAGCAGCATACTGACTGTTCCAGATATCAGCATACTGACTGTTCCAGATATCAGCATTCTGACTGTTCCAGATATCAGCATTCTGACTGTTCCAGGTATCAGTATACTGACTGTTCCAGATATCAGCGTACTGGCTGTTCCAGATATCAGCATTCTGACTGTTCCAGATATCAGCATTCTGACTGTTCCAGATATCAGCATTCTGACTGTTCCAGATATCAGCATACTGACTGTTCCATATATCAGGATTCTGACTGTTCCAGATATCAGCATTCTGGCTGTTCCAGATATCAGCATTCTGGCTGTTCCAGATATCAGCATTCTGACTGTTCCAGATATCAGCATTCTGACTGTTCCAGATATCAGCATTCTGACTGTTCCAGATATCAGCATTCTGACTGTTCCAGATATCAGCATACTGACTGTTCCAGATATCAGCATACTGACTGTTCCAGATATCAGCATTCTGACTGTTCCAGATATCAGCATTCTGACTGTTCCAGATATCAGCATACTGACTGTTCCAGATATCAGCATTCTGACTGTTCCATATATCAGCATTCTGACTGTTCCAGATATCAGCATTCTGACTGTTCCAGATATCAGCATTCTGACTGTTCCAGATATCAGCATACTGACTGTTCCAGATATCAGCATACTGACTGTTCCAGATATCAGCATTCTGACTGTTCCAGATATCAGCATTCTGACTGTTCCAGATATCAGCATACTGACTGTTCCAGATATCAGCATTCTGACTGTCCCAGATATCAGCATTCTGACTGTTCCAGATATCAGCATTCTGACTGTTCCAGATATCAGCATTCTGACTGTTCCAGATATCAGCATTCTGACTGTCCCAGATATCAGCATTCTGACTGTTCCAGATATCAGCATACTGACTGTTCCAGATATCAGCATTCTGACTGTTCCAGATATCAGCATTCTGACTGTTCCAGATATCAGCATTCTGACTGTTCCAGATATCAGCATTCTGATTGTTCCATATATCAGCATTCTGACTGTTCCAGATATCAGCATTCTGACTGTTCCAGATATCAGCATTCTGACTGTTCCAGATTTCAGCATACTGACTGTTCCAGATATCAGCATACTGACTGTTCCAGATATCAGCATTCTGACTGTTCCAGATATCAGCATTCTGACTGTTCCAGATATCAGCATACTGACTGTTCCAGATATCAGCATTCTGACTGTCCCAGATATCAGCATTCTGACTGTTCCAGATATCAGCATTCTGACTGTTCCAGATATCAGCATTCTGACTGTTCCAGATATCAGCATTCTGACTGTCCCAGATATCAGCATTCTGACTGTTCCAGATATCAGCATACTGACTGTTCCAGATATCAGCATTCTGACTGTCCCAGATATCAGCATTCTGACTGTTCCAGATATCAGCATTCTGACTGTTCCAGATATCAGCATTCTGACTGTCCCAGATATCAGCATTCTGACTGTTCCAGATATCAGCATTCTGACTGTTCCAGATTTCAGCATTCTGACTGTTCCAGATATCAGCATTCTGACTGTCCCAGATATCAGCATTCTGACAGTTCCAGATATCAGCATTCTGACTGTTCCAGATATCAGCATTCTGACTGTCCCAGATATCAGCATTCTGACTGTCCCAGATATCAGCATTCTGACTGTTCCAGATATCAGCATTCTGATTGTTCCATATATCAGCATTCTGACTGTTCCAGATATCAGCATTCTGACTGTTCCCGATATCAGCATTCTGACTGTTCCAGATATCAGCATTCTGACTGTTCCAGATATCAGCATTCTGACTGTTCCAGATATCAGCATTCTGACTGTTCCAGATATCAGCATTCTGACTGTTCCAGATATCAGCATTCTGACTGTTCCAGATATCAGCATACTGACTGTCCCAGATATCAGCATTCTGACTGTTCCAGATATTAGCATACTGACTGTTCCAGATATCAGCATTCTGACTGTTCCAGATATCAGCGTACTGACTGTTCCAGATATCAGCATACTGACTGTTCCAGATATCAGCATACTGAATTTTCCAGATATCAGCATACTGACTGTTCCAAATATCAGCATTCTGACTGTTCCAGATATCAGCATACTGACTGTTCCAGATATCAGCACACTGACTGTTCAAGATATCAGCAAACTCACTGTTCCAGATATCAGCATACTGACTGTTCCAGATATCAGCATTCTGACTGTTCCAGATATCAGCATACTGACTGTTCCAGATTTCAGCATACTGACTGTTCCAGATATCAGCATTCTGACTGTCCCAGATATCAGCATTCTGACTGTTCCAGATATCAGCATACTGACTATTCCAGGTATCAGCTTTCTGAATTTTCCAGATATCAGCATACTGACTGTTCCAGATATCAGCATTCTGACTGTTCCAGATATCAGCATACTGACTGTTCCAGATATCAGCATTCTGACTGTTCCAGATATCAGTATTCTGACTGTTCCAGATATCAGCATTCTGACTGTTCCAGATATCAGCGTTCTGACTGTTCCAGATATCAGCAGTCTGACTGTTCCAGATATCAGCATACTGACTATTCCAGGTATCAGCTTTCTGAATTTTCCAGATATCAGCATACTGACTGTTCCAGATATCAGCATTCTGACTGTTCCAGATATCAGCATTCTGACTGTTCCAGATATCAGCATTCTGACTGTTCCATATATCAGCATTCTGACTGTTCCAGATATCAGCATTCTGACTGTTCCAGATATCAGCATTCTGACTGTTCCAGATATCAGCATTCTGACTGTTCCAGATATCAGCATTCTGACTGTTCCAGATATCAGCATTCTGACTGTTCCATATATCAGCATTCTGACTGTTCCAGATATCAGCATTCTGATTGTTCCAGATATCAGCATTCTGCTTGTTCCATATATCAGCATTCTGACTGTTCCAGATATCAGCATTCTGACTGTTCCAGATATCAGCATTCTGACTGTTCCAGATATCAGCATTCTGACTGTTCCAGATATCAGCATTCTGACTGTTCCAGATATCAGCATTCTGACTGTTCCAGATATCAGCATTCTGACTGTTCCATATATCAGCATTCTGACTGTTCCAGATATCAGCATTCTGACTGTTCCAGACATCAGCATACTGACTGTTCCAGATATCAGCATTCTGACTGTTCCAGATATCAGCATTCTGACTGTTCCATATATCAGCATTCTGACTGTTCCTGATATCAGCATTCTGACTGTTCCATATATCAGCATTCTGACTGTTCCATATATCAGCATTCTGACTGTTCCAGATATCAGCATTCTGATTGTTCCAGATATCAGCATTCTGCTTGTTCCATATATCAGCATTCTGACTGTTCCAGATATCAGCATTCTGACTGTTCCAGATATCAGCATTCTGACTGTTCCAGATATCAGCATTCTGACTGTTCCAGATATCAGCATTCTGACTGTTCCAGATATCAGCATTCTGACTGTTCCAGATATCAGCATTCTGACTGTTCCATATATCAGCATTCTGACTGTTCCAGATATCAGCATTCTGACTGTTCCAGATATCAGCATACTGACTGTTCCAGATATCAGCATTCTGACTGTTCCAGATATCAGCATTCTGACTGTTCCAGATATCAGCATTCTGACTGTTCCTGATATCAGCATTCTGACTGTTCCATATATCAGCATTCTGACTGTTCCATATATCAGCATTCTGACTGTTCCAGATATCAGCATTCTGACTGTTCCAGATATCAGCATTCTGACTGTTCCATATATCAGCATACTGACTGTTCCATATATCAGCATTCTGACTGTTCCAGATATCAGCATTCTGACTGTTCCAGATATCAGCATTCTGACTGTTCCAGATATCAGCATTCTGACTGTTCCTGATATCAGCATTCTGACTGTTCCATATATCAGCATTCTGACTGTTCCATATATCAGCATTCTGACTGTTCCAGATATCAGCATTCTGACTGTTCCAGATATCAGCATTCTGACTGTTCCAGATATCAGCATTCTGACTGTTCCAGATATCAGCATTCTGACTGTTCCATATATCAGCATTCTGACTGTTCCAGATATCAGCATTCTGACTGTTCCAGATATCAGCATTCTGACTGTTCCATATATCAGCATTCTGACTGTTCCAGATATCAGCATTCTGACTGTTCCAGATATCAGCATACTGACTGTTCCAGATATCAGCACACTGACTGTTCAAGATATCAGCAAACTCACTGTTCTATATATCAGCATTCTGACTGTTCCAGATATCAGCATACTGACTGTTCCAGATATCAGCATTCTGACTGTTCCAGGTATCAGCATTCTGACTGTTCCAGATATCAGCATTCTGACTGTTCCAGGTATCAGCATTCTGACTGTTCCAGATATCAGCATTCTGACTGTTCCAGATATCAGCATTCTGACTGTCCCAGATATCAGCATGCTGACTGTTCCAGATATCAGCATACTGACTGTTCCAGATATCAGCATTCTGACTGTTCCAGATATCAGCATTCTGACTGTTCCAGATATCAGCATACTGACTGTTCCAGATATCAGCATTCTGACTGTTCCAGATATCAGCATTCTGACTGTTCCAGATATCAGCATGCTGACTGTTCCAGATATCAGCATTCTGACTGTTCCAGATATCAGCATTCTGACTGTTCCAGGTATCAGCATACTGACTGTTCCAGATATCAGCATTCTGACTGTTCCAGATATCAGCATTCTGACTGTTCCAGATATCAGCATTCTGACTGTTCCAGATATCAGCATTCTGACTGTTCCAGATATCAGCATTCTGACTGTTCCAGATATCAGCATGCTGACTGTTCCAGATATCAGCATTCTGACTGTTCCAGATATCAGCATTCTGACTGTTCCAGATATCAGCATTCTGACTGTTCC
Source organism: Scyliorhinus canicula (assembly GCF_902713615.1). Lineage (NCBI taxonomy): Eukaryota > Metazoa > Chordata > Chondrichthyes > Carcharhiniformes > Scyliorhinidae > Scyliorhinus > Scyliorhinus canicula. The sequence goes on along the minus strand of NC_052149.1, from coordinate 122,583,341 downwards.
AGGTATCAGCATTCTGACTGTTCCAGATATCAGCATACTGACTGTTCCAGATATCAGCATTCTGACTGTTCCAGATATCAGCATACTGACTGTTCCAGATATCAGCATTCTGACTGTTCCAGATATCAGCATTCTGACTGTTCCAGGTATCAGCATTCTGACTCTTCCAGCTACCAAAATTCTGACTATTAGAGCTACCTGCACATTGACTGTTACAGCTACATGCATTCTGACTGTTACATATGTCAGAATGCTGACTCTTACAATTACCAGTTTAAGACTGTTATGGCGACTAGCATTCTGACTTTTAACGCTACATGCATTCTGACTGTTACATGGAGCAGCGTTCTGACTGTTACAGTTACCAGTATGAGGGTTGTTCCAACTGCAAGCATTCTGACTTTTTTAGTTTCTAACATACAGCTGTTTTTGCTACCAGCAGACTGATTGTTACAGCTAACAACATTCTGACTGTTACTATTACTGGCATACTGAGTTTTACAGCTTCCAGCATGCATCTGTTAAAGCTAGATGCATTCTGACTGTTACAAATAACAGCATACTGTTACAGTTAACAGCATATTGACTGTTACAGTTAACAGCATACTGGCTGTTACAGGTAACCGCATACTGACCGATACAACTATTAGCATTCAGACTCAGGATTCACCTGAGGAAGGAGCAGTACTCCGAAAGCTAGTGATTTGAAACAAACCCGTTGGACTTTAACCTGATGTTGTAAGACTTCTTACTGTACAGCATTCAGACTGTTGCAGCTACCAGCGTTCAGACTGTTACAGTTACCAGCATACAGACTGTTACACCTACCAAACAACTAATCCTTCTCAATCAGGAAAATTGCTGAGCCACTCACTGACTGCAAAGAAATGTTTGTATTGATAAATCACTTTTCAGGACCTCAGATTTGTCCCTTAGTGTTTCCCAACCAATTACATTACTTTTGTAATTTATTTTAATAATCTTTATTGTCACAAGTAGGCTTACATTAACACTGCAATGAAGTTACTGTGAAAAGCCCCCAGTCGCCACATTCTGGCGCCTGTTTGAGTACACAGAGGGAGAATTCAGAATGTTCAATTCGCCTAACTTGTGTGAGGAAACCGGAGCACCCTGAGGAAACCCACGCAGACACAGAGAGAACGTGCAGACTCCGCACAGTGAATCAAGTTGGGAATCGAACCTGGGACCCTGGCACTGTGAAGTAACAGTGCTAACCATTGTGCTACCATGCCATCCATATCCTCAATTATGTAGTCAAGGAAAGGCAGAGATTAATTTGTGTACAGCAAACACCCTCATGGCAATGTAATGATGACTAGGTATTTTGTTAACTGTTGCTTCTGTGATAAATATCGCTGTAGACACGAGCCCGTCTGCTGGTAGTTGTAAAATTCAGCCTCTGACAATCCACTCTCTGACACATTCCCCTCTGACAATCCACTCTCTGACACATTCCCCTCTGACAATCCACTCTCTGACACATTCCCCTCTGACAATCCACTCTCTGACACATTCCCCTCTGACAATCCACTCTCTGACACATTCCCCTCTGACAATCCACTCTCTGACACATTCCCCTCTGACAATCCACTCTCTGACACATTCCCCTCTGACAATCCACTCTCTGACACATTCCCCTCTGACAATCCACTCCCTGACACATTCCACGCTGACACTTGCCCCTTGACAATCACCCACCTTGGCAAACCCCCCTCAGTCACTCCCCTCCCTGACACTACCCTCTCTGTTACCCACCTCCCTGTCAATCCCCTCTCTGCCACTCCCCTCACCCTGTCACTCTCCCCTCTCTGTCTCTCCCCCCTCTCTGTCACTCCCTCGCTCTGTCACTCCCCTCGCTCTGACTCTCCCCATCTCTGTCACTCCCTCTCTCTGTCACTCCCCTCGCTCAGTCACTCCCCCCTCTCTGTCACTCCTCTCTCTGTCACTCCCTGTCTCTGTCACTCCCCTCGCTCAGTCACTCCCCCCTCACAGTCACTCCCCTCTCTCTGTCACTCCACTCTCTGATACTCCCCCTCTCTGTCACTCCCCCCCTCTCTCTGTCACTCCCCCCTCTCTGTCACTCCCCCGCTCTGTCACTCCCCTCTCTCTGTCACTCCCCCGCTCTGTCACTCCCCGTCTCTGTCACTTTCCCTCGCTCTGTCACTCCACCTCTCTGTCACTCCCCTTGTGGTAGTCGGTATTAGGGGTATTACGGTACCCAGGGTGAGGCTGTAAGACCATTGGTGTGGGAGGTACCTGAGACAGCAAGATCATTGGTGAAGCCTGTCTGCTGGTTCCGCCCAGTAAGGCGGAGTATAAGAGTCTGTGTCTCCCCAGCTGCTGCATTCTGTACATGCGCTGCTGGGGGAACATCTAGTCCAATAAAGCCTTCAATTGTCGTCCAATCTCGCTTCTGGAGTCATTGATCAAGCATCAATTTATTGGACTAGATTTTAAAGAATGGAGCTCCGAATCAAGCCGGAGTGTCTGCAACTCAGCCCCCACGCGGCAAACTCAGCGGCAACCTTCAAACACTGGCTGGCGTGCTTCAACGGTTACCTCAGGACGGCCACAACTACACCCACGGAGGACCAGAAGATGCAAGTTCTTCACTCGAGGGTGAGCCCAGAGATCTACACCCTCACCGAGGTTGCGGACAATTTTGAGGCCGCGATGGCCCTGCTGAAAGGACACTATATTCGCCCAGTAAACCAGGTCTACGCCCGACATCTGCTAGCGAAGAGGCGGCAAATCCCCAGGGAATCGCTGGATGAATACTATCGTGCGCTCCTGGTATTAGGTAGGAACTGCGACTGTCCGCAAGTTTCAGCCAGCGACCACACAGAACCTTCGATCCGGGACGCATTCGTTGCAGGAATGCTGTCCTCCCAAATCCGCCAACGGTTGCTTGAGAGACACTCGGCCTCAAGGAGACACGGACCCTTGCTAGATCCATGGATGTGGCCTCCCGAAACGCCCGCGCGTACGTCCCCGACTGCGCGGCAGCCGCTTGGGCAGCGTGGAACAACCCCGCGGCCGACCCCGATGCATCTCCCATCCCCCCCAAGCTTGTGCCACGCAGCTACCAGGCAACCCCTGGGGGCCCTGCTGTTATTTTTGCGGGCAAGCCAAGCACCCCCGGCAGCGCTGCCCAGCCCGTTCCTCCACCTGCAAAGGGTGCGGCAAAAAGGGCCATTTTATGGCGGTATGCCAGGCTCGGGCAGTCGCCACTGTCTCTGGGGGCGAAACAGGGCCGCCACCACAACTCTCTCCATGAGCCACATGCGGCCAGCGGGCACCGCCACCTGCCTTTTCCCGAGCCACGTGCGGGCCCCGGGCGGCACCATCTTGTTCCCCAGGGACCACGTGCGATGGATGGGCACCGCCATCTTGCACACCGCCCGAGGAAAATCTCCAACTTCTTTTGAAAATAACTTTTATTAGAATTTTTTACAGAAAATATAAAATATAACAACAAACAGTGAAATGCAACAAAATAACCCATAACAACCGTAACACCCCCCAGACCGTATCAACACATGTATCAGATCCCCCCCACCCCCCCCAACCCCAACAAGAGAACTTAAAAATAAATTAAAATTAAATAGACAAACATAGTCATCACCACCCCCCCCTCTCCCCCCCCCCCCCCCCTCCCCCCCGGGTTGCTGCTGCTACTGTCCCTATCGTTGAGCCAGAAAGTCGAGGAAAGGTTGCCACCGCCTAAAGAACCCTTGTACCGATCCTCTCAGGGCGAATTTGACCTTCTCCAGCTTAATAAACCCGCCATGTCATTGATCCAGGTCTCCACGCTTGGGGGCCTCGCATCCTTCCATTGTAGCAAGATCCTTCGCCGGGCTACTAGGGACGCAAAGGCCAGCACACCGGCCTCTTTCGCCTCCTGCACTCCCGGCTCCACCCCAACCCCAAAAATCGCGAGTCCCCAGCCTGGCTTGACCCTGGATCCCACCACCCTTTACACCGTCCTCGCCACCCCCTTCCAGAACTCCTCCAGTGCCGGGCATGCCCAGAACATATGGGCATGGTTCGCTGGACTCCCCGAGCACCTGACACACCTGTCTTCATCCCCAAAGAACCTACTCATCCTCGTCCCAGTCATGTGGGCCCGGTGCAGCACCTTGAATTGGATGAGGCTAAGCCGCGCACACGAGGAGGAGGAATTAACCCTCTCCAGGGCATCAGCCCATGTCCCGTCTTCGATCTGTTCCCCCAGTTCCCCCTCCCACTTAGCTTTCAGCTCCTCTACTGACGCCTCCTCCACCTCCTGCATAACCTTGTAGATATCAGATATCTACCCCTCTCCGACCCAGACCCCCGAAAGCACCCTGTCACTCACCCCCCTCGCGGGAAGCGAAGGGAATCCCTCCACCTGCCGTCTAGCAAATGCCTTTACCTGCAGATACCTGAACATGTTCCCCGGGGGAGCCCAAATTTCTCCTCCAACTCCCCCAGACTCGCAAACCTCCCATCAATGAACAGGTCCCTCAGCTGTCTGATGCCCGCTCTGTGCCAACCCTGGAATCCCCCATCAATGTTCCCCGGGACGAACCGATGGTTCCCCCTTAATGGAGCCTCCATCGAGCCCCCCACTTCCCCCCTATGTCGCCTCCACTGCCCCCAAATCTTGAGGGTAGCCGCCACCACCGGACTCGTGGTATACCTCGTGGGAGGGAGCGGCCACGGCGCCGTTACCAGGGCCCCCAAGCTTGTATCTCCACAGGACGCCCTCTCCATCCATTTCCATGCTGCCCCCCTCCCCCTCCATCACCCACTTGCGCACCATCGACACATTGACCGCCCAGTAGTACCCCGAGAGATTGGGTAACGCCAGCCCCCCCCCCCATCTCTACCCCGCTCCAAGAAGACCCTCTTCACCCTCAGGGTCCCATGCGCCCAAACAAAGCTCATGATGCTGCTGGTCACCCTTCTAAAAAAGGCCCTAGGGATAAAGATGGGCAAACACTGGAAGAGGAACAAGAACCTCGGGAGAACCGTCATTTTGACGGACTGCACTCTACCCGCCAACGATAGCGGCACCATGTCCCATCTTTTAAATTCCTCCTCCATCTGCTCCACCAGCCTGGTAAAAGTAAGCTTGTGGAGAGTCCCCCAACTCCTGGCCACCTGCACCCCCAGGTATCTGAAACTCTTCACTGCCCTCCTAAACGGGAGCCTCCCAATTCCCTCCTCCTGATCACCCGGGTGTACTACAAATACCTCGCTCTTGCCTAAATTTAACTTATAGCCCGAGAAGCCCCCAAATTCCGCTAACAGCTCCATCACCCCCGGCATTCCCCCTTCTGGATCCGCCACATACAACAGCAGGTCGTCCGCATACAGCGATACACGATGTTCCTCCCCACCCCGCACCAGACCCCTCCATCTCCCTGACTCCCTCAACGCCATAGCCAGAGGTACAATCGCCAGTGCAAAGAGCAAGGGGGACAGGGGGCACCCCTGCCTGGTCCCACGGTAGAGCCTAAAGTAAAAATCTCCAACTTTTACCACGACTCGGCTCGGTGACCCTGGACCAGTCTTGGCCCCGAACGCTCTCGACCGCAACGACGACCGTGCTCATCACCGGGAGCGAAACATCCTGCCTGATCGACTCCGGGAGCACAGAGAGCTTCATACACCCCAACACGGTACGGCGCTGTTCTCTTCCCATCCACCCAGTTATTCAAAGAATCTCCCTGGCCTCCGGGTCTCACTCTGTAGAGACCAAGGGGTTCTGTGTAGCGAACCTCACGGTCCAGGGAAGGGAATTAAAAAATTTACGGTTCTACATCCTCCCTCACCTCTGCGCTGCCACGCTCCTAGGGTTAGACTTCCAATGTAACCTCCAGAGTTTAACTTTTAAATTCGGTGGCCCTATACTCCCCTCACTGTCTGCAGCCTCGCGACCCTCAAGGTCGATCCGCCTTCCCTTTTTGCGAACCTCACCCCGGATTGCAAACCCGTCGCCACCAGGAGTAGACGGTACAGTGTCCAGGACCGGACCTTCATTAGGTCGGAAGTCCAACGGTTACTGAAAGAAGGTATTATCGAGGCTAGCAACAGCCCCTGGAGAGCTCAAGTAGTGGTTGTAAAGACAAGGGAGAAGCACAGGATGGTCATCGATTATAGTCAGACCATCAACAGGTATACGCATCTCAACGCGTACCCTCTCCCCCGCATATCTGATTTGGTCAATCAGATTGCACAATACAAGGTCTTTTCCACGGTGGACCTCAAGTCCACCTACCACCAGCTCCCCATCTGCCCTAGCGACCGCAAGTACACTGCATTCGAAGCAGATGGGCGGCTCTGCCACTTCCTAAGGGTTCCCTTCAGTGTCACAAATGGAGTCTCGGTCTTCCAACGGGAGATGGACCGAATGGTTGACCGGTACAGTTTGCGGGCCACGTTTCCATACCTCGATAACATCAACATCTGTGGCCACGACCAGCAGGACCACGACACCAACCTCCGAAAATTCCTTCATACCGCAAAAATCCTTAATCTCACCTACAACAAGGACAAATGCGTGTTCAGCACCGACCGTCTAGCCATCCTCGGCTACGTAGTGCACGATGGAGTTATAGGCCCAGATCCCGAACGCATGCGCCCCCTCATGGAGTTTCCCCTCCCCCACTGCTCCACGGCCCTGAAACTCTGCCTGGGTTTTTTTTCATATTATGCCCAGTGGGTCCCCAACTATGCGGACAAGGCCCGCCCACTAATCCAGTCCACGGTTTTTCCCTTTCGGCAGTGGCCCGCCAGGCCTTCAGCTGCATCAAAGCGGACATCGCAAAGGCCACGATGCACGCAATCGATGAATCCCTTACCTTTCAAGTCGGGAGCGACAGAGAGGGCGGAGTGAGAGAGGGGAGGAGTGACAGAGAGGGGGGAGTGACAGAGAGAGGGGAGTGAGAGAGAGGGGGGGAGTGACAGAGAGGGGGGAGTGACAGAGACTCCACGCTTCAGAAATCCTCCATTCCTCCGTTGAAAAGGAGGCCCGGGCCATAGTAGAAGCTGTGCGGCACTGGAGGCATTACCTGGCCGGCAGGAGATTCACTCTCCTCACTGACCAACGGTCGGTTGCTTTCATGTTTGATAATGCACAGCGGGACAAGATAAAGAACGATAAAATCCTACGGTGGAGGATCAAGCTCTCCACCTACAACTATGAGATCTTGTATCGTCCCAGGAAGCTAAACGAGCCTCCTGATGCCCTATCCCGCGGCACATGTGCCAACACACAAGTGGACCGACTCCGGGCCCTCCACGAGGATCTCTGCCAGCCAGGGGTCACTCGATTCTTCCATTTCATCAAGACCCGCAACCTGTCCTACTCCATCGGGGAGGTCAGGACTGCCACCAGGAACTGCCAAATCTGCACGGAGTGCAAGCTGCACTTCTACAGGCCAAGGAAAGCGCACCTGATAAAGGCTTCCCGTTCCTTTGAATGCCTCAGTATGGACTTCAAAGGGCCCCTCCCATCCACCGACCGCAACACGTATTTTCTGCACGTGATTGACGAGTACTCCCGATTCCCATTCGCCATCCCCTGCCCTGACATGACCGCAGCCACTGTCATAAAAGCCCTCCACAGTATCTTTACAGTGTTCGGTTTCCCCGCCTACATACACAGCGATAGGGGGTCCTCCTTCATGAGCGACGAACTGCATTAATTCCTGCTCAGCAAGGGCATTGCCTCCAGCAGGACGACCAGTTATAACCCCCGGGGAAACGGACAGGTAGAGAGGGAGAACTGAACGGTCTGGACGACTGTCCTACTGCCCTACGGTCCAGGAATCTCCCAGTCTCACGCTGGCAGGAGGTACTTCCGGATGCATTCCACTCCATCCGATCACTGCAGTGTACCACGACCAACCAAACACCTCACAAACGTTTCCTTGTCTTCCCTCGGAAGTCCTCCGGGACCTCGCTCCCAACCTGGCTGGCAGCTCTTGGACCCATCCTGCTCCGCAAACACGTGCGGGCGCCCAAGTCGGACCCATTGGTCGAGAGGGTCCACCTCCTTCACGCTAACCCTCAATACACGCACTCCCCTCTCTCTGTCACTCCCCCCTCTCTGTCACTCCCCCCTCTCTGTCACTCCCCCCTCTCTGTCACTCCCCCTCTCTGTCACTCCCCTCTCTGTCACTCCCCCTCTCTGTCACTCCCCTCTCTGTCACTCCCCCCTCTCTGTCACTCCCCTCTCTGTCACTCCCCCCTCCGTCACTCCCTCTCTGTCACTCCCTCTCTGTCACTCCCCCCTCTCTGTCACTCCCCCCTCTCTGTCACTCCTCCTCTCTCTCACTCTGCCCTTTCTGTCGCTCCCTCTCTGCCACTCCCCCCTCTCTGTCACTCCCCCCTCTCTGTCACTTCCCCCTCTCTGTCACTCCCCCTCTCTGTCACTTCCCCCTCTCTGTCACTCCCCCCTCTGTCCACGCCCCTCTCCGTCACTCTCCCCGCGTCTCTCACTCCCCCGCTCCTGTCACTCCTCCACTCTCTCACTCTCACCTCGCCCTCTCTGTGCTCCCTCTCTTTCATTCCTCTCTCTGTCACTCCCCCCTCCTGTACTCT